>NW_020837951.1:59564502-59729502 GCF_003676395.1 Aethalodelphis obliquidens | reverse complement strand
AGTTTTTTAAATTGCTATTTATCATTCCAGTGCATATAATTGTGAGATTCCTTAGTTCTTTCATAATCAATGTGAAGATTGCCCTTGAGCTTGGAAGAAGACACTGTGAAAGCTAAAGATCTTCCCTCCAAGTTCAGAATATTAAGAAGGGAAAAGTCAAGACAGTATTAAAAAAAACAAACACCTTGCACTAGGATAGAGGAGCAGAAGGCTGAGGATTGCATACCAAATATAACATTATCTACATAAAACACAAGCAAAATAAAAACTAAAAAAAAAGCAAAAAGTATAAATATGCTAAATTTCAATATCCAAAACTGGATCTTGCACCCACTTTATGGGAAGGAGGCCAAATGGAGTTTGCAGTTGAAATTGGTTCACATTTGCCACACATGCTTCTTATGTGACAAAGAGAGATTTGAAAATGTAGGTACAGCAGGTGACTGGAAGAAGCAGTGTATTCTCAAGGCTGTTTTGGACTCAGTTGTCCTCTGCCCAGAGCAGCAGTGTATTAATGGAGTAACCAACTTTGGAGTCTTTTGTGTTTAAGAGTCATTCATACTTGTCAAAATTCCGGGATAGCCTTCCCTTGTTTGAAGACAGTATCGTAGGGATGTCTGTTTAGGAATGCATAAATACCCCCAAAGGCTTATTGGGGGAGACAAATGGGAGACAGTGGAACTTCAGCCAACAGCTTTAGAGTCCTTTGGGATTTGTGGAAACATTTTCTCCAGACATCTGGGAAAGATCCAAACTTCCATTATTCCTCTCCTTTTAAAACAACCACACATTTTTTTCCTTTTTAATTCTCAGTGAATTTGTCATTTCCCTTACTTTTGCCACAGAGACGTTTCTTTTTTCACAGCCCTGTTTGGTAAAACTGTAATTTATTCACATAATTTTTTTCTGGAACTTTAATAGATGTTGTACGTGTTTGTAAAAATAGGCATGGCTAATAGCGAGAATGGTGGGCTGTATTTTTTCTTTTGGTATGCCCCTGTACTTCTGAAATCGCATGTTTTCTATCTGTATTTGTATCAGTTAGCAGTGATTGGGAGAAAGTGTATACAGGTCTTGACATTTGTTTGACTACACATTAGTGAATAATATTTCTCTTTTACTGGTTTTCTCCTAAATGCTACATATATCTCTTTTTATCCCATATGTAGATTCATAAGTTTGACTCTGGGGCAAATTAAAAGAGCCTGTTATGGATTTTATTTATTTATACTATTCTTCCTTCACTTTAAATCTCTATATAGACTCCTTGTGTCTGTAAAAGGAGAATCATTTGTTAGTGAAACACCATGTTACCAATTGTGAAGATTTCCCATGGTGTGGGATGGTGTGATACCCAAGGGCAACTCCCGTTTTCTCAATAAGTATTAGACTTGGGACACAACATTTCATTAAAAGTTTTATGCCATGGTACACTTTTTAGAACAAAAGAAAGGCAGTAAAATCAATGGGACCCAGTGATAAGGTATTAACCCAACTCCAAAAAATGTTGTCAAATACAATGTTAGCCTGCAAAATTATACAATTCTTAGTTTTAGTTTCTTCTTTGCTTTTTAAAAGGTATTTCATTTCCAATATTTTGAAAAGAAAATTTAGGTTGAATGAGAATGCTGCTTGTGATAAAGATGGAAAAACTATTGTCAGAAAGAAATCAGCTGGATTTCAAAAGAAGTATCTATGCAGTAGCTTTTCTAAAAAAAATTAAGAAATGATTTCTTTCATTTCATGGACTTAGAGATTTTTTAGACTATAACAAATTTTGGGAGAGGGGAAGAAATAAATAAGACATGAAGAAAGGAAATACATGGAGAAAAATGACAGGGACACCTTTTTCTCCCCTAGTTCTCTTTAATTATTCAGAAGGTTGAAAGATTAAAATATTGATGAAAGGTGCCATGTCTGGGTGCATTTAAAAAGGACACTGAGTTGGTTAGTGTTTGTATCCACATATGCTGTTGGTATGAGAATTAGGTGATGATACATTGAGAAAAATTTGACTTTATATATCAAGACTAAAATGTAATTTTTTAGACCCAGCAATTCTACTTTTAGGGTTTTCCCCCCATAATCAGTATTGATATACTCACACAAGTACACAGTGATAATCCACAAAGATATTTATTGCAGCATTGTTTACGAAAGCAAAAAATTAGAAACAGTCTACTGTCCATTATAGAAGACTGGTTAAATCAATTCTGCTACTTTCTGTGCAGTGAAATATAATGCAGCAGTTAAAAAGAATGACAGAGATTAATTGCTTGCATTTTTTTTTTTTTTTTTTGCGGTACACGGGCCTCTCACTGTTGTGGCCTCTCCGTTGCAGAGCACAGGCTCCGGATGTGCAGGCTCAGTGGCCATGGCTCACGGGCCCAGCCTCTCCGCAGCATGTGGGACCTTCCCGGACCGGGGCACAAACCCGTGTCCCCTGCATCGGCAGGCGGACCCTCAACCACTGCGCCACCAGGGAAGCCCAACTGCTTGCATTTTTGACATAAGATTTTAATATTTTATAATAAAAAGTAGTTAATAAGTAACAGTAGAATTAGAATACTAAGTAGAGACAATATTAGCACCTGAAGGAAATGGACAGTTGATTTTTTTTAGGATATATGCATTATATCACAAATTAATTCTGTGAGGAGCTAGTGATACTTGAAGCAAGTAAATTCAATGCAGGAGGTAACATTTTGAGACTGGATGGATGTAAAGGGCCAAAAAAAATATGCTCATGGAATATTTCTGAGCAATTAAATATTCTCTTTTAATTATTACTAATTTTATTGAGAAAAACAATGCTTGGAGAATGTTTAAACTCTAGTTATTAGGGCATTCCTTTATTTCCTACAGACTGGCTCTTGGATGTGAAAACCCTTGCTCTGAGTGCTGACAGGGAAACTAGTAAGAAGGATTAAACAGTCACAAATTATATTTTCTCATTGAAATTTTTAATTTTCATAAGTGGGTTTTATTTTCTTGAGTTTATCAGAAGATAAATCAGCTATTGACCCAGACTATCAAAGATGGAATGGACATTTAGAATTGTAAACTTTTTAAAAATTTTACTTATTTTATTTATATTTTGCTGCACTGGGTCTTTGTTGTTGTGCGCGGGCTTGCTCTAGTTGTAGTGAGCAGGGGCTGCTCTTCATTGCAGTGCATGGGCTTCTCATTTCGGTGGCTTCTCTTGTTGTGGAACACGGTCTCTAGGCGCATGGGCTTCAGTAGTTGTGGCACGTGGGCTCAGTAGTTGTGGCTTGTGGGCTGTAGATGGCAGGCTCAGTAGTTGTGGCACACGGGCTTAGTTGCTCCATGGCATGTGGGATCTTCCTGGACCAGGGCTGGAACCCGTGTCTCCTGCATTGTCAGGCACATTCTTAACCACTGAGCAACCAGGGAAGCCCTAGAACTGTAAACTTTTAAACTTGAAGTTTTTTAGAGATTATAGCCAATGTACAGGGCTAATAGTGCAGTGAATAAAAGATTATCCCTTCAGAGGTACATAAAATCAACACAGTGGAAATATACTAAGTTTCCTAGATGAGAGAAAATGGGGGCCAGGCTGTCAAAATTTGATTATCAGTTCCTTGATTGGATTAATAACTCTAATGGGAAAAATTATCAATTGTGACAGAGATGAATTAGAGCAGTGCAAATATAAGGTGTCCACTGCAGTGTGTAAAAAAACATTCGTGTACAAATATTGTCTTCTTGGGATTAATGTTATTTCTGACATACCTGTTCTCAGCTATCAAAACTAGCTATTATTGTCTATAATCATCAGACCTACCAAGCAACCTGATGAATTACCTAATCAGGTCTATGGTCTTCAGGGTGAGAATGTTCTATTATGGCTAATTTGAGGTTTATTTACCAGTTAAAATGTGAATTTTACATTCAGTAAACCAGCCAGTCTTCCCTTACAAACATCTTGACCTTGCTAGAAGATTCATACATATATTTCTAAAGAGATCTCTTCATTCAATTACTTTTTTTTAATATCTAAGGATGATAAATTCTAGAGATGGTAACCTTTTTTTCATAATCACACAACTAGTTTGTGGGATGGCTGGAATTAGCATCTTGGTGTCATGCTTCCCAGGCAAGTTCTTTGTCATATCCATTCTGGTGTTCAAAGTACACAGATTTCAGATTTCTGATAATTATAACTCATAGATTAAAAAAATAGGCAATAGTCCAAAATATTCTGCAGTTAATAGATTCTCAACAGTTACCTATTGTTGATGATCGTGGTGACGGTAATTCTACCCAGAATTAATTCACATTACTTTGTGAATTATTATAATAATAAACCATAAAGTGTTAATAAAATGTAAATAAAATATTAAAACAAAAAGTCATAAAATGTTAGTGATCAAGATTTATTGACATTTACAATGTGTCCAATATTCTGCAATGTCATTGTGTGCATTAACTAATTCCCTTAATAATGTAATGAGTTACATTCTCTATAATCTTCAGTTTACAGAAGAAGAAACTAAACCTTTAGAAAGTTGCTAGATAGGGGTGGGATAGGGAGGGTGGAGGGAGGGAGACGCAAGAGGGAAGAGATATGGGAACATATGTATATGTTTAACTGATTCACTTTGTTATAAAGCAAAAACTAACACACCATTGTAAAGCAATTATACCCCAATAAAGATGTTAAAAAAATATATTAAAAACAAATTAACCATAAAAAAAAAAAAGAAAGAAAGTTGCTAGGTACTTTTCAATCAATGAAGTGGACAAAAATGATGATTAAAATAGCTCTGACTTCAAGAAACCTCCGGTCTCTATCTTCACTGCTCTAATATGCAAAGTTCTGTAATGCAAATCAGAAATTAAATGTATATGATTAGTAAAAATGCCTTTCAATAATAGTAATATAAAACATTATTATATTTGTTCAATATGGTAAGCCTCTCAGACTATACAGATATGTACATATTGTTTCTTTTAATTTTCATTGCTTTCTTTCTTCAAAAGGAGGTATCACATTCATGGGAAATGGGTCTCCCTTGGAGTTTATCTAGGTCTTTAAATTTTATTTATTGTGTGATAGCAAAAACTAAATATTGTCTGAAAATTATGGCAGTTGAGTCAAAAATATAAAATGAATGAGTACACACAAGCAGAATGCAAAAGTGCATTTAAAAATCCAGGCTGTAAAAATTCTGTTTCAACTTATCTAACATATCCCTTTATTGTTGTTGAAAATTGAATGCATGGCTTGGCAAGGAGCATATCTGTACTATAATTGGAACCAATGGAACTCTAATTTGGCAAATAGGCTTCCTTGTTGAGTGATGGATCTTTCAGAATATATTGCTATTGGAACCTTTAATGTGTTCTTAAGTTTAACTTTTCAGGAGAGGTAACATATCTATTTTAGGGAACAAACAATTACTTTCTGTGCCAGGATAGAACTCTATTAAGAACTACCACCCAAAATAATAAGTAAATAAAATAAGCAAACAAACAAATAAATAAATAAAGCTATTTGATTTAGTAGTGATGAAAAATTAATTTCATGAGATATATTTTCATTACTTTAATTTTTTTTTTATTTTTAATGCTACAACCCCCAAATTAAAGAAAAAACATCAGACTGACATTTTCTATGCTTTCATATATTTTGTTACTTTTGGGAATCATTTTTTCTGCCTGATGTTTTGGATCATTGCATTCATTCATGCATGTATTCTTTAATTCTGCTTGCTTTGGAACTGTGCCGTAGGAAATGACAACTATGGCAGTAGAGCTTTTTAACATGAAGGTTGCCTTAGAAATGCCATATTTCCATGTCTGACATGTTTCAAAATCATTGGAGTAAAGCCCACATAACTAGAAGTAAATATTAAAGCAGCTATTTATCATACCAATGTTCCTTTGTCACTTTCCCATCACTCTAATTGAACAGCTAAAGTTGCAAGTAATGGTTTTACCCTCTGCACACAGTCAAATATTAGTTACATTCCTACATATGAATCTAGTTTATTGATTGACTGATTGATTATTGATTCATTTATTTGTTTATACCTGAATTTACATGTATGCCTCACAAACTGGGTGTACAAGGGAACATGTAAAGAATCAAATGGTACATCTTTAAACAAAATTTTTTTGACATTACTCAAGTATTTAGGGAAAATAATGTTCTAGATAGTCCCACAATTTTAAAAATACTAAGAAATGAAACAGTTTTTCTCATGTAAGCCCTCTTGAGCTATGCCCCCAATATTGTGGGGACTCAAATTCACTGTACTTCATTATTAGGGATTTATCAGTCAAAAAGTTTAAGCAGCACTGACCTAAGTGAATGGGCATTATTACCATATTCTATTCTAATGGAGGATGGGAAATACTGTAAAATTAAATAATTGAAATAAAAGAGGTAAATTCTGTGACTTCGGAGAACATAAAAAAATCAACAACACTCTAAGAAGAAGGAAACAATCTAAAACAGGTGAAACAGCACGATATTTAAGTCCTTGCTACCTCAGGAGTGGAATAAGTGAAGACCGTATTTGGAATTTGACTTTATTAAACTGTGAGTTCTGCAGAGGCTGATCTGCTTATGTCTGATCTCACATACCTGGCGGTAGGGCCCCTACCTATGATAACAGTGTTATTTAAGTAATTTGAAGAACGTGGAAGTTATTTGGGAACAGAAAATAATGCATTTGGGGATGAAATAATTTAACTTTGTCTTCAAATGAAGTAAGTTGAGCAAGTACATTTTCAGTCATCTGCATAAGGCATGAACTTATTGTTTCTCCTACGTGTGATCCAAGTTTAGCGGAGATAATCATTCACACAGTTGTGTGTTTATGTTGCCATTAGGACCTGTCTTTAATCACCATCTATAAGGAGCCTTAGACTGAGAAACAACAGATTATTCTTTTGGTCCATGTTGACAGGTTGGGACCTGAGCAAGCAGCTGATTTCTCTTCCTGCCCAGAGAGTCAGCCTTGAAGGGAAGTGGCAATAGACATGTTCACATGTCCAGGGATTTCCTAAGCATAATCTGGTTGTTAGTTTTGGTAAGCTTTATCACTCTGTCTTATCTAAGATGTGCTTATTTAAAAAAAAAAAAAAAACTTAAATAATATATCTATCCATAACTAGGGGCTGACATAAGGAATAGAAGTATATGTAATCCCTCAGCTATGCATTACAAAAGATGATTTTCATTATGAGGTTCTGTGCTCTTTATGTACAGATGCCGTGTAAAATTAAAAAAGCATGTTTCTTGATGAAGTGGATAGTTTCATAATTCGAGATGGTGAGAACTGTGTAAAAATTGTTTTCTTTTTTGTTGCCTCATGGGATACACAGTGCTAAATTTGGCTTCAAATATTATTACTGGCTCTATCAAGTTAGGGATATGCTGTTCTTTTTTTTTTTTTTTTTTGCGGAACGTGGGCCTCTCACCGTTGTGGCCTCTCCCGTTGTGGAGCACAGGCTCCGGACGCACAGGCTCTGCGGCCATGGCTCATGGGCCTAGCCGCTCTGTGGCATGTGGGATCTTCCCGGACCGGGGCACGAACCCGTGTCCCCTGCATCGGCAGGCGGACTCTCAACCACTGCGCCACCAGGGAAGCCCAGATATGCTGTTCTTTTAATCCCACTTTTATATCTTAGTTTGTTTTGTTTGTCTCTGTCTTTGGGTCTTATTTTACATTGCTTTTATTATAAACCACCTTATATCCTTCTTGAAAATAGATAGATTATAAATAAATCAACTTAATATAATATCAAGGATGGAAGATAATAGAGCATTGTATTCAATCAATAAACTTTATTGATCATCTCCTATGTGAAAGGCAATGGAAGAAACCAAGGATATCATCATGAGTAAAAAATTATCTCTGCTATGAAGAAGTAAATCTAGTTTATTTGTAAAACTAAATCTGATTTTCCATGCTAGCATAACAAATTACCACACTTCCACTGGCTTAAAACAGCACACGTTTATTCATTCTCAGTTCTGTGGGTGAGAAGTGTGTGTTAGCTTTATGAGTTCCTTTCCTCTGGGTCTTACAAGGCATTTGCCTGCCTGAACTTTTGTCTGGAGACTGTTGGGGAAAATCCTTTTTTAAATTCATTCAGATTGTTGACAGGATAGAGTTTCTGGGGGCTTTAGGCCTGAGGTCAACATTTCTATCTGGCTGTCAGCTAGAGGCCTCTCTCAACTCCTCAAGGCCACCTCTATTTCTAGTCCTATCCCCCCTCCATCTTCAAAACAACAAAGGTATATAAAGCCTCTCTCCTATTTCATATCTCTTTAACTTCTGCTGCATCTCTTAATACAGAAATATCTCTGTATTAAGGGCTCATGTGATTACAGTGAGCCCATCTAGGTAAAGATAATACAGGTGATCTCCATATCAGAAGGTTCATAACTTCACATCTGCAAAACTCTTTTGCCATGTAAAGTAGCGTATTTGTAGGACTCAGGAATTAGGATAGTGGGATATATTGAGGAGCCATCCTGCCTACCATACTAATGAAAAAGAGAATGATGTAAACAAATAAGCTCTTTATTGAAAGTGTATGAAGGCTGTGCAGTCACACAGAAAGGAATAGTTGTAATTGATCAATACAGGAGAAATGCAGAAGTATACTCAGAAAAGAGAAGCAAATAACCAGAACAGATGAAAGGAGGCATTCGGTTTCACTCAAGTTCATCATTATTCATCATAATAAATAGAAGGTAAAACTTCTAATCTGTAACTCCTTGTAATGAAATCATATGATAATAAGATATTTTTGTTTTGAAGTGAACCTAAGAGAAAGTATCTCTTAGTCAAGCTGGTGGAGCTGGGACTGTTGTTTTGGCTTATCACACATACTTGAGCAACTATTTCTTCTCTTACAATGATTATGGTTGATTTGCCTTGTAATTTCTCTGTGCCATAAAGGTAGTCAGTTCAATTCTCAATGAATTTGGAAGTCACCTATAGCTTGTGTGAAATTGGAGCTTATATGTTGTGATTCATGCTCTTTTATAGCAACAAAACTAATTTTATATCTTTAATTATATAAATGAAAGGGTCATTCAGATCTTCAAATATCCAGAATTGCTTGATGCTCTTTGTTTTTAGGAAAATACAGTTTATGGCACAAAAATATAAAGATATATATTTTTACTAAATATTCTATACTTTAATAGATAAAAATGATAACCCAGAAACCCATGCAAGGATGCTCCATATACTTGTCACTAAGGCAATATATTCATACAATATATGAATATATGAATACAATATATTCATACAATACAGGATTTTCAACAATGGTTAAAGACTTTTAACAATGTATTTTGTAAAGACTTTCAACAATTAAAATAATTTTCCTCTTTTCCAAGTATATTAAATAATCATAAATTTATTAAGTAAAATTCATCTAACTAAAATGTCTTCTTTTCATTGATATTTTATTTATTCTTAACAGAGATAAATAGATGAAAAAATCATTCACTAAACTCACATGGTGTTACAAAACCTCTTCTCCATTATTGTTTATTCATTTAGGATTAGTAAATGCAAATGCAATTTATTGTTTACGGTACACACATTAAAAGTAGTTGGTAAAGTAAAATGAAAATAACACTGGCCTTAAATCAGAAGACAGGAATTAAAGTTCATCTCATTTATGATACATTCTAATTTCATAATTTACCTCTTAAACAATCTGAGAATATTTCTCTATCTTTATAAAAGAGAGGTTTAGGTTAAACAAGCTCTGAGGTCCTTTCATACTATAAATATTTAGAATTTTATAATAAGGTAATAAAATGTCCAGGTAAATAAATACATAAAATAAAAACAAATTGATATCTAAAGCATTTTTAAGAGTTCAACTGTTTCTCAGTTAAAAATGCAAATGTTTTCCAGAAAACAATGCTTTTAGGTTGACTTGATTTACAGTCATTTTCCAAAATAGGGAATAAAACCGCATAAAGTAATTGTTTTGAATGGTTATTATACTTTAGCTTGTAGCCACCCGATAATGTGACTTTTTCTCCCTGTCTTTCTGCTGCTTTCAAATTAGACGCTTTATCTTAATGGGATATTTTTCTTCCAGTGTTTTCAATAGATGAACATCTCTTTGTATTTATAACCACTGAACATTATCAAATTCATTTGAGGTTTAGCCTGCCCGATATCTTTCTAACTCTCTCGAGATAAACATTGGAAAACAGAAAAAAAAAAGTTTTTTGGGCAGTGTTTCCTGAAATACTCCATATAAAAATGAGGTATGGACCATTTATGATCAAGACACCCAAATTCTGGTCAGACGTTTCACATATTTTGCAACAACGTTGAGAGAGTTTCGTATATTCCTGGATACATATCAACTTGATAGTTATTACAGAACATGCCATAAGTGATGGAAAAATCAGTGACAGTCTATCACTTTTTAAATTGTTTGTTTACAGAATGCATATCACTGAGCAATCACAATAAGAATTGCAGAAAAAATGATTCATCTCAATATTGATTCCATACTGTTATTATGAATGTGGAACATTCTGACTAGATTAGTACTAAGATTTCTCTAACTCGGTGTCTCACCTTGGTGTGTCTGAAAAAGTCCTTAGCAGTCACGCTTGTGACTTGTGTGCTTATTCTCATTACCAAAAGAAACTAGAGTCATATTTCAAAACATTCTGAAGTAACTTAAATTATGAGCAAATTTTTCTAAGATTTTGAAAATTAATATATACCTTCAATATATGCTAACTTTGGAGCAAGGAGTTTCTTAAAGTCACTGCCAGGCGTAAGATGGAATAATTCCTTTCATTTTAATGTTAGATTTTATAAATTCTCATAGAATGTTCTTAACCTGATGAGAGAGCAAGGATGAATAAATAAAATTTATGTGACATGATTTAATATTCTTCAAACTTAACTTTTATCAGCCTTTTTGTTTTTTCCTTGTCTGCGGGGCCTAAACTAAGTCTCTTGCCAAATACTAGATCCCTTCTCCTCCAAAACTTTGATAATTGTGTATACCTTTGAACCAGTATGTTTTTCAGTATGTTTTTCCTTTTTTCATATTGAAATATGGAGGACAAAACTACATGTTAGTCTGAGAGCAATGAAATCAGTTTTTACAAAATAAAGAAATACTAAGTGTTCCAGTTTCTTTTGCTTTTGTTGCCTATAGCTCTTTATGGAGATTCCCAACATTTTGTTGAACTTTCTGGTTGTGATACTTCCTTTTGATGTGAGAGCAGTAAACACAGAATTTGAGGCCAGAGAGTTCAAGAATGGGATCCCATATCAGGCACTCTACATGATCTTGACTATGGCAATTAAATTCTAGTATTTTAAAATGAGATCAATAATACCTCCTTCACAGATATCTTAGCTGGTTTGGGTTACTATAACAAAAAGTGCCATAGACCCCGTGGCTTAAACAACAGACATTTACTTCTCACAGTTCTGGAGACTGGAAGTCTGAGGTCAGAGTGCTCAGCGTGATTGGGACCTTGATGAGGGCTCTCTTCCTGGTTTACAGAATGCTGTGTTCTTGCTGCCTCACATGGCAGGGAGAGAGATGATCTCTGGAATCTCTTCTTACAAGGACACTAATCTCATGCATGAGGATTACGCCCTCATGACCTAATTCTCTTCTAAAGGCCCCTCCTCTAGATACCAACTTGTGAATTTTAGGTGAACACAGACATTCAGTCCAAAGCAACATAGTTCTTATTCTTATTTGCTTTATATGTGATTTATGTGTCTAATTTGTAAGAAATCATTCATTTATTCAACAAAGATTAAATGAACATTTCAATTTAAGTAAGAATATCTGGAATACAAAAGTGGGTAGTATTGGTCACTATCTGGGTAGTCATTTGTTCTTTCAGGAAATAATTAATGTAACATTTGTTTATATACATGCATTGTAGCTCTAATTAAGTGTCTCTCATTCATGCAGCATTAAATAGGAGGGACTATGTATTTTAGGTACTGAGGATTCAACAGTGAACAAAACAGAAAAGTCCTGCATTTATAGAGTTTATCTATGGAGAGAGAGCCAAAAAGTCAAGTAAATAAATTAATGTATAATGTCAGGTGGTAAGGATAGAATGATAAAAGGAATATGTTTGCCATATTTCACTACATTTCATTAGATCTTGCCAAATAGCAAATGGCCTTAAGATTTCCAGAAAAGAAAGGTGGTTTCCTCTCTTATGTTACGTGTTGTCTATGGGCCATTGTAGGTCAGTTTCAGCTCTGGGCTTCTGTTTTCTTCATTCTGGGATCCAGGCTGCACAGATCATGTGGGCTTTGTAGCCAATTTTGGAGAGTTAGGCTTTTATTCCAAGAGATATGGGAAGACATTGGCAGGTTTTGAGCAGGAGAGTGGAATGATCCATTGTATATTTTATAAAGGATCATTCTGCTTGCTGAATAGTATGTGTAGTATCAGGAAGAACAGTTGAAGGCTAACAGTATAGTGTGGATGAAAATAAAGTAGTGTGCACTAGGATGGTGGCATTTAAAATGGGGAGAGACAAGTGGTGTGATTTTGGAGATATTGAAGGCAGAGCTGAAAGATGTACTGACAAGATTGTATGTGGGTGTGAGACAAAAATGCATTCAAGCATTCAAGATGGCTGCTAAGTATCTCTCACTTGAACAATTGAAAATATGGTGTTGCCTTTTATTGAGATAGCTTTTAATATTAATTATATAAAATTGTGGTAAATGCTTTATTTTCTCCTGGGCTGTGATCAATATCTTAGAACGTCTGACAATATAAAAAACTAAAATAACTTAAAGTAAGGGGGAGTTTACTCTAAGGCTAAGTGTGATGGAAACTGAAGACCCAGTAAAGTCAGCAAATATGATAATCCATCAACTATTTACTACAGAAAACAATCACCTCTGCCACTCAGGTAATTCCCACATGTCCTTTGCAGTACTGTGGTTGAGTGGCTCCTAGGTGAATAAATTTAATGG
Source organism: Aethalodelphis obliquidens (assembly GCF_003676395.1). NCBI lineage: Eukaryota > Metazoa > Chordata > Mammalia > Artiodactyla > Delphinidae > Aethalodelphis > Aethalodelphis obliquidens. The sequence continues at coordinate 59,716,504 of NW_020837951.1, read as the reverse complement.
CTCATTCAAATCTTTCCATCTGTATTAGTTTTCTATGGCCGCTCCAACAAATTACCACAAACCCAGTGGCTGAAAACAACACAAAATTATTATTTCACTGTTCTGGAGGCCAGAAGTCTGAAATTAGTTTCATTGGCTGAAATGAAGATACTTGCAGGGCCATCTTCTTTCCTGACACCATAGAGAAGAATTTGTCTCCTTGGTTTATCCAGATTCTAGAGCTGCATTCCTTATGCACCTTGGCTTATGACTCCTTCCTCCATCTTTCAAGGCAGCAGAATAACATCTTCAAATTCCTCTGTGCTTCCATCTCATTGCATTCTCCTCTCTGTGGGTCACATCTCCTTTGGTCTCCTTTTTATAAGGACACTTATGATCACCATTAGGATCTACTCAGATAATCCGGGATCATCTATCCATCTCAATATCTGTAATTTAATCACATTTGCAAAGTTTCTTTATCATATAAGGTAATATTCAGAGGTTGCAGGGATTAGGACATTGGTATCTTTTGGAGCCATCACGCAGCCTACCACACAATCTTTCTGCTAGGCCTTCCTCAGCGACGCTGTTTATCTTCAGCAGTCATCCATGGTAGCCGCATGATGGCTGCACGTTCTACGAAGCACAGGCAGACACTAGTGTTAAACGGAAGGAAAAAACGGCTTTATCTGTGTATGCATGTCTATTTATCAGCAAGGAAACCTTTTCGAGAAGCCGTGCAAGAAGCTTTTCTTTATAACTTAAGAGGAATCTCACTACGTGCTCATTCCTAAATAAATCACTAACTAGGGGTGATTAATACAGATTCCCTAAACAGTTGCATTTGTTAGAAAAAGAGAAGGCCAGACTGTTAGATTCTGTCAATTTTAGGTAAACAACCAACACTTCTCTGGCATTTCTCTAGCATTAGCTTAGGATTTCTATACGAAGAGAGTTTATTTCATATGCAAAAGTGTATGTAGAGTTTTGTGCATGTGTGTATGATTTTCTTTGTTGAGATTATTTATTATTTAATTATTACACTAGCTATCATTAAATTCCTCCCTCATAGCACTGACCCTTTATGACCTTGACCTTTATTCATTAGACTTCGGCATCTGTAGAACACTTGTTTTTTTGACTCTAAACTTAATGCTTGTCAGATTATAAATGTTTTATAAATATATTTTTAAATAACTTAACTCCTTATGGTCTCATTATTTAAAAAAAAGAGGGTAAAAATAGTGTTAGAAAGATTAATCCAATGTAGGGGTCAATAATATAACTTCTTATATTCTTAATACATTTATACATTATAATGTATATTAATGGGATGTGAAATTATTAAACATATAGAAGAAAGCAAAAGGGAAGCTTTTGAAACTTAAGCTGCACTGGTACAGCTACAGCTTTCTCATGTAACACTGTAATCCTGAAAGCAAATGTCTAACATTCTCTTTCTTAAGTTGGAACCTGATTTATGGGTTTATGCCTGCATCAATGCCTTCGTTAGATTGTTGCCGTCTGAAAAAGAGTAAAGCAGCCAGCGTCTTTGTTAACAGTTCTGGAAAAATAATAACCAGCCTGTCATGCGAAGGGAATAAGATGGAAGGGGTATGGGGGAAGAAAAATCTTGACTTCTGTTGAATAAATTAACAGTATTTTGGATGCTTTATGAAATTTGCTGCTAGAAGCAACTAGCGATCAGTGTTTTTCATTGTCCTTCTCACACACCTTTGGGGAGGTTGTTAGATTCAATATGAATATTGCAAGTTCAGTAATGCAATATGGTCATCCTGTCACAAGGAAAGAAGATTTGACCAAGAGCTCTTGTTTTGCAGTTTTGATAACTGACAAGGTTTTAGGATAAGTTTGAATTGACTAAAATGCTCTCTTTTAAATTTCACTGAAACAAATGAATATGTGAAAATTTAACTATAACCCTCTTTACCCTACTTCTCCTAAACACCCACACATATATCATAAGAAGTCCCTTGGTCTCTAAATACTCCTTAACATTTAATCTGCACCTCTCTTCACATCCAGTACATTCTAATCTTCATTAGAATTTGTCTTATGCATATCTTATCCCATTACTAAATTTTAAACCTCATAGGTATATATAGAGTGTCTTGCATACAACTGGCACTTTAAAATACATATTGAATAAATGTTTGGTTCCAGATCACATTGCAGGGTTTCCTGTTCAGTCCCATTTTTACAATGTCTTGATTAACTCTTGTGATTTTACTCCCATCTATCCTTCAGATTTCAAAAGACAAGTAAATTTCTTACTGTTGTGACTATAGAGGTTTGGGGGAAATCAGTTACACCGTCTCTGATGTTAGACATTCATTTCAAGGTGAGCAAGGTTCTTGTCTTTGTTCTCACCTTCACATCTCTAACACCTGAACTGGAGCCTGCTCTGCCCATTAGTTCACTCAGTTGGTGTGTATTGAATAGAAACATAAGTTATTAAAATATAAAAGTTGCTTTATTGCTCTTTTTTAAATAGAAGGATGTCACATAGAGCCTATTCATAAATAAATAAATAAAATATAAATAAATAAATAAGGTCATTAATATCCACCCAAACTGTGTGTGAACCTACCTCATGCCTGGAGGTTTTACACTTTATAGCATTGACTCTGTTAAAAGATAAACTGAGGCATATTAAAATTTTTAAGGGTCTACTTGAGCAAAAATCTATTTGAATTGGGCAGTGCCAAACTGGAAATGCTTAGGAGCACCCCCGGACAGGAGCTGGGGAGAGACTTTTATAGAGAAAAGGCAGAAGCAAAGCAAGGGAATTATTGATTGGCTATAACTTAAAGCCTAGTTTGTGACTGGTTGTCCTTAGACTTTGATTTTTGTAACCTTAAGGCCTTTACTGGCTTAGATTTTGCTTTGCCAACTAGGCAGCCAGGGCATTAAAAACACCTCAGTCTCTTAGCCTCCTTGTTTAATTAATTTAGCAACTCTTAATTTAGTCCCATTTTGCCAATCTTTTCTTCAAATTTGAATCTAGCCTTTGGTTTTCCAGAGACTACGGGAAAGAAAAAAAAAAGAGAAAGAGAAACATAACAAAAATGTCCATCATGATTCAGAGTAAGTTAGTGAGCAATGTTTTGGTTATTTCACACCGTATATTCCTGATCGGTGCTTATTGATGCCTTATCATATGGTCAGTTTCATTGAGTGCAGATGAAATGCGCATTGGACACACTGTATTGTATATTTTTTTTACAACCCAATTTTAGTATCTCTGAAATAAACCCCTCAAGAAAGAAAAAAATGTTTTCAATTTCCCAATTCAAATCTGGGCTGTTGCCATGTCTGTATCTGAGAAATTGTAAAGTACATGAGGCAGTGATGAAACTTTCATGCCAAAGATGCTTTTAAATACCAAAAAGCATGTCATTACTGTCGAGTTTTGTTTTTCTCCTAATTCTTTAATTAAGAGAACTGCATCCCTTAAGCAGATTCTCCTGCTGTCCTTTCTGGCCTCTGGAGGATCTCATATTTGTATGCATCATATTTTATTTGTAATGGACTTTTATGAACTGTAGACTTTGTTCTTTCATCCTATCCTCACAGTAGAAGTGAGTTCTAGATTTCTTTGTTCCTGAAAACAGAATTTAAATTGTGTTGCTTCTTTACTTGGGTCAGTAAGTTGACAAATAAACCGATGTTTTAAATTCTGTGGAGAAAATAGACTAATCTTATAACTAGTTTTATAATGTATTTGAGAATAGGCAATTGTACAATTGTTTTTAAACCTAATGGCCCAGCAGCTAATTGAGACATTAGATACAGCAAACAGAAAATTTTCCTTCTAAAGTAATTTTAACCGAATAATAAAAGCAGACTTTTGTTTTTCTTTACTCAAATGGTTATGAAAGCTCTAAATTGTTTTTTTTTTCTAAAGATGATAAAAGCAAAATCGACCACCATTCCTTCCTCAAAAATGTTTTTTAAGTGGAGATCAATTTTGTATTTCCAAGTCTTCCAACAGAGGTTTATGGTCAAATTGTTAAAAATATTATAGAGTAAATTCTTGAATTCTTAGTTGATTCATAATTATCTTCCAAATAAGACTATAGGATTGCTTAGTCAATGATGGATTTGAAACCTCACAGATTATTCAGATTTCTCAAAACATAAATCATGTAACATAGGTACTGAAGGAGTAAAAATCAGGAGTCAGGAACAAAATGCCTCTTAGGGGAGAAAACTTCCTTTATGTGGAAATATTAATGTCCCGTTAATCATTTTGGCTGAGGAATGGCCTTCAGGACATTGTACAGTGATCTGGAAATGACAAGGAGATACGGCTTTCCCGCCTAAGAAACACTCCTAAATTGGGACAGTTGCTGGTAAATTTATTAAAGAATAAAGTAAAAGAGATTAGAGGTGGGAGAGAGAAAGTACAGTGAAATGGCAGGAACCAGAGCACAGACAGAAAGGATAACCAACAGAGACCTGTCCAGCGGAAGAGTGACCAGACTCCCAGGCACTAAGAGGCTTCCTGCTTCTGCCTGTGTTCTTGCATCTCTCCTGGCTCCTGCCTGATGCCTAGATACCCTCCCAAGGGAAGAGTGAGACCTGAGTTTAGGACATATGCAGTAACAGTGGTGGCACTGGTATGCGGATTTGTTTTTTATGGTGCTTAAATTCTCAGGGGATCACAGGGTTATCACATCCTCTGGATGCAGGAGGAATATGACCTGTTAAGAGACAACTCACTTCTGCTATGGCTGTGTGGGTTTTGCTATGCAGAGGCATCCAACTGAGTGGTCAAGTTGGTTCCGGAAGTCAGTTTGGCTCCACTCACTAAGCTTTGCTACAGGACCTAGGCTGGCATCTGTTTTGACTTTGGGATGTCTTTATCTTAAGGTATCCCAACTTACTGTGTACTAATCATGGCCCAGCTCTTGTCAACGCCTACCTTAGGCCCAAAGGAGGAATTTTACGAGCCTGAACTGTGAATACCTGCTGTGCAATTAACAAATAATGAGCTCCTTGACTACACCACTAGGCTGGTGGCCTGTGATAAATACCCTTGACATAACAATGTTCCCTGCTTTCTCTCTTCAGTCTTTCTCTGCCTCTCTTTCTGGATAGCACTATTGATATAGATAGCTTGATATGTATATACATAGTTTTATATGTACATATATATAATACATACATATGTATGTATTGCATGTATATATAAAGATACACACGGCACAAAAAAATAGTACAGAAGTAGCTCTAGTCCCCACAATTTTCCACCAATAATCCTACTTTCAAGAAGGATTTTTATGTTGGTTTTTATTTCTTTTGCAAATTACTGAAATATCTTTAAATAGTAAGCATATACTTCTATTTCTTGACTTATCAACTTCTGACAATAGCTTTTGATTCTTACCTATGAAGAATAAGTGCTGTGCAATTATATTATCCTACTCATCTTCCTCACACCTCTCAATATTTGATAGAGGTGTACTTTAAAAAATTATTCTCTTGGTTAATTTCCATGTTTACATGACTCGTTTGAACTTTGGTTTCCTGTACCATCAATCTGCAGCATATGGAGAGCCCCCATTATATTAAATGAGAATACTATTGTCCTTCCTCTTTTCAACCTCTCTCCCTTCACTTGCTATCCTGTTTCCTGCACGCTCTAACTTTGGTTTTTATATTTTCAAGTTTGTTAAATTTCCATTCTGTGTTTCTGTCATGTTTGAGTCATCAGTACTTTGGGCATAGGTTGACCCTAATCATTAAAAACAAACATTCATAGTGGTATGTTTATGTGAATACTGTTAGTTGCATTAGTGTAGAATTATGTATCCTTTTCTGCAGCTTCAAGACTCAGAACCTTTTGCATTAAGGATTTTGAAAAACAATAGTCATTATTTTTTTCTCTCTGTGCTTTAATACATGTTTAGGGATTTCTTTATCATCAGGTACACATACAAGTCCAAAATTGTAAGGCATACTTTTATGTTTATATGGATTAAATATTTAAATATATATTTCACACACACATACATACAAATGTCATGTGCCAGGCTTTTTCTTAAGTATAAAGAAACAAATGTAATTAACAAATTTAATCTTCTCCATAATCCTATTGAGACTGATGCCTATTATTATGCTTATTTTATTGATAAAGTTAATGAGACTCCATAATTACGTATAACACGTTGAGTTGTACAGAACGGGTGGGTTAGTGATGATGCTGAGATTCAAACCCAGGAGTCTTGCTCCAAATGCTGTGGTTTTATTATCATATAATGTTTCTAAGAAGAATGAAATTTAGATGTAGGTTATGATGTTATTTATGGGTATTTCACCATAAAGGATGGAATTCAAGTGAGATTATATAATATCCTGACATACTGGCCCCCAACAAAATAAATTTTTATGTTCACAATACATGGGGAAAATAAACCAAAATTCAGTCATTTTGCAGATTTTTTTCCTGTACTTTAAATGTATTCTTTCATGTGAAAACAAATAGTCTTTTTTGCTAAGTGTATGTTTTAAAATGTCTTGTTCTTGTAGCATCATGTAGAATTGATAAAAACAGGTATATTTCCAACTAAGTTATTTACATTTTAATTTGAGAGTCTGTTTTAAGAGATAATTATAGTTAATAACTTACAAAAATTTTTATTAGTTATTAGGCCAATTAAAAGTAAATTCTTAGTTTTTAGTGAGAAGTTAAAACATGAATAACTTTCATAAAATGTTCAAAATGACAGTTAAAATGAAATATTAATACCATTTGGAATACTGTTCAAACTGGAACGGCTATAAAAAAATCATTTCAGATTGTTTTGTAGACCATGTGATATTCAGAATTCTAAGATGAACCTCAGTGCCCCACACCCTTGTATAATCACCCATCCTTGAGTGTAAACTGGACCTGCAACTGCTTCAACCCATATAAAATGGCAAAGTGGAGGCGTTTTTCAAATGTAATTAAAGTCCCTAATCAATTCCCTTTAAGTTTATCAAATGGAGGATTATTTGATAATAATATCAAATAGTTGGAGTCTTTAAAAGTGGTCAAAAAGTGAGAGCCTGGAAGCAGCAGATACACTGCCTCTCACCTGCTGGCCTTGGAGAAGCAAGCTTCCATGAGCTGTACAGTGGCAAGGAAATGAATTTTGCTACAACTCCATGAGATGAGAAGAAAACCCTGTGCCTCAGATGAGACTGCAACCTCAGCTAACACTTGACTGCAGCCTTTTGAGACCCTGAGCAGAGAACCCAACGGAGCCATGCCTGTAACTCTGACCCACAGGAACTATGAGATAATAAATGAGTATTATTTTAAGCTGCTAAGCTTGTGGTGATTTTTAATACAACACTAGAAAGCTATATAGTGAACTAATTCTTAGGGGAAAAAGCAGGCTATTTTCCAATAAAACTTTTCTACAACTTGGATCACATTTTGTTACATGCACAAAAACACATAGATATAAGTCCACGCACATGCATGACTAGGACATCTAACTCCTCAGAATTTTGGGGAAAAAATCCAGTCTTGATAATTACATGTAAATAGTTCTAACGGTCCTAGAATGTCAGAGTTAAAGAGCTGAAGTTGTGTCTAACTCTTTGCTTTTCAGTTAAGAAATAAGAGCTGCACAAAGGTGAAGTGCTTCTCCAGTGTCACACAAGCTGACAGAGAAGTTGCTGGAATAAGAGCCTAGCCTGTGTTCCCTGAACCAGCCTCAATTTCTTCCTAGTATAAGTTACCAGGTGTAACTTGGGGAATCTAGTCAGACTGCACCTAACCAATACAGAATGGCAGATAACTCATGTTTATGATCTGTAGAAATAAGATTCTGTAATCTTGCAACGAATAGGACTGAAAGGATTTTACTTCACAATATACACAAACCTGAAGATACTCGGTCAATCAGCTGGATATTTTTATCCTGTGTGGCAGTTCTTAATGATTAACTGTATATTTTGACACCAAACAGACAGTTGAAATTTCACCTATGTCAATGGAGACTTGATCTCTGTCTTCAAGATGAATACAGTGTTTGAATGAGTCAAAATGATCATACCATAGTAAAACTAATTCATAGAAGAAAAGCACAGGGCCAATAGATACATGAAAAGAGGGTCAGACTTACCAATAACTAAGTGCAAATAATGGTAACAAAGATTATTTTTTACTTTTCATTATTCAACAAATATTAACTGAGTGTTTATTGTATGCTAGTCACTTGTACTGTTTCTGAAGATCAATAGCAAAAACATTGTTCTTGCATTCATGGACTTCATATTCTAGTGTTTGATATAGACACTGAACAACAGATCACACAAATAAACCTAAAATTTAATCCATATTAAGTCCTATGGAGAAAAGGACCAGGGGGCTATGCACACATATGAAGACATTAACCTAATCTTGAGGAGGTCAGAGGAGGCTTTCCTGGGTAAATCACTTTAAAGATGAAATAGAAATGGATTGATTGATGGTTGGGGTCTCTGTGTGTATGTGTACCTACAGACGTTGTGTGCTAGAAGAGAGTTTCAAATTTCATGCTGTGGTTTTGATCTTGGGAAATTGATAATGGAGGTTTCCTTACTATAAATATGAAAAACCATGCTAAAGAACAGGTATCAATGAATGAAAATGAGTTCAATTATGTGATGAATTTGGAGATTGGGCTTGGCATATATACACTAATATGTATAAAATGGATAACTAAAAAGAACCTGCTGTATAAAAATAAAATAAAATTCAAAAAGAAAGAAAAAAAAAAGCAAACTGAGTTTGAAGGGGTTAGTTGTTATCCAGACAGATGGTAATAAGAGAATAGATTTTGGGTGAGAAAATTGGATTAGGGATTCTCTGAGGTAAACCTGTATCAGAGAATCCTTAGTTTAGACAATAGAATGGGATTCTTGCTAACTCTGCTCATAACTTTCCTTACACCTGAAATGCTTACAACTTTCCTTTAAGGTGACAGTTCACAATCTTGACTACAGTCAGAATTTTTATGCAACTAAAAAAAAAAAAAACCCACTGATGTTCAGGCTTGTATGCCACAAAGATTCTAATTTGATTTTTTTGGTGTCAGTGTTTTTAAAGGCACTCAGTTGATTCTAGTATGCAGCCAGAGTTGAGAGCTATAGCCTTTAGACATTTCTTATCTAACATTAGGGTAATTTATCTGCTACAGAATCTTAATATCATTTAAATTGGGAATTTCTTAGAGAAGCTATTTAGAATATAATAGAATAATAATTAAGTGCCCTGGGAAATCATCTAATTGAACTCCTACTTTTTTTGTTTTTTGTTTTTTTTGCTGTACATGGGCCTCTCACTGTTGTGGCCGCTTCCGTTGCAGAGCACAGGCTCCGGACGCACAGGCTCAGTGGCCATGGCTCACGGGCCCAGGCGCTCCATGGCATGTGGGATCTTCCCGGACCGGGGCACGAACCCGTGTCCCTGCATTGGCAGGCGGACTCTCAACCACTGCACCACCAGGGAAGCCCTGAACTCCTACGTTTTATAGATGAGGCTGAAGGCTCATCTTGTCTAAGTGACTTATATAAGGTGGAAAAGGAGCATTGTTGCTTTTCAGTTAAACATATTTTAAGCATAGTTCACATAGGAAATTCTGCAGTGAGCAATTAAAACTCATTCTCAAAAAATGTCAGTGTCTACTATAAGTCAGACTGTGCTAAGCCAGTTAAGTTAATAACTAATCCTATAAGATAATTGTTTAACCTTCCATTTTAGACATTCCAAGACATTAAGTAAGTTCCCTAAATCATGGAGCCGATAAGTGGTGGAGTCAGGATTCAAATCCAATTCTACCAGATTAGAAAACTGTGATCTTTCCATGATTGCTTCCATGGGCTTATCTAATATCGCCTCATATTCCTAAAATTAGCTATCAGTTAATTAGCTGATTCCTTCAGCCTTACCTCAAAGGCTTGTTTTTGCAACTTTTTTGATTATTTTAATTGCTTAGAACCCCAATATTTTTGTAATTGCGTGATCACAAGGTACTTGCTCAGGAGTTTCAAGGATTAAATAGTTCTAAAATAATTTATACTATACAATAAATGCAATGGAATGCTGATCCTTGTTCTAGAAAATTTCAGGATGTTCACTTAAAAAAATCTTTTGAGTCATTTTAAAATTGTAATCCTGACCTTTAGTACGTGTTAAACAGGTTTGTTCAAAATTTAATGAGGATGAGTTTTCATATGATAGTCATTTTAATTCAGAGTTTTACGAAGGATTCAACAATTTTAGTATAAAATAGCAGAACTTGTTACATATGTATGGTTGATGACTAGCTCAGGCTAAATTTTGCACATCTATGGAGTCTAAAATTCAGTTGGTTTCCATCCAATTTTTTAAGTATTGTAAGTAAAAGAAAATACATAGTCTAAAATGAACCATGGTTTGAAACTCTTTTCTCTGCTCAGCCACTTTTTCTTTGTGAGTGGCTTCATAAGGAAGTCAAACTGCTGGATATCAGGTGAAATTTAGAATTCACAACAAAGCAAAGCATACATAGAATGTTGGCTACCTCTTCCATTTACTATTAAGTATGTGAAATATAATTAACAGCACATTTTTAAAACTATCATTACTTCAAGATGTAGTAAATGAATCTAACTGAAAAAAAAAGAATATTGGTATCAACATAGCTTAGAATTAATTTAGCATCTAAACTAACCACAGTTCTCCATAAAGTGTACATTTCAATGTGTAATTTTAACCATTATTGTATATGACTTATTTTTATCCATTTTCAGATGTTGCAGACAGTTTATATTCATTATTCATTCATCATAGTGTTCATTTAGTAGTTCACATTTAACCTAGTACTTTTTAAAAAGACACACATATACATATACATATAAATACATATATTCATATATATGTATATGTGTGCCTATATATCTATATATTTCTATTTATCCCTATATCCCCATTCAGAGTTGCTTTTCCAGTTTTTGTTATTTCTGTTAGGTCAGGGCCCAGGGTCATTCGAAGAACTATGGGAGTCACACTGGGAATATTAATCAAATAAGGAAATACTTAATAAAATGCTTAGTATATAGTACAGGAAAATGAGTATATAATATGAGAAAATATTGTCTCTCAAAGGTGAATCCATCAGAAGCACCTGGCTTATAACTTATTGTATTAAAAAAATTCCTCTGATGATTTGTATTCTAAGTAGAGAATATTGTTCTTAGAGACATGAAAATTTCAGGAAGTTTGCTATTTGTTTGGTAAAATGAAGTACCATAAATGAAGCAAAAACTACCAGACAAATGTGCTAAATTTTATATACAATATTTGTTTCTTTTATGTTCATTGCTTGTCAAATGTGATTCCTGGACCAGCAACATCAGCATCAGCTGGGAACTTGTTAGAAATTCACATCTTGGCCACCAAACCAGACCTACTGAATCAGAACTTCTGGGGGTTGGACCCGGAAATAGGATCTTCAGGTGATTCTAATATACACTCAAGTTTGAGAACCATAGAACTTCTTAATTTCTATTATTTTAATTATTCTGAATTTATTTATTCTAATTATTCTGAATTGGCAGAGACTTGGTTTATGTTTTTAGGCATCTTAGAATACATATATATTGTGTCCTCTTTCATTCCTTTCTTATCCTCCCAACTGTGTTTCTAAGAGTCACGAATAATCCCAACCTGAGGTAATCGATCACTAGTGGATTTAACTAAATTCACTCTTCGTTATGAAGCTCTTATATAATTCTGAAAAAAAAATTCCACTGAGGATAATGGGGGAAAAAACCCCAAAATTCTAGGGTTTTCAAGCATGACCCTGTGATTCATTTAACTCCCTCAGTTATGCCTATATAACTGCTCATCATAATCATCATATAACTAACAATAAAAATTATATTAAATATAGAATCTAGCTTTCATTCTCATAGTATCTGAGGACACTGAGATACAGGATTTTAAAAACAGTATTTAGAATGAAATATATGATTAGCAGGAGGATTTTGGGTGACAATGAATTCCCACTGGACTTCAAAAGGTAAATTTATACAGGTGAAGGTAAGAGGACATTTTTAGAAAAGGGCGTAGGAATAAAATTATGAGCATATCCAATCAAGAATCCTCATAGTAGATGACTCACACTTCTTGATTCTGGTTTTTGAGACTACATATACTTTTCTAAAAGTTTGGCATTTGTGAGTGTACTTCTTCGGAGAAAAGACTTCTCCACTCAGTTTCACACTCTATCCCTACCAACTAAGGCAGTGTCTGGCATACACTGGGTACCTAGTAAATAGTTTGTAATGCATAATGAAGATTAGTCACTTGGAACTAGCTTGAGTAAGACATTGATGTCCATCTGCCAGCAAGAGAGTTTGATGATATTCTGTAGGCTTTATCAGTGAAAGGACCAAAATGATATTATGGAAGGAGGATATATCAGGAAAGAAGATAAGAGCAGGGGAAGAAGAGACGACGACCAAGAAATCATGTAGGAAACTTGTAATTAACAAAGTCTTATGGACTGGGAAGGGTCTAGGGGCAAAAAGGTGTCATTCACTGATTTTATTTCTTAAATAACTGAAATACTATGTCAATTAAAATCTTAAATCATATCTGTTTTCATGAAGCCTTTGCCTGTTTTTACTTTCTTTTCTGTATAACAAAAATCAATTAAGCTTTAGTATATGTGGATGATCATATGCCTTTAATATTAGCTTGTTATGTGTCCTTAGTACTGAACAGAGTGGAGGAACAAATTGGGGAATGGTGAAAATAATGATTGATGATCAAAAATGAAGTGAAGATTGAAGGAGAGAGTTACAGTAAAAACCTTTTTCATACATTGAGATAAGATGCAAATTGACATGTATCTTTAAACTCAAAGATTGGCATAAAAATGATAATATGTTAGAATCAATAGTAAACCTTACACTGTTTTGAAGAATTAGAGTTTTGCTTATATTCTGAGGAAAACGCGAAACCCAGATCAAAGGTTTTAACTTTTTAAAGCAGTTTTAAAGCAGCAAAACAATCACACACACACACACACACACACACACACACACACACACACACACACGCCCTTTCTTTTCTACAGTGGGATCTTAATTGAAATCTAGTTACTGTGTACAAATCAGGTGGAGCCAGAAGTTGTCTGATTGCAGAGGAGATGTAGCCTCTTACTCTGCTGACCTCAAGTTGTCCTCAGGACCTCTTGAGATACTCCATCTGTACACAGGGCTCCCAGGAAGCTGGAAAAACCTGCGTTTTCATATTAAGGATATACTGGGTTATGCTATCTATTCTATACCAATAAAACAAAAATCTTATATGGGAGATAAAAAGTAAATTATAATTATTTTCTCATACATATCTTCTAATTACTTTCATGATATTTGTGTCTAGGGTCTACAAGGTGAACAAAATATCCCTTTTAAGTGCCTCTAAAGCACTTTGCTTAAGGACCAGTTGCCAGAATCTCCTTGGAGAGGGATGTAGATTTAATTTAACTCCACTATGTAGATGATTTAAAGATTGAGCTAGGATACACAGTACAGAAATATCAAGAAAGAGTGTATTTTAGTGATATCACGAGGATTTTCCTACTGCAGCGGTGGAATCTACAGTACAATATGAGTAAGGAATATGAACCTGGGGTCATGCAGTACTGGTCCATCATAGTTTTAGTTCCATTAGAATGGTGCTTCCTTCCTATTCCTCCACTTCATACCCACTATGTAACACAGGGCTTGGCATGGTGGAGGCACGCAACAAATGATATGGAGTTTAATTAAAAATTGTATCACTTTCTTGTACATTACACATTTATAACTTTTTTCTATTAAAATGATAAATGTAAGTATAATATTTAAAAAATTTAAAGTATATAGAACAGACTATATCAAATTTTTATTCCCCATAATTTTAAAAGCATGAGAATATACAAGTATATCTCACCTTTAACAATAGATAGATTCCTAAAATTTTGGAGAATCAAAGTTTTGTAAGTCCACTTAATTTAAATAATGTCCCTTTTGGAAAAGTTAGTAAAACTTCTTGCTTGGGTATAGTTGGGTGGGGGACATATGGTAGAATGTCCTACAAGTCCTGTGCACCTTTACTTCCAGGATGCTATTTTAAATAATCTTCTTATATAATACCCATTCTTGCATTTTATTGTGGCTGAAAGAAGAAAAAATCTAATAAGGTCATTAAAATAATCTATTTTTATATTTGTTGTACAAAATGACCTTTTTTCTGTGTGGATGTTGTTGTGAAACTAGTTTAAATAAAAGTTCTTTTCAATTTTTTTTTCCTCAAAGGTTAACATATTCTGTACAAGAAATATAAAGTTTTCAAGACAGAAATTTTCTGGAAATCTTTCTTACATAATTTGACCACAAAAGATTGCTAGGTTAACTTACCTGAAATTCAGTTGTTTAGATAAGTAAGAATAATCTACAGTTTAACTTAGTAAAATTCATTGAGTGTGCTTGCCGTTGTGGTTACTCAGTAGTCAGGATGCCTTACCACCCAAATTTTGGTTCAAGTATCAAGACCAATGGTGCCACACACACACCAAGAGGATATGAAAAGATATATTTCATTTCTTACATAATGAGGCTTTCAAGGTGGGGCAGGGCAGGTTTCCAAGGTTGGCCCCCAAAATAGTTTGAGAGAGCAAGTAAAGGAGATTGGCTTGGGTTTTCATTGTGGTTACAGAATGGGACCAAAGGAGGGAGCACCCAGGCCTTTTCCTGTTTGCCCAAATTGGGGAAGAAGGGCAAGAAAGAGTGGTGAGGTTTTAAGCTGTCAGCTATAAAACATCAAAAGATGGAGTTAGGACTCTGTATTATGCTTCCTTTGCTCCTTATTAAAATGAGTAAAGCAAAGACTTGTTTCTACTTAAGTTCTTGGCACTGAAACTCTCAGAAATTTGTTCTGATTGTTCATTCTGGAAAGATAAAGAAAATCTCAGAAAAAATGAGTGGAGATCTATTGGTAATTATATCAGAAGCAATTTAGGAGCAGGGAAATGACATTAAGCAAACTCAAGATAGCAGTACCTGTACAAGAACCAGGAGATTAGCTGGCATGTATTGGACATTCTTTGTCAGACACTCAGTTAACTGTTTATATGATTATCTTATTCAAACTTACAACAATCTCGTATGCTAGGTTCTAGGATTATTCTGAATCTACAATTGAGTACTTAGAGGAGCAAAGTGATTTCTTTTAAGTGCGCAGCTAGTGGTGCAGACTGTTCAGGCTGGCCTCAGACGAGTGCTATTAATCACTGTAGTTTTCTGCTTTCTGAAATTCTCGATTCTGATGGAAAATTATTTTAGAAAAATAAATAAGAAAGCTGGATTTATGGTAGAGGGACCAGACAGTATGTAAACCTTCATTAATTTTTTTTTTAAGTATACATTTTAAGGCTAAAGTTTGTAATCAAGTTAATTTGCTATAAAGAGCTAACAGAATGAGCTGTGAAAATGCTTTGCTTTAAATTTCTGGGATGTATGCTGAGTTCCAGTTTTTAAATGAAGAGAAATCTTCATATTTTTATTTGTTCAGTGTGTTTATAATTTAGGATTTTGCTGTTGTTGATTTTTAAGATTAAAATAAACAACTCCAAGAGGTCAGGTTTATAAAACTGAAGAGTGGCATTGCATGAGATAGTGAACTCTAGGTCAGTTATAAAAGGTGTAGGAACACGGTGAAACTGAAGCCTTTGAAAGGCACCTGGTTGATGGGCGTCCCTCTACTAGTTCCTTTCTTTTTCTATCCTTTACCTCTGCCCATCCCTGGGATGTACCATACTGAAAGAATCAAGGACAATATAACTTGGTTACTTTTGATTCTACCATTTCTCACTGATATATTCTTATATTACATTTAAATTCTGATTTGACTGAACTTTGTATAGTTCGTGCACTCAATGAAAAGAAAAGACGTGGTGATCTGGCCAACAGCTCTAACTTGTGCCCCCCCTGCCCCACGCCTTCTTTCTAGGCATATGCCAGATACAATATATGTGCTTTTTAATCAATTCAGTAGGTATATGATATACAAGAGTGAATTTTATAGGCTTAAAATTCAAACTTTTATCTGCTACAACTTTTTATATTAGATTGTAGATGTACCCAGAGGCTAATGCAATGAATGTGTCTAAAGATTTGTTGCCCAAATGAATTTTTAACAATAATTTTAATGACTTTGTCTTGATTTACCAAGATACTCTGCATGCTGAGATCTGATTGTTTCTCAAATGGCTGGAATTAGTTATCGTTTTCACCTGTGTTCTCTTTTAATGAGAAAATTAGCTACTCTTTTCTTACCTTGTCCTTGGGGGGGTAAGTGGAAGAGACATCAAAGGAAGGAAGGAAAGTGCAGGATTGTGCATTTGGGTCATGTAGTTGTTAATGAGCTGAACCCATGACATTTCCCAAGGAAAATTATATATGCAAATGAAAGCAATGGCTGAATTAAGGCCTTTCCATGTGTTTAACCTGAGATCCTCTGTAGAAATTACATATATTTATATTTTTATTGAAGTATAGTTGGTTTACCATGTTGTGTTAGTTTCAGGTGTATTCTTTTTCAGATTCTTTTCCTTTATAGGTTATTACAAAATATTGAGTACAGTTCCCTGTGCTATATAGAAATTATATTTTTAATTACTATTGTGTAATATTAATTTTTCTAGGTTGTCATTAATCCACATGTCATTGCTGTAAATTATTATTCAGAATTTTATCCATCCCCAGCAAGTCTGTGCTAAGCATTAGTATAGGGTTACTAGGGTCCAACTGAAGGGGGAAAGGGGCAAGATAACTACAAATTTGTCAAATGTTGTCAAACATTCTCAACTCTACAGCATGAGACAAAATGAGCCACTTATTCACTTAATCAAAAGTACCCCAATTACAGTGGCTTCAAAGCCCCACATGCATATTAAGTTTTAGGTTCTCTTCTTTCGTTGTAATATTCTTCAGAGATTTTCTCCACTTGGGCTATCTCAAACATATCCCTAAGTCATGTTCTACTTCTGACGTTATCATTTCCTGGCTCCAATTTGCATCTCTTTGACTTGTTAAAGGTACATTTTAATGCTTCTACCAATCATTGTGTGCAATTCCGGGACAGGCAACCTTGACTAGATGCTGGCATATGTTACTACCTCCATGTGACCTTGAAGGAGAGGGAGGGGATGCTGCCTTCCTCTTTGGCAGTCTATTCCAATATTGGAGTAGAATCTTGCCTTCACTCATTCTACCAAAATAACACCAAACATAATACTATGTATTATCAACAGCAGTTTATAATACCATTTATTGAGTACTTAATGTGTTTAGGCAATGGGACTTAATCTTCAAATAAACCTATAAGTATATTAATTCTATTTTTAACCAAGGATAAAAATAAGTTTCAAAGAAGTTAAATTGTCTGAAGATTTGTTGCTTGAAAATAGTATATCTCAGAGCAGGGCCACTTCTAGTCCATATGGTAACTTTGTACAATTAAGAAAAAAGAAAAATAACTCCCTATACTCAAGATATTTCCATCTTTCAAAAAAAATTAGCAGAATATGAAAATATGTTTAAAAAGAAAGATGCTTTACTGCCACCTGCAGGAAAGTGTTGTTATCTATACATCTGTGACAGCTACAGTTTAAGTGGTGTCTTCTTAGATGTGTTGTCCTTGTAATGTCAAGAATCTGTACAAACGTGCATGGCAGCTCTTTTGGGATATGAAGACAAGTTCTCTGAGTTCACAGCCTCTGATTAACTGTGCTATAAACTCAGAAATATCTAATCAAGACATAGTCACATTGTACATGTAAATTATCTAGTTAAAACTCTTCGGTGCTTTTTTGCCCCCATCCCCTGTCACTATAATCACACCTGTATCCTAGTCCACCGTAATTACTCCTGGGGACACGTTTCCATTGTTGTTTTTCTAGTTCCTGAATATCCTGAGGACAGAAGGAATTTCAGACAAAGAGCTGACAAAGTAAATGGAGTTGTGGCAAAATGAAGATCTCGATGGATCCTAAATTATTTTAAAAACTTTAAATGGAACACATTTTTTGGAACTCAGCACAAAACAGGAGAAAAGAAAAAATCAGACTCCATTGTTTCTTAAGCTACTGGACACTTGTAACTATGAGCCATAGCATTTGAAGACAGAAAGTTCCCATAAAGGGGTTGAATATAGGTCCAATACTCAGTCAGTCTGGTGTTTGATGTGTTTGTGCTTCTGCCAGAGCCACACTTGTTAGCTAATTTGACTATCAATTTAGGTCATACTAGCTCACCAAATTTTTTTTTTTTTTTTTAACTTGAAGTATATATGTGGACTGATGGTCACAGGAAACTATTTTGGAGAATGTTGCTTTTGAGGCACTATATTTAGCGACTACAACCACCAAACATTCTACCTGTGACCCTTGTCCTCAGTGGAGATTCCTAGCAAGTCAGTTCATTTTCATTTCCCCCAACTCCATATGCAAAAGTTATTAATAAACAGTTCAAATGCATTTCTCTCTGAAATGATCAAATCTTAATGCAACATACATGCCATCCATTTTTAGTCCATGCTCTTCACTGTGACACGAACGAGTCAGAGTTGGATAGAACTTTAGAGGTCAACTGGTAGCGAGAGCTTTCATTGTACAGTTGAAGGAACAGAAACCCACAGACATTAGATAAGTTTCTCAAGGCTGAAGTTCATTTAGGGAGACACAACCAGAAGTAGAGCATTTGTCTCATGAGTTAAAGCATAAGGATTTTTAAAATGACTTTACTTAGCTATTGTTATACTGAGTCATCTAGAAACATTTTTGAATTTCTAAAAAAAGCATGACCTATTCCTAAATAAATAGTGGTAGTTCCAATAATACTCTATTACCTTAGTGAAGTATATCAACATAACTAACTTGATTGTGTTTAGCCCTTCATAGGGCGCTAACTAGTAGTCATCATTGATGCTACCCAGGAATTTAATCTTTATCACAGAAACTCAATTCCACACTACAAATCTGCAGCATTTCTGTGGCAGCTGATTACATCATTCTCTTCTTAGTGGTTCTCTGGGTAGAGGAGCCATCTGCATTTTGATCAGCTCATTAAAGCAACTTTGTAATGGACCGGGAATTGTGGATTGTATATGACCTTGGTAAAATTCTGATTTCCACCTAGGAGCCACACTGAGATGTTCTGACAAAATAAAAACATTTCTACTGAATCAGAATTTTTGGTCTGGACTTCATAAACATTAATTGGTACTCATCTGCTTTTTTTCTCTTATAATTTTTATCTACTTCTAATATGTCACATCTCAATTTCTACTACTGTGTTAAAATACAGTTTTCTTATAGGATTGTAAGAAATGTATTCTTAACAATATTCATTCATTAGATGTTTATTTAAAATCTAGTATGTACACTATGGTGTGACAGTATGAAATCTGGGGATCTATAAATTGATAAAACAAAGAGGGACACTGGTTATAGACCTATATTTGGTCTCAGAAGTGCATTCACAAGGTCATGTATGTCACAATTCCTTAGTGATAATTCCCTTGTGGAATTCTGTATCATTTTATTACGGGTAAGCCATCTGAAAAGGTACCTTCTTCTCTCGGTATTAGAATTGTAAATTAAAGAAAAACATCTGCACACAAATTGTGCCAATCATCAGAGCATTTCTTAGAGAAGACAATTTTCCTATGGGCTTGCTCATCAAATCTTCCTGAGTATGTTTGACAGTGACATCAGGCATTTTTCATTTCTACTGAGTTGAAACAGAATACTGATGGATAACATTTCAATTGCTCACCCCGCAGAAGAAAGACATTTTATTACAAGTTAAGATAGGAAGACTTCAAAGAATTCTCACACAGCGTGTGATATTCTCTCCATTTCTTAACCATTTATTAAAATTTTAAATAGCCACCTATTTCTGTTTAGAGAAAAATATCAGTTTGAATGGCAGCTTACTTAACTTACTGACTTTTTAAACAGGGTCTCAAATGAAAATAGTAGGTAAACCACTACTTCTGTGAATTCAAATGCTAGTGGGGTTTATAAAACAAAGCAAAAGTTGTCACCTGAAATTATGTCTTAGAAATGTCACAAAAACAAGATGATGTCTCTTAAAAAAGTTATTTTTTTCCTCAGCTGTTAAGAAAATGGAAATTACATGAAGAATATAGGATAAAAAAACAATGTGCTCAGCAGTGCATTCTTCTGTTTACAAAAAACAAAGTAGTCCACTGCTGGGTATATACCGAAGAGATATGAAAAAATTATGTCTACACAAAAATTTGTACATAAATGTTCACAGCAGGACTATTCACAATAGCCAAAAAGCCAAAACAATTCAAATATCCATCAGCACGTGAATGGATAAATAAAATGTGGTATATTCATAAAATAGAATAATACAAAATGAAGTATTGATACATGCTACAACATGGATGAACCATGAAAATATTATGCTGAGTAAAAGAGGTCAGTCATGGGCTTCCCTGGTGGCACGGTGGTTGAGAGTCCGCCTGCCTATGCAGGGGACACGGGTTCGTGCCCCGGTCCGCGAAGATCCCACATGCTGCGGAGCGGGTGGGCCCGTGAGCCATGGCTGCTGAGCCTGCGCGTCCGGAGCCTGTGCTCCAAAACGGGAGAGGCCACAACAGTGAGAGGCCTGCGTACCGCAAAAAAAAAAAAAAAAAAAAAGAGGTCAGTCACAAAAGACCGCATATTATATGATTTCTTTTATATCAAATGTCCAGAATAGGCAAATGAATACAGAGAGAAAATATATTAGAGGTTGCCTATGGCTGGAAGAGGTTTAAGCAGTAATAGTGGTTGAAGGCTAAAGAGTAAGACATTTTCTTTGGGGGATATGAAATGTTCTAATATTGATTATGGTTACAGTTGCATAACTGTGTGAATGTAGTAAAAGGCATTGAATTGTATGCTTTAAATGGTTGAATTTTATGGTATGTGAATTATATCTCAATAAAACTGTTACAAAAAATGCCTAGACAACACACTGGAGGCAAAAAAAACAAAACAAAATAAATTAAGCAAAGTACCAATGACAAAACAAACCAAAGAAGTATTTCAGATCATAAGAAACATTTGAGTTTATCAATATTGGGTAGTGATTGCAGTCTAATTTATTTATGAGAAAACATTTGAGGTTATATTTTATAGATAATTTTTCACTGTTATTTTTGTGCAGTTTAATAGTCTTAGAAATATTAGATTCTCAGAAGTTGTCAAGGTATTCTTAGTGAGTTGCTCTTAATATTTTAATTACTATAAAATCAACAGTAGATTAAATGTACCTTCTGGATACTTTTACTAGTGTCAAGTATTTGTGACAGCTAAAAAGTACCAATTCAACTTAAGACATTTTCCTTCTAAAAACATATATGAACTGTTCAAAATTATATTTTAGATGAATTAAAGATAGCTAATATTTAGAGTTTAATGTAAGTGTAAAAAAATATGACTCGGGCTTCCCTGGTGGCGCAGTGGTTGAGGGTCCGCCTGCCGATGCAGGGGACGCGGGTTCGTGTCCCGGTCCGGGAGGATCCCGCGTGCCGCGGAGCGGCTGGGCCCGTGAGCCATGGCCGCTGAGCCTGCGCGTCCGGAGCCTGTGCTCCGCAGCGGGAGAGGCCACAGCAGTGAGAGGCCCGCATACCGCAAAAATAAATAAATAAATAAATATGACTCAAGTATTGCTACCATTTGCATAATCTATTAAAATATTAGGCCCAAGAATTTGAGCAACTTTAGGAAAAATCTTTGAATTGTAAATTTCAGGTAATTTCTCATAAGAGCATAAAATAGTCTACATTCTAGCAACGTATCTGTAATGAGAATGCATCCAAGACAGATTCAATATGTATCAAATACCATATTTTTATGCTCAAAAATACTTCTATTTAAAGTAAATTGTCATTATGGAGACCAAAACGTTTCCCAAGTAGTTGAAGATCAATTAATATTTCTGTATGGAAGTCAGGTTTTTATTTGGTTTTTGCATGGCAGTTCTGAATTTTCCATCTTATTCAAATTAGGTTTTCTAAATATCTGGCACAGCCCTCTCTGATGGATAAAAAATTGCTTTGTAAAATTATAGGAAGCAAAAAATATATACAACAAGGCTCATTTAGTTTGCTTTCAAACTCTTTAAAATTCAATTTGAAATTGTGTTTTCTTGACTTGAGACTCATATTCTTAACCTGAAATTCATTGCTTTATCACATTCTATTTTTAAAAGTATGATGTAATATGAGAGCTAGGTCAGTATTATAAATGTTTATTTCCAAACAAGTGTTGTGAACATTTTAAAAATACATTTTAATGTAATAAGCCTTATGGATAGTTCGATTAAGGAAGATAAATTAAAAACTTTAAAAATATGTAATTATAAAATTCTTCATAGATTTGTTTGTTGCCAGACACATCATTGTTTAAATCATACTCACACGCACACATATGCACAAATACAAACATGAATACTACTCATTAGAAATAATATTTTTATCATATTGCCAGCAAAGTAGCGTAAGTGTAACATCTAATTCCTCCTCTCAAAAAGTTTATATATTTAGCCTTTTATTCTATATTTTTCTAATTCTGTCATCCTATGCATAGGTGGATCTAGATGGCAAGTTTAATGTTCACTGATATTAAATTAATTAAAACTAAAGCAGATTTTTTCTTTTTAAAAGATTAAGAAAGAATTTTAATTTTACAGGACCAATTGAAAAATAATTCATATTTTTTCAGAAGATTGTTATAGAGATTGTAAAGATACCTTTGTGAAACAATAAAAAGGAGAACAGTTTATTCTCTGGGATTTTAAAAATTTCAGTAACTTATGTTATCCTTTAAAATGTTTCAGTTAATAAGGGACTATATATTGAACTTTTTCGAGGTGGCATTCTGGGAACTGTGGGGTGGAGAAAAGATGTTGGAAAGGCATTGCTTACCTTTAAGTAGCTTACAGTCTTTGTAAGCAGAGAAGAGACTCTAAAGAACAACAGAACTCTGTCTCCCTTCTGAGAATCAAAGCATCTTCTTTCCTCAAGGGGTTGAGTGGTGCCAACAGCAGTCCTGCAGGTTAGTGTGAATACCTGATCCAGCTCTTTTCTCTCCAGTAGTCTATCACACTGACCAAGGATGAAATTAGTTCACGGGTAGGGCAATTAGAGACTGCATCGGATTTCTTATCAGAGTTATTATTTTGGACAGTGTATTTTTTTTTCCCCTGAATAATTTAATCTGATAGGTTTGAAGTCTGGGATTGACAGTGGTCGGTTAGTGGAGTGATGGAGGGAGAAGAGCTTTGAGAAGGTGATTTTAATTTTTAGGACTAGGCAGGCCTTTCTATTCCTAAACCAGTGGTTATCAGCTTTCGTGACTTTGCCCCCAGGGAGATATTTGGGAGTGTCTGGAAGCATTTTTGCTTGTGACACTGGAGGGCGCTACTGGTATTCAATGGGCAGAGGCCAGGAATACTGTTAATCATCTTACAGTGCCCAGGGTGCAAGCCCCCAGGACAAAGGATGTAAATAATGCTGAGGTTGAAAAACCCTTCCTGGAATGAGCAAATTTATTAACCTCCCCCTCTTTTTTTCCTCTTTGGTAGAAACGGGTTTAATTGGGTTTCTATCACTTAAAATTATACAGGTGGCATATAATTGTCAAAAGGAGTTGAGAGAACTGTTCATCACAGTGGTTCTATGGGGCTTCTGGGATGTGAGGATACCTGGAAGAGCATTTCAAAACAGGAAGGAGACAGATTGAGAGAAACAGGTGAAATGTTGTAGGTAAACGGAACTGGGCAAAGGCACTGGGCCGGAGAAATGCAAACCTAAGAATAAGAAAGTACCATCAGTCTATCTGCATTATGTGGGAAGGAAGAGTGAAGTTGGATAAAAAAGATGTTTTGTAACAGATTGTGACCAGCATTGAATGTCAAATGAAGAAACATTTAAGATTTTTTCAGCTAGAAGGAATAGTATTTTCTGACATTTTATTTTTAAATTTCTATAAAAACGGTATTAGTTCATAGTTGCAAATTTAGAAAATTTTAAAAGTGTAAAGGAATAAATGCTACTACTCACATATAATTACTATTATTAATTTAGCATATTTTCTGACAGATTTTTCTTGACAAATGTTTTACATAGACAAGATCAATATGTACATGTGATTTTTATTTTGCTTTTATCCTATTTACCTAAAAATAAGTTTCTCAGATTGTTGGAACTCTTCAAAAATTTCAATGGCCATATAAAATGTATTAATTCATATTTTATTTAACTATTTTTAAAACTGTAGGCCTCCCTGCTGTTACCAGTTTATAAAAAAAGTTAAATAGGACTGTAATGAACATCTTTATGCATAAAAATTTATTATACTTATTGTTATGAGTAGAATTAAATGAAATATATAAACATTTAGAATCTTGATGCTTAATGCCAAAATATTTTAAGGAACTATGTACCAATTTATATTCCTTTCCGCAGTTTACAGAAATGACTCCTAGTAATTCTTAAAATTTAAGGTAATTCTTAACTAAGGCATACCCTGAGTAAACATTTTCTTCCTTTCCTATATTTTGCTAATAGATTCCAGTCATTTGCTGTCTGTGACTAAGCAACTTATACATTAATGAAAAATAAATTATGAATCTATTTATTCATAAAACATGTTTCTAATAAAGCATTAATCTACAAATTGTTCATTGCTTAAGTTATAGTTACCTTTACATAATTTTGATCTTAACACCTGGTGTTAAGATATAAGTGTTTTTGAGATACTAAGGTCCTATCATTTGTACAACTATTTTCTATTTATATTCAACCTACTTCCAAAAATATTGGTCTGAATCCATCTGCCTGATCCCTGACTACTCATAAGGGCATTCCCTAGTTTCTTCATGAATTCTCCTAACATAGTTTGACAGCTTCTAGAGTGTTCTTAATGGTCTCAGTACTCTGAACTTTTTTTTAACCCAGATAGGTTTCTAGGTTAGACGTGGCTCTTTTTTTTTTTCCCTAAAATTAGCCTTCAACTCAGAACTGTTCTCACTCTACTTTAAACTGTACTTTCCTCTCAAGCCCAATTGGAACTGTACTCTTTGCTAATTGTTCTTTCTTTTTTGACTCTCTTACCCCCATCCCGCCCTCACCCTCCACTCCATCCATACATACATATGCACTTTTGATGTTATCAGTTCACTTTTACACTAAAATGCTTCCCTCACTTAATAACATTGACTGAATTTCTTTGGAGATATATTTTGCATAAATTAAAAGTGACACATTTGGGTCAAAATTACCCTCATTCAGCATTCAAGGACACACAGGTCTTTCAGGACTACCGTGTTCCTCAGCATCATCCATTCTCTTCACTGTTATATTTTAGAGTTGCATTTACAAGTGGCACA
This sequence comes from Aethalodelphis obliquidens, assembly GCF_003676395.1. Taxonomy (NCBI): domain Eukaryota; kingdom Metazoa; phylum Chordata; class Mammalia; order Artiodactyla; family Delphinidae; genus Aethalodelphis; species Aethalodelphis obliquidens. The sequence goes on along the minus strand of NW_020837951.1, from coordinate 59,691,016 downwards.
TCACAGGGGGGACCACATTTGACACTATGTATTGAATAATATATATACTATACATAGCAAGATATTTGCAGACTTTTATTTCTTTATTTTAATTCTCCTTAGCATTCCTTAGATCAGTGGGTTTATAATTTTGCTTAGCAACCATGCTTTTTCTTAATAAATTTATTTATTTATTTATTTTTGGCTGTGTTGGGTCTTTGTTGCTGCACGCGGGCTTTCTCTAGTTGCGGCGAGCAGGGGCTACTCTCCGTTGCAGTGCACGGGCTTCTCATTGCAGTGGCCTCTCTTGTTGTGGAGCGTGGGCTCTAGGCCCACGTGAAGCGTGGGCTTCAGTACTTGTGGCATGGGGACTCAGTATTTGTGGCTCACAGGCTCTAGAGCGCAGGCTCAGTAGCTGTGGTACATGGGCTTAGTTGCTCCGCGGCATGTGGGATCTTCCCGGACCAGGGCTTGAACCCGTGTCCCCTGCATTGGCAGGCGGATTCCCAACCACGCACCACCAGGGAAGTCCCCAACCATGCTTTTTAAAGCACACTAAACTAGTGATTTTTAACGTTTTATTCTTACTGTGTGTGTGTGTGTGTGTGTGTGTACCTGCATGTGAGAGAGAGTGTGTTGTTCTCATAGGGCCAAGGAAGAAGTATTGGGTGAAATTTCAGTTATATTTATATTGCTCTAGTTCATATACTTTTAGTAACATACCCAAAGTTTTAAAGCAGTCACTTTCACCAAAAGTAAATTTGAATTGGAGAAAACCAATTGAGGCTAAATATGTAAAAAGCATTTTCTTTTCTATTCACTGATGAAAACTTGGTATTTTGGGGGACTTCCCTCGTGGTGCAGTGGTTAAGAATCTGCCTGCCAACGCAGGGGACATGGGTTCGATCCCTGGTCTGGGAAGATCCCATATGCCATGGAGCAACTAAGCCTGTGAGCCACAACTACTGCGCCTGCACTCTAGAACCCGTGAGCCACAACTACTGAGCCCGCATGCCACAAGAAGCCCGTGCGCCTAGAGCCCGTGCTCCCCAACAAGAGAAGCCACCGCAATGAGAAGCCCGCGCAATGCAACGAAGAGTAGCCCCCCTCTTGCCACAACTAGAGAAAGCCCGCGCGCAGCAAAGAAGACCCAACACAGCCAAAAATTAATTAATTAATTAACACAAACAAACAAAAACTTGGTATTTTGGGGGCAGATTTTGATTGGAATAATGTAATGCTCATTTCACCTGTAATGCAAATTCTAATTACAGAATTGATTTTCTTAATATTAATAAGCTCATCTTAATCAAGGTATCCGTTAGCTTTGGCTGTTTAACAAACGAAGCCGAAATTTACTGGCTTAAAACAAGGGTCAGCAAACTACTACCCAAGGGTCAAATCCAGGTCCTGTCCTTTTTTGTTTTTTTTTTGGCTGCCTTATTTTTGTAAATAAAATTTTATTGGAACAAGGTCATACCCACTTATGTGCTCATTGGCTATGGCTGCCTTAGTGCTGTAACAACGGAGCTGAGTAGCTGTGATAGAGATCTTATGGACCACATAGCCTAAAACATTTACTATCTGGCCTTATACAGGACGTTTGCTGACCCCTGGCTGAAAGCAGCAATCATTTGTTAGCTTACAGTTTTATCAGTCAGCAATTTGGGCTGAGCTCAGCCAAGCAGTTCTTTTGATGGCTTTTCCTGGACTCACTCCTGTGCCTTCAGTCCACTGGCCTCTTTTACATGTCTGATGGTTGGTGCTGTCAGCTGAGGCAGTGGGAGTGACTCGGTTACATGTTTCTAATAGGCTATGCTGGGTTATTCATATACTTGCTGTTCCAGGACTCCCAGAAGCAGTAAGGGAGGGTAAGTTCTGGTGAGCAAGGAGTTTTCTAGCCTCCGTTTGTATCACATTTCCCACTGTCCCTTCTGCCAAAGCAAGTTGCAATGGCAGGCCAAGCATCAGTGTGCAAAGCATCTAGCCCAAGGTGTGGATCCAGGAAGATGTGAACAGATTGGGAGCTGTCACTGCCAAAACCTACCACAGTGGATTTCCTAATTTTACAGATGAGGAAATTGAGGCCCAGAGAAGTAAAGTCACTTGCCTGTGCTCATGTAGCTAGTCATTGTCTAAGCCTGTTCTTGACTCAGACTCTCCTGATTTCCAGTAGCTATACACCCGTTTCTTTTATTCATTTTTAATGCCCTTCAACTCATCATCAGTAAATGCTTATGTAGCACACAGGGATGGTATAGTATAGCAGCTAACAACACTGACTTAGACTTCAGAACTCACTTTAAATCTTGGCTTCATTACTTTGTAGGTGATTTTGAACAAGTGACTAAATCTGGGTGTATTTCTCCTCAGCATATAAGGATGATAGACCCTGACTCATAAGCAAGTTTGATGAGTAAGTGAGATAACTCTGTAAGGTATTTCCAAAGTACCAAATCAGTGTAAGTACTCAGAAGATGCTAGTTACTTTAGTGTTATCTTTCAACTTCATATTTCATTGTGCCTTTTTTGTATCAAATATATTGTTTGTTCTTTAAATTTTTTCATCATTTCTTTCAAACTCCAAAATTGGTTTCTCTTTACTTTCACCTTTCTGGACCACTGATTTTCAAGTAAAATCAGTTGTTATATTTAGGGCCTGGTTTGCTGACTAAGTGCCTTAGTATGTATGTGACAGGTGACCTTGTCATATTAAGTAGCATTTTTGGTCTCTGAACACTTTGTTTGATCAGGGCCTGTTTTTTATGTATTTATCATAATGTGAACATATCAAGGAAGAAATAGTTGAGGAGGTGATTAAGCTGATATGTGAGGAAGGAGTTTGGGTTAAGTGTAGTGGAGTATTTGCAGGCAAAAGGGATTAAGGATGGAAATTACTGGAGAAGGAAACACCATGTGCAAAGCTCTGTGGCAAGAGGAAACTTGGCATTTTCAAGAGGGGTATGATGAATAGTGAATCCTGGAGAAATAGGTAGAACATGTTAGGGAGCTGTCCTGTGTGATAGGGGCATTGGTGGCCACTAATTATTTTTAGTGAAAAGAAGACTTGATTAGATACCTAACTGATTAGTTGAATTTCTCATATCATTGACACAAAGTGTATAGCAAAGATAGCCCAAAGGAAATAATAACAAACACTTGACAAAGTAACATTAAAAAGATCACTTCATTTTAAATAGCAATAGTTTAAAGTTAGCAGGGCCAGATGGAAAAGTATTTTGTACTGTGCCTGGCAAATTAAAGATTCTTACTAATTATTGGTGGTGGTGTCATTATTTTCCTCTTCCTTTTCTTTATATCATATCTGCAAAGCCATGTTTTCTCAAGACAAAGTATAACTACTAAGATTTTAATAAATAAGGAATTTTATAGAGCATATAAAGGGAAAGTAAAAACACTGTAATGCATATTTAAAAAAAATTTTTTCTGAGGAGGACAAAGACTTCATCCTTTTGATCACCAGAGACTACATTTCTTGTTGCTTATCAGGAGTCTCCTGGGAGACAGGCACCAGCCGGAGTAAACACATGTAAACTGTAGCGTACAGAAATTCTGTACATGTGGGTCCTTGTGACCTCAGAGCAGGAGAAAAAATGGTGTCAGGGTTTGTGTTCAGAGGAATTCTGACCTCAGTCTTTCCTTCCGATGTCTGGCAGTCAAAGGATCCCCATTCTTCTGGGAACCTTTTAGTCTGTTTGTAATGCCAGGACCACAGATATAATTAAAAGTCCTTAGTAATCCTAATTGTTACCAAGCACAAACTTTCTTGAAGCAGAAAGCCATCTAGGGCTAAATTGTTTTTATGCTTTATTCCTTTGCCATCCAGTGAAGATTTTAAAACATACACAGGGCTTCCCTGGTGGCACACTGGTTGAGAGTCCGCCTGCCGATGCAGGGGACACGGATTCGTGTCCCGGTCCGGGAGGATCCCATGTGCCGCGGAGCGGCTGGGCCCTGAGCCATGGCCATCGAGCCTGCGCGTCCGGAGCCTGTTGCTCCGCAACGGGAGAGGCCACAACAGTGAGGGGCCCGCGTACGGCAAAACAAACAAACAAACAAAAACATATACACAGAGATGGCCATCAGCCCGGCAGCAGTAAAAAAAATAGTCTTGGCTATTTGACAAGCTGGAATAAGTTGGCCCAACTATTAAACAAATATTATCTCATTATGTAATTCATATTGTTTATCACCAGGGGAAAGATTCAAAACACTATTAAGCACATTTTGGTAAATCAAAGCCTTACAGTTATTACTTTTGGATTTTAAATAACTGATTTTATATTTGGTTACTTATTTTTACATTTATATAATCCACAAATGATTTACCAGCTTATAGCATGTATCAATTTATAAATGATATAATATAAATAATTGACTATTTAGAATGAGGTGGGGATGTGGAGTGTATGACTGTGAGTTAGACTTGTCCTCAGCAGACATTATTATGATTACTTAGGACATTTTTTGTTTTGTTTTGTTTTGCTTTTGCTGAGACAAGATGCTTTCTTTAACATTAAAGTCAGATGGCAACATTGTATTATCTTCAACATAATTACATTTCTATAGCTATGTAATTAGGATTAATTTCCCTTATTTAATGTTTTAGTTTTTTTCCTTCGGCATTTTTCTTTGGAAAAAAGCCAGATTGCTGGCAGGGGTGATATTCTGTTTTATAGAGTTATCGTGGGCTTCTTTTCTGAATGAAGAACGGTTTCTCAAAGTGAGAGAATAATGAGCCTCTTTCATTCCTTGTGAAAATTACAGGATTTGCCTTTTAATATATCTGTATAGCCCTATACTCAAGGAATATTTACCCTTCTTTTTCTCTTCAGTGTATTAATTCAGTGAGCTTCTCTGTTTATAGAAGTCCACTTACAGGGCCTGATACTACCCAAGCAAATGGCACTCTCTGAGAGATTTTTCTTTCTTTGTCCAACAGATTGTTCTTGAAACAATCAAAGCCTCTAGACTTGATATGTAAAGCTGGGTGATGCAACTGAATTAAAATTCAACACTTTGAATTCAGATACCAGTATTATGTTTAAATTGGAAGACAATGATTGGTTTTTCATTTTATGTGTTGAAAGAGTTTGTTGGTTGCATTTCCCTGAGCATCAGAGCACCTCATGGTTATCCTCAATGTGTCTGGGCAAGTTAGCTGCTATCTGCCTTGTTTTCTTTATCAAGAATCAGAACTCTTTGCATTTGATCCCATAAGAAGGACCCCAAAGTACTGGCACTGTGGTAGTTGCTGATGGAAATACTCTTCTCTTGACCTTAGGACCTTCTTGACCTTCATATGTGTGTTTGCTGTTTTTGCTCACCATCATATGCCAACCTTGCTCAAAGTAAGGATAGATCATCCCTTTCTTTCTGGGTAGCAGAAAATGAAAAATTTCATTAAATCTAGCTGTGACTCTCTATATCTACATAAGATCTATACACTTAGGAGAAAAAGATGCTTCAGCTCAGTAACTAGATTTTTTAAAAAAGCAAATTCAGGAATGTATTCAGTTATCCTATTTTTAGTCATTTATTTTTTCAAAAGAAAACCTGGTGACTGTGCTGGTTATTTCTGTATAACAAAGCACCCGCCAGACGGTGGCTTAAAACAATAATGATTGCTCATTTGTATCTCTCATCATCATGGGGGTGACTGGACTCAGCTTGATGGTTCTTGCTCAGGTTATCTCATGAAAATGGACTGGTGTTATTTCAGAGTCTTTATCACTCACATGTCAGGCAGTTGATGGTGGCTCTTGACTAGAATTTAGCTGGAGATTTTGGCTGGAATGTGTACACATACCCTACATATATATGACTGGTCCTTTCTTACAACCTGGTGACTGGATTCTAACAGCAAGGGTAGAAAGAGAGAGAGACAGAGACAGAGGAAGACAAAGTCAGGGACGGAATCAGAGTGACACGGAAACAGAGAGGCAGACACACGATCATCCTTTTATGATCTAACTTTGGAAGTCATATAACTTCATTTCCATCAAGTTCTATTGGTTGTGACTGTGACAAAGTTTCACCCAGCTTCAAGGAAAGAAGACATGGACTCAACCTCTTGATGGAGTAGCGCAAGGTCACGTTGTGAGATGAGCTAGTGGTTTATTGTAACGGCTGTTGTAGGAAAATGTAATCTGCCAGAGTAACTCCCTAAGGGTCAAAGAGTGAATCCCTAGTAATATTAGATAACATTGTAAACTTACTGTGTGCTCTGTGATGTTCTACATGGTGTACATGTATTGCCATTCAGATCTCACAACATCTATTCATTTAATACGGATACTATTTTTGCCCCATTTTAAAGGTTAGAGAACAGAGTTAAATAACTTGTTCAAGGTCACACAGCTTGAACTGAAGATACAGAAGACACTAGGTTCTTAACCTCTATCCTATACTGCTTCTCAACAGACAACAGAAATAGATTGGGAGAAGTATAATATCTTAATTTAGAGGACCTACTCTTTAACCACATGATCCTGATTTACTTACTTTACATCTGTGCACCGTAGAGACTCACGTCTAAAAATTCAAATTAGAAATGCTGTAGTTTTAGTATGATTGTCAAGGTTAATTTATAGTGTGCTGGAAAAAGTGCCTAGTATTTTGTTAACCACATAATTATTACCCAAAATTGCATGTTTTGAACATTATTTCAACATTTTTTTTTACTTAGTTATTTTTTAAATGTTTTTCGTTGAGTTTCAAGTCATTTGATACAAATATATGAACAGTACTAAACTCTTCATCTTGTTCAAGGTCTCCTATGTAGTCCTACTGATTGAATTGCTGTTTTATTGATACATATCATATAATTATATAAACATTTACATTTCTTACAAATAAAAAATGTTTTCTAGCACTAAATTGCAGTATATTGTTTTATAATCTGATATTTTTTTCAGGAAGGGTATGAGGTTATAAATGGTCAAACATTTTTTGTCTCTTTAAATACTATATATAATTAAATATTTTAATATATAATGATAATTATGTGTAATAACTGTATGATATATTTACATACAGATACACACATAATGTGCACATAAACAAGTTCTTCTTTGACTCTTTTTAAATTCTTGGAACATATGCTCAAGGGAAGTAAACCAGCATATAGCTTATGGTTGCCTGGCAGGCTCTAAGTGACATGAAGATGAAGAATTCTTTTCCCTTTGACTTAGATTTTGTTTTCTCCTATGTAACTAGAATGTTGTATGTTCAGTAACTGTTGATGGATCAAAGGATTTTAGGACTGAGATTAAGTTTAAACAGGGATTATTTCTTAATTATCTCTTGCTAAATATCATTTGGAGAAAAGCTTGAAAGTAACCAAGCTGCATTTGAGGCTCCAATTTTGACCTGATGATAATCTAATCTAAACCTTATAAAAACTTTCTAGGCCCTTTGACATTACAGAATTTGGTTCCAGAACATCTTGTCTTGGCAGGAGCCCAAAAATATAAAAACTGTTCAGATGACTTATAACATTATTGAGGTTAATTTAAAATTTGGTTATATAAATGAATGAGGGGTCATAGAACATACATGGCATATATTTTATTACCTAAAACTTGAAACTTGAAGGAAATTACTTGCTTTTTCACTTTTTTATAGTCTCAGAATCTTCATAGAATCTTTGTAGAGTCAGAATCTTCATTTCCCATCTCTTGGTGTAAATGCTTTAGAACAATAAAGTTTCACTTTATGCTATGCCAAAGCTATCATAATCCTCAGATAATACCTACTATGTACTTCCCTTCAAATAGAGTTTGACAAGTGCAGTAACTAGAATAAAAGCCTAGTTGTTTTTTTTTCCCCCAGCAATATTCTTTTTAGACAAGTGTATGAAATATTTAGATATGGCCATTTTTTCTGACAATACACATTAATAATCAAAATAAACATTTTTTTCTGAATTTCCAAATGTAAACCTATGTCTAATTGTGTTTAAAGGGAAATATTTAAGCATTTGTTTTTTTCAAGTGTGGCAGCCAATTTCCATAGTTTATTGTAGGCCATATCATCTATAGATTTTGCTGCTAATACCTAAACTTACATGAATCTGTAAGTAGCTAACTATAATATTTGTTACCAGTCTCTAAAATACAGGAAAATAGCGTTTATGGTAGCACTATTTAAATATTGCCTAATTGTAGAAACAGAAGTCCTTCGTATTAGTACTTATAAAACAAACAAATGGGAAACTATGTTTGAAATAATGTGATGAAAATTTAAAAATAAAATGTTAATTTCTACATCTGGTCATGAATTAGATTTTAGTTAAGTTCCTCTACCTACTTTGTAGGTGGCCAAATGTCCAACTTTCAAGAGGCCTTTTCTCTTGACAGACAGAGTAATTACCTGGACAGCTTGTTCTTTCCTAATGGTGTCAAACCAGCCACAAGAAAAGGACATTTTGAGGTCCAGTCTTGGCTATCACCAGGTCAAAATTTCAGCTCTTTCTCATGGCTCCTGCCGGTCTTGGAACAAAAGAAAATCTGAGAGTTACCATAAGTGTTAGTCACAGAAAAAAATCGAGTATGATAATGTCATTTTTGTTGTAAAGAGCATGCTGAACAAAACAGGAAAAGAGAACTAGTTTACTTTTCACAAGGGGGACAATCACTTGATCTTTTCTTCAGGGACTAATAGCTGTAAAGTTTCCCCATGCTACTCACAGTGCAAACATTGCAAGAGAGATAAAAGTAGAGATGTCTTGAAATAGCCTTTAATCACTTACCTGGTGGAGAATTTTTTTTTTTTTTTTTTGCTGTATGCAGGCCTCTCACTGCCACGGCCTCTCCCGTTGCGGAGCACAGGCTCCGGACGCGCAGGCTCAGCGGCCATGGCCCACGGGCCCAGCCGCTCCGCGGCACGCGGGATCCTCCCAGACCGGGGCACGAACCCGCGTCCCCTGCACTGGCAGGCGGTCTCCCAACCACTGCGTCTGGTGGTGAATATTTTTAAATGCAGGTTGAATTTGCTGACTTCAGATTTGTAAGATTTACAGAAGTAACATCTTGACTTGAAAAAGAAGGCACACAAAAGCAGTAGGGATGCATTACATGATTCAGTGGACCAAGTTTCTAGGCTACCACACATTACTACCCCCTTAGGAGTATAAATTCCCTGTAATAGACTACAAAATTGAATTTGAGTGGAAATTGTCAGTATTGCTAAAGAAGATCATACACTTCTCATGAATAAAGGTCACGTTTTAGTCATCCTTTTTATCCCCTGACATAAGATTTCTGACCTAACCCAAACTCTCCAAAACCATCTCACTCCATGGGAGAAGTACATGCCCTTAGTTGAATGAAATGTCTAAGAGCATGTTCCAGAGAACTCAGGCTCCTCAGGAAATCCCATGGAGATTTAGACTGCCTAAATTCTTATCAGAAAATGATGCTCTTCAGTCTGATTTGTTATGGCAGTCTCTTTTTTTCTTTTTGTTCCTTTTTTTTTTTTTTTTTCTATAAGCTTCTCTTCGAAGCTATATAAAACTAATGATTATAGTGATCCACATTGGAAAAATAGAATTTCTTGCTTTGGTGAGCAGCTCATTTTTGCACAATTCCCTACATTTTTTCCCAAGGAGTTCTTCAATCCGTGCTTTGTCTGCCCAACTTAGGGTTAGTAGTATCCCAACTTCATGCCAGAGGCTGTGGTAGGTTATGAGCTTAATTTTTTATCTATGTTCCTAAGTGTGGGACAGAATTGTTTAAAAATTACCTAGGACCACCCCAAAAAACACTGACTCGGAGCCTCAGTCCCCTCTCAGCCTCCTCTTGACACTATTAACTCTTACTGTTTGTCTCCACTCTCTACCACTCCCCATCACCTCCTAGAGTTTTATGTGGTTGCTGTATTCCTTCCTCTGTTGTCTGGAACACAATCCTCGTCTTTCTCTTGCCCTATTCTCCCTCTCCTCTGACTTGCAAGACAGAATACAAATAAATATGAAAAACAGTGAGATATGTGAATTTTTTTTACTTCTACAAGCCTATAAACCAACATTAAATGCACAAATAATGTTAGGTCATTTAGGGGGAAATATCTGTGGAAATGACACAAATGTGACAGCAACTATAACTGGGAATAATGCTAAATCCATGAAATGTTGCCTCATAAAGTGTTCACAGTATATGGTAATGTGTGTGTAAATTATGAAAATAAACATTTTGCTAAAACATTGCTTAAAAGTTACTCTGTAGAAATAGATTTTGTGCCCAACTTATTACTGTTTGGGGATTAACTTTTCAGGGAATTAATAGAGTTTTAATAGGGATCTTATTATTTTAATTTATCTAGGAGGAAAATAGGCATGGCATTCCTTTCAATTTTCTAAAGCATGGATCTTAATCAGAAATGATTAAGTTCAAGTTGCAACTTTATGAAGTCTAACTCAGAAAATACCATTTAGGCATGGAAATTTGAGATGCTATTGTCCCTCTAGGTATATAGGTTTCTCATTAATAAGACCAATTAACAATAATGCCTAGTGAAACTACTTTTAATTTCAGTAACAGCTTTTAATCAAAGATGAAAAATGTTTAATTTTCTAATAAAGTTACAGTTACATTTTATGCATGCAAAAAAATCTTTCCCCTTAGTACAGTTTTATGTGTCTACAGAGTATTCCTTAAGTTAATGAGTATTTATTTTGTGCTCACAGTACATCTACCAGTATTAACTGCCTAAAGGTATATATCTTAAATAGCTCTTGGAATTCCCTGGTGGTCCAGTGATTAAGACTCCACACTTCCACTGCAGGGGGTGCAGGTTTGATCCCTGGTTGGGGAGCTAAGATCCCGCATGCTGCACTGTGCTGCCAAAAAAATTTAAAACAACAACAACAAAAAACCTCTAACTCTTTCAGAGTGCAACTAAATAACCTACAGCAGAAATATTGTTAAATGATGATGATAGAGACGAAGAAGAAAATGAAAAGTAGCTACACTTTCTTGAGGTTTTAGTCTGTGTCTGTTATTGTTTATGCATTTTGCAGAAGATCCTTTAAACAATCAAGTCAGTTTAAATGTTAATCTTCCACTTTATAGATAAGGAGACTTATGCTTAGAAAGACTAAATAAACTTCCAAAGCGTATATACCTAGTGATTTGCATAGTTGTATTTCAAACTTAGGTTATTCTTTTAACTACTACTGTGGCCACATGATTGTTCATAGGTTTAGAAGACAGGATCCATGAGAAAGATGCTCACTAGACCAAAGGAAATATAAAATAGGGAGTATCCGTTTTCTAACGTGATTCATATTGCTTTAGTGTTCAGCACTTGCTTTTTGATAGAAAGTGTTGTATCACTGAATTGGCTTGTAATATCTGTTAAAATTTAATTCTTCAAAATATCTCATTCTTGAAGCCTTTTTTGATTTTCTGACTTGATCTTGCCTCTGCCTTATTTGAGTTCACTTAACTTTGGACCCTTTATATACTGCCTCATCTACTTGATCAATCTCACGGATTCATCCAAGTCCCTGCCACACCCCGCATCCCTCCTCAACACACACACACACACACACACACACACCACCAGATTAAATGCCTTGGTAGAAGGACTATTTCTTTTCTTTTTTTTTTTACTTTTTATTTTATATTGGAGTATAGCCGATTAACAATGTTGTGATAGTTTCAGGTGGACAGCACAGGGACTCAGCCATACATATACATGTATCCATTCTCCCCCGAACTCCCATCCCATCCAGGCTGCCACATAACATTGAGAAGAGTTCTCTGTGCTATATAGTAGGTCCTTGTTGGTTATCCATTTTAAATATGGCAGTGTGTACATGTCGATCCCAAACTCCCTAAGTATCCCTTCCCCCAACTCTTCCCCCCGCCTCATAACCGTAAGTTCGTTCTCTGAGTCTGTGAGTGTGTTTCTGGTTTGTAAATAAGTTCATTTAGAAGGACTATCTCTTACTCCATGTTTTGTTTATTTCATTGTTCATGGATTCATTCACACATCTAACAAAACTGTACTAACCACATACCTTTAAAAAACAAGCCATTCCTTTTTCTATCAAAGTGTGTAATGCAAGAAAGGAGCTAGTATATATATATATATATATAGTTCAGTGTCTTTGGGGTCACCTAGCTTATCTTACACATACTAGGCTATTAGTGAATATTAACTGAGCAGGCAGTTATGCTCTTTGTAAGCAATAATTTTACTGAAAGTATTATGATTATATTTAGGAAATCATAGGTAACATGATTGTTTAAATATTTCAAATTATTAATTATTTTGATTATCCTATTAAATATGAACCATATGACTTTACATCAAAACCTCAAGTTATCTGTACTTAAAGGGATATATATTTATTATCATTAATGATATCTCTGGTGTACACAGGGTTCTACAACATACAACTAATGTATCCTAGGAGGAAAACTGGTCCAGAATTTACAGGATTCTATTTTTTTCTCAGCTGGGTTATGATGGAATCTCATTTTATTTTTCACTATGTTTAGGGTAGTATGTTTTTCAATAAAGTGGAAAATGTCAAACCTTAAATTAGGACATAATTATAAATAACATTTCTTTGGACAGTCAGGTATACTGTGTTAATGTTCTAACAGGCTTTCATTGATAAATTGTTTCATTTTTATAATTAATTATTAAGAAATAGGAGGATGAGAAGAGTTTCCCAGTATACTGATAATCAAAACAAATTGTGTAATGAACTGTCAAGCAGACTTATAGCACATGTCTGGAGTCTAAAAGATTATGCCTTGGGCTTAGACAAGTCAATATAGAATCACCTAGAAAGCAGAATGCTTATAAAAGTAGAGCCCTGATAAGAGGGGAAAGCATTCTAAAATCATTGTTCAATTTAGAAGCAGCAAACATAGTTTTTCTCCCTGTTTTAAACATTGTTTGAACTTCCATCACTTCCACTAACCTTATCCATATGGACCACTGCATTTTCAACAGAGGCTCTACAGTTTGAACTAGTTTGAAACAAACTTTTAATTTTTCCTTTTGATGGGATGATTCGTTATTCATATCCAGAATTCAAGAGGGATTTTTATTCCTGTTCAATCTCATAACCAGCTTTGGTTTGAAAAAGAAAATCTATATTGACCATAAACTCAGATCTCTGTGTTCATATCTCTTTAACGTCCACAGAAACTTGCTCGGCTGTCTTCTCTTGCCATGCACATCACTGCATTTGTAAAGATGCATCCAGAATCCTGTATCTAAAAAACATTTATTAACTAGTTACTGTGTACAGGGCATGGTGATGGGCACAGGGATGCAGAATTGCATTAATCAATATCTCTGCTCTGAGGGAGATCACAGCTTAATGAGGATGCTTTGAAACAAATATTAGAGCTCATTGAAGGCACAGTGGATATGAAAGATTGATGTACTTTGAGAATGCAAGAATAGAATGACTAACCCTCTAAGGAGGGCCAAGTAGTGATTCACAGAGAGGTTGCTTTTCATCGAGAGCTCAAAGTGTGAATGGGATACCAAGATCACAACAATGAAAAAAAGTCGTTAGTAGTAAATGAGGGCTCTCTGTATGTCAGAAATTAGAGGTGGGGACCAGATTGTGAAGGGTTTATATGCCAGGTATTTGTAGTTATTACTACTACTATGTGTATGTGCATTGATGAAGAAAAGATATATATCTTTTTTTTGGGGGTATCTTACGGGATTTCTGAAGGGAACTGTGGTGGCAGCAGTCTGAAGGGTAGATCTTACAGGGAAGAGAGTAGAGAGTGTTGGTTGAAAATCGGTTAAGTGGAGCTATTGAAATTGTACAGGTGGGAGGATATTGATGAGGACTCAAATTAAAACAATAAACGTAAGTCTGGGCTATTATGGAATACGAGATCTGACTCATAAAATGCATATTATGATCAAACCTCCACAGCCAAGAGTAAATTTTGTGATACACTAAGTAAACAAAGTAATAAACATGAAAACATTACCATTTAACATGAAAAGAAAATTAAACTTGTCTCAAAAGCACTAGCCATTACAGCTGTGGCCAAATGCTTATACAAGGCAGAATATAAATTGTGGAAACCATTCAGTTTTCATAGTCAAAGAAAACTATTATCCTCAAAGCAGTAACTTCAGGGAGAAATAAGCATGACGTTAAAGAAGATTTTCTTTGAATAACTTCCTTCCCAAGAGTGAATGTCCTTGGGTTTTTGAAAGGTATCAGGCAAAACTGTTCATAAAGTGTAAAGGGACAGTGGAAGCTGAATTGCCTCAGGCTGTGAAAACAGAAGCCCTAGTTTAGAGTCAGAGACTTGTATCAACTATTAAACTTTACATTTTGGAAACATAACCATTTTCTGACTCTCTGTCTTTTTTAACCCAGCATAGACATGGTGACATTTTGCATATTCTGTCTATTTTCTGCTGGAGAAATGTTATGTCAGTCTGTTGATCACATTCAGAGAGAAGTAGCAACTTTATAAAATATGTAGTCATCAGCTCACCTAATTGAGGTAAATTGTACTGTTTTTTCAATACCAGAGAGAAAAGTATCCATTGATTCTATCCAAGCTGTAGAATTCTTCTTTTAAATCAGGCAAGTCCTCAAGCTGATTGATTGTACATAATACTAAAGAAGCAGGATGTTATAATCAGCAATACAAAGATAATTTTTTTTTTTTGGTGGTACGCGGGCCTCTCACTGTTGTGGCATCTCCCGTTGCGGAGCACAGGCTCCGGACGCGCAGGCTCAGCGGCCATGGCTCATGGGCCCAGCCGCTCCGTGGCATGTGGGATCTTCCCGGACCGGGGCACCAGCCCGTGTCCCCTGCATCGGCAGGCAGACTCTCAACCACTGCACCACCAGGGAAGCCCCAAAGATAAATTTTGATTCAATTCCTATCGCTAACACTCAACTAAAACTGCACTCATCATTATATCCTTGGATCTAGCATAGTGCCTGGCACATAGTAGGAACTCATATATTTCTGTTGCATGAATAAATGAATATTTTTTCTAGATTTGATCCATCTAAATCACAATATCGTAATCTATTGTGAGAATTGACTGATTATACAGAAATGTATCTCAAATGAGATAAGGCCTAGTATATAGTCAAATGGCTTCAGTATTTCAACCTAACGTTTTTGAGACAAGATGAAATTTTTTATGGGAGTTAAAAGAAATAGAGCAAATGAAGAGCAACACTTCTGTTTTTGAAAAGAGGATAGAGAATCAAAAATAATCCTGCTCCGGGCTTCCCTGATGGAGCAATGGTTGAGAGTCCGCCTGCCGATGCAGGGGACACGGGTTCGTGCCCCGGTCCAGGAAGATCCCACATGCCGCGGAGCGGCTGGGCCCGTGAGCCATGGCCGCTGAGCCTGCATGTCCAGCTCCTGTGCTCCGCAAAGGAGAGGCCACAACAGTGAGAGGCCCGCGTACCACAAAATAAATAAATAAATAAATAAAATAAATAAATAAAGCAATTTGAAAGCTAATGATAGAACAATATTTATCATAAATCAATCATATTATTTTTAAACTGGCTCATGTTTTCAGATTTTCTCCTTCACAGATCATAGTCTCAAGTCCAGAGCCTCATTTTTCCTCTCTCATTAGTTTCTTTAGTCTTATAGTTCAGTGCCAACATGAAAACAGTCTTAGTGTTTAAATAAACTTTCAACAAGGTGAGTCAATTTGCAACAAGAAATACAGCCATGGTTTCATTCACCATTAGTTAGGATAAATAGCTGACCTCTTACCAATTTACCTTCATAGATAAACAATTTTATAGCTTTATTGTAGTATACTTGACACACAATAAAATGCCTCTATTTAAAGTGTACAGTTTGGATAAGTTTTAACATATGTATTCATCTGTGAACCATGCACATTAAAATAATGAATATACCCATCATCCCTCAAAATTCCTTTGTGCTCTCTTATAATCTTACTTCCTCCCAAACTGTGGTTATCAGGCAAACACTGATCTGCCTTCTCTCACTATAAAGTAGTTGCATTTTCTAGAATTTTATGTGAATCAGAATATGCAGTATGCACTGCATTATTGCATAGCTACTTTTGCTTATCATCATTCTGAGCTCTTCTATGTTGTTGTGTATAGAAGAATCTGGTACTTTTTATTTTTGAGTAGTAGTCCATTGTATAGGCATACTATAATGTGCATAATTTTTGTTAGTTATCTCTGGGCATTTCATTTTTCATTCTTTCTTTAATTATATTGTTTTGTAGTTTCAATTCTGATTGTTCATTGCTAGCATAGAGAAATAAAATTGATTTTTGTATATCAATCTCGTATCCTGAAACCTTTCTAAACTCACTTCTTAGATCTAGCTTTCTTCTGTATTCTTTAGTTTTTTTTTTTTTTTATGTAGATGATCATATTGTCTGCACATAAAGACAGTTTTATGTGTTCCTTTTCAATCTGTGTGTCTTCTACTTTCTTTTGCCTTATTATTTTGTCTGGGACACTAGTACAATGTTTAGTATAAGTAGTGAGAACAGACATCCTTCGTTTGTTTTTGACCTTAGAGTATAAACATTTGTCTTTCTTTCTTAAGTATGCTGTTAAGTAAAGTTTTTTTCATAGATTCCTTTTTGAGTTTGAGTTTCTTTGTTTATATTTTGCTGAGAGTTTTTATCATGAATGGATTTTGAATTTTTGTTATACTTTTAATGCATCTTTTGAGACAGTCATATTTCTTTCTTTTTTTTTTCTGTTAACATGATGAATTATATTGGTAGATTTTTGCATGCCAATCCTATCTTAAATTCCATAAACCATAAACCCACCAGGTCCTGTTTTATTATCTTTTTCATATTTTTGTACTGTTATAGCATTCTTAAATGATATTGTTAATTTTATGTCTATTCTCATGAGGGATGTAGTTCTGTAGTTTACTTTTCTTGTATCATAGAGAAGCTAATTTCTTACCTACTTAACACCATAGATAATCTTTTATTATGTGCTCTTCTGTCACAGCTTTTATTCTCTTCTTCTACACTTTTACATATTTACTCTTACATTTCTTTCCTGGAGCTCTTGTTTTCATAGCATTTTAACTGTTATTTTCAACATTCTCTGGACTCAAAAGTCATCCTATTTCCTATGGACTCACGCCACTAAAGTCTCAGCCATGATAATGCATAATAAGGTGTCCAAACTTTTATTATTATTCTGCTATAACAGCTATTCTCAACCCTACTAGAACTGATGCATTTTCTTTTTTTTTTTTTAACATCTTTATTGGAGTATAATTGCTTTACAATGGTGTGTTAGTTTCTGCTTTATAACAAAGTGAATCAGCTATACATATACCTATATCCCCATATCTCCTCCCTCTTGCGTCTCCCTCCCGCCCTCCCTATCCCACCCCTCTAGGTGGTCACAAAGCACCCAGCAGATCTCCCTGTGCTATGCGGCTGCTTCCCACTAGCTGTCTGTTTTACAGTTGGTAGTGTATATATAAGTCCGTGCCACTCTCTCACTTCATCCCAGCTTACCCTTCCCCCTCCCCGTGTCCTGAAGTCCATTCTCTACATCTGCATCTTTATTCCTGTCCTGCCCCTAGGTTCTTCATAACGATTTTTTTTTTTAGATTGCATTTTATTTTTTAGCATGTATTTTATAATTCTCTTTTCACTCTCTGGAAATGAAACATAAAATTACTACATGAATAGAATTCTACAATGATAACATAAAGGAGAAATAAAGGGTGAGAAATTTATAATAAAATAATTACATTGATTTTATTTTATTACTATTTGGGCTATGCTAGTATGACAACCTAATAAAATAATAAGATGCCTACATCTATGCGTAGAATGTCTTTAATAAATACAGATTTATTTTATTGCAATTCAAACATCATGAGTGGATTCCCATGTAGGTAATGTGATTATGTCTAATAGAAAAAATATTGGTTCAAAGAAAGCTTTCCTAAGTTTAATCTTTCCTTGATTTAGATAGAGATTACCTTGTGGAGACTCAGTGTGCAAAAGTTCTTTATGCTTATATGCCAAAGAGTGTTAAGGTTTAGGC
This sequence comes from Aethalodelphis obliquidens, assembly GCF_003676395.1. Taxonomy (NCBI): domain Eukaryota; kingdom Metazoa; phylum Chordata; class Mammalia; order Artiodactyla; family Delphinidae; genus Aethalodelphis; species Aethalodelphis obliquidens. The sequence continues at coordinate 59,672,961 of NW_020837951.1, read as the reverse complement.
TCAAGTAACTATATATATTTTCTTCCTCTTGATGCCAGGCCAGACGTTCAAAACCATACAGGATGTGACAGCCTTCTTTGTAGTGCAGGACTGTCCTACACATTGCAAGACTCCCTGGCTCTCCCTACTAAAGTTCCTGTATTGCCCTAAATCATTCTGACAAAACAAAAACAAAAACAAAAACACACTGCCACCCAGATTTTCAAAATCCTCTGTAGGAGGATGTACTGCTTCTGTGGATAGTCACCAGAATAAAGTTTAAAGAATAATTACATTTGAACCTACACTACTGAATTATCCCATTTAATTGTTCCTTCAAAGCTCACAATTAACACAGTAAGTTAGAAAAGTATTTCTCGATGTAAGATAGTTGGCTATATATTGTTATCCACTATTTTTAGATAAGAATTTTTTTTCTACCTTCATATTAATCCCATAACTGTAAGTGAATTGGCCTCTTTGGGGATCCTGATGAATTTTTATACATTTAAAGAAAAGTACACATTTTTGATACTTAATGTTAAAACAGCTCTGTGTCTCATGTGAAGTAATACAAAATTGCTCCACTGCCATTTGTTTTTATTTGAGAATCAGAGACTAGATCTTAAAAATAGCAAAACAGTACTTGGTTTCTTCCCTATAATTAATATACAACAATGTTGTAAGTGCGTATTTTTAAAATGTATTTTAAAAACCAAGCTTTTTTAATATGGTGAGCCCTCTTCAGAAATGTCTTGTTTAAGGTAAGATTTTTATTTATTTAGAAGTATTTTGTACTTACAAAACTGGTCCCACATGCAAACTAAAATCGTAATGGTAATGACATATCATTTCGCTTTCCCCCTTAATGGCAGTATGACTTTTCTTGGCTCTCTTTTGGATCTTTTTATTTTATTTCTGGGTTGAAAAAGAATTAAGTTTCTAATGATGAATGGTCTAGGCATTTGTTAGAGATTGACAATAGATTTTAAGACAAAATTAACATTAAAGATTGAAATACTGTACACAGCTACTGAATTATGTAATATTCTGACATAAAAATATATTTTGACATATTTTTAACTAAAATGTGAAGGCTTATAACAAAATAGACATATAAATAATTTTGAGATATGTTACAGTTGAGCTTAAAGTATGGTAATAGATTTTCAATGTATCCTAAATGCCTAAATCTTCTAAGAGCTAGATTTTGCAGGGAGGTCTACTATGTAGGAAATATGATAACTTAATATATGTTGTGTATGATTTTCAAAGTGAAATTCTAAGGGAAACCTAATAAACTGCAAATATAATAGAGTCTGCTGGGAAAATACAATTAAGAAAACTGTGGTAGTCAAATATGCAAATTATGTCCATCTGTTGAACAAACCCTTGGGATAACATGGAATTGATGGAGAGAAGTGAATGATTCTTTTCCAGGCATTCCTGTCAGAAGCCATACATTTTAAGTCTAGCTGTGAAGATAGGGACCCCTTCTAAAAATTCTTAGTAAGTCAGAATCTTTCCCAGGTCTGAATGACTTAGCAAGCCCAAAAGATACACCAAGAACTAGAATACAGACGGGCTGATTTGTTACATTAAACCTGCATCCAACTCGAGCCAATTCAACCTCTCAAATGGCCTTGGCAATGACTTAGTTTCCTGGAATTCTTTGTAGAGTGCAGACATATCTATCTCCTGGGTAGAGGTGAGGACATAAAATGGGTTGCAGAAAGAAACCTCGGAGTTTTGAAAATGCTCTGTTTTAAAAATGACTTCCAAGGCACTATTGGTGGTAAGAAAGTTTTCGTGATCGTTTAGTAGAAACTCACATTTAATTACAACACTCCTTTTCCAGTTCCAGGTAGACTATTTGCTGCAGCCATTATGCTTGAGAACAAATATAGACTCGGAGACACTGGAATGCACTAGAATAATAAACATACTAGAATAATATCAAAGATATATGTCAGTCTACTAACATGAGTTTTAATCTACTTATCTTTTAAGTGGCCTTGCTGTGGGTCATTTTCATGTTAAATTTTCAAGAGCAGTAACTCATTAATTACTTAGGTATGCATATATTGTTGGAAAGCATTTATTTTTATATAATCTACAAAGTGAAGTCACCTGTGGATATGAGAGTTTAATGACAATTTATTTTTCTCCCATGTAAGACATGTTATGAAACTAAGAGCTCATGAATGTTGGCTTTCAGACCAGCTGGTGTTTGCCTCATTTGGCAGTTCTGTATTGTGCCTGCATTTGTTTTCCTGCAGGAATCCAGAAATAGGCTTAAGTGATATCACCAAGTGTCTTCTAATTTTAGTTTTCTCCACATGTACTGCTTAATGGTCAAATGGGTTTCCATAACCACCCATTTTGCAATGAGCAGCAAGCTGTACTCATTAATGCACTGAATCTTTCTGCTGTGCAACATGGGGATTTTTGTTAGGAAATGGAGTCCAGTGATGATTGCTTATAAGTAGTCCTAGTACATTTTGGCTCACCCGAATTAGTTCACGCAGGACTTCTTGTTGCCTTGTACACTGCATTATTAAAGTAAGGTCATGGAAATTTAGAGGCTTTTTAAAAGAAAAATGCAATCTAGTGAAGTAAAATGCTTAATAATAATCTACAATTAAATCAATGATCACACATATTTAAACTGTTTCCCATTGAAGTAACACATGTTCATTGTTAAATAAGAAAACAAGAGAGAGAAACCAAGGGATAGATAGAAAATTAAAGTCACTGATAATATAAAAGACATATTTAAAATAGTTTAATTATTAATTTAAATGTTTCTATACTTATATATATACCCACATATCTATATCTATATACACACATAATAATGTATGTTGCCTTAAAATAGTTTTAATGAACTAACTCAACTATTATAATCTTGTTTTCACAAATTAGAAAAACACAGTAAAGGTCCTATATAATGAAACTTTCTGACTTTCAATAGTAAGTTATTGATCTTCCAAACTAAGAAATCTGTTGTGATAATTAAAATGTATTTCAGTTTGACTCTTATTATTGCTCTGATATAAACATTAGTATTCACTCCTTTCTCCACTCAACCACATCTTGATCCAAGAAATAAAAGGTTTTGATCTTAAATAATAGTTAAGCACATATTAAAACATTTATCAAAATATTCAGAAGGACTATCATTTAACAGCAAATACAGGTTTGAAATTCAGTGGTGCATTTCCAGCAGTTTGCATGTCTTCACTTAAATTTCTTGAGTGTATTAAATATTAATTTTTCCTGCTTATATTTTTTTCTTAAATTTTTAGCAAGTTTGATAATTTCATAAACTGATTTTAGGTGTACATATAAACAATCCCTGCCTTCTAAGGACTTAATTCTCGAGATCGATGAACTAAAAATATATGTCACTTATAATCTGGAAGGTGGGAGAAGATATATATGTCAAGAAAAAGAAATCAAACTTGTACGTTTTGGGACCAGCAAATGCTATCAGATTATTCTTACAATATGTTCTTGATATCCCTAAATGTGCTCTTTATAGATTCTTTTAAAAAGTGGTTGTGTAAGATAATTATTCTAAGATTGAGGGGAATCTTCATGTATTTTAGAGTTAATACCTGTTCTTAATGGAAACATGTATTGTCTTTAACAAAGACATGCAGAGCCAGATGTTAGCATTTAGAAGTTACCATTTGGTACTTTACTAGCAAGACACATCCCACTGCAGAGATTCAGTGAAGATTCCTAGCAAGGGAAAAGCTGCAGCTTTACGTGCAGTCTTTTTCCTCAAGGGAGTTACTCTTGCTTAGGTCTTTTAAAATAATGGTGCATACTTTCATTCAGCTTCTCTTAATTAGTATGATTATTACTATCAAATAATTCAGCACCATATTTACTTTTGATTTCATCCATTCTTGTATATATAAATATTGAGAACCTTCTGTGTCTCAGAGCTACACTGGAGTATAGTACTTAGTAAGATAGAAAAGACCATTATGCTACAGTGATTTTGCTTTTTTGTCCTGGGCTAACCTCTAGGTTTCAAATATTTGGTGCAAGTGGAAGCTGAGGGAACCTTATGTTAAAGGGTGCTAGGTGGGACACCTCAGTTATATTTGCCCATTTGATGCTGGTTTTACCTTATAGGTCCAGTCTACTTCATCAGCCTTAATTAACACACATGTACCAATAATTATAATAATGTGTACCATCTTTATTGCTTAGTCTAGACTAGTGCTTCTCCAAGTGAAGTCCCTGCAGCATCAACATCAACTGGGGATTTGCAAAAAATTCAAAATTTTGAGGCCCCATTATAGACCTATTGAATCAGAAACCTGGAGGTGGGGCCTCGTAATCTGGGTGTTAACAGTCTTCCAAGACAAATGATTCTGATGAATGCTAAATTTTGATAACCACTAGTCTATACTAACTATTAACATTGTCTTGACCACAGTATATAATGAATGCTAATATCACAGTGGATATTTCATAATTCTCCAATCAATTGAGTCTTGAAGCTCTAGAACACTTTCATTCCAATGAAGAAATTATGTTGCTGTCTACCTTATTTTTGCTGCACTGGTAATAATTGCATCAATAAAATCATGTGATATTAACTAGTACCTCTCACTCCTTAGGTACAGAGAAAGTGTTAAGTTCACTCCCATCAAGCTTAGCTTAAATAATCTAAAAATTGTAAGTGGCAAAACTCTTGCTATATTCACTGACATTAATAGGTAACCTTTAAGTACAAAATGACAATGTAAAAATAGATCATATTTTAATTAAATATTTTAATGCCTGATATAAGCATTGAGCTTCATTCTATGGAAGATAAGTGGTTAGATTAATTTAATAATTCAATAATTAAGTCCCTGCGATAAGCAGGTCTATATGCAAGAGCTTGGAAAGTTGAGTGTACGGCATCATTAGTGTCCTCAAGAATTTTGAGTATAGTAACAGATACGAAATATACAAGCAAATTCTATAATGTGGGGCAGGATATGATAAATTTCATAAGGGAATTATATAAATTATGGTAATTCAAAGGCAGAAGAAATGTCTAATCAGGACCTTCTGAGATGCTTTATGGTTAAGGAGCCATTTGAACTAAGGTCATTAAGCCTAAAGACTGAATTATATTTTCAGAGGAATAACAGAGTGGAGAAGGGTTTTCAGGAAGAGGAAAGGGCATAAGCAAAGGAAGAGAGAGAAGAAAGCCTAGCATCTTGTGTTTGGGGAGTATCAAGGAATGAGGCTCATTACAAATAGAAATATATGCCTTAAAACATTTGGATATATGCCTCAACACTTGCCTTAAGGCCTTAGATAGCATACTAAGGAATACAGTAGAAATGTATGTACTCTTGAGAGTTTTGAGAGGGAAAGCAAGTAAGACAATTAAATGTGTAAATACACTCACACAAACATCCATTCTTCTTATATAGAATGGATTGGAAGAGAAGAAAGTTTGAGGTAGGTAAGATTCTTAGAAATTGTGTTTAATCCTGGTCTAAGGAAGAAGAAATTAAACGCTGAGCAAGAGAAGGAAGGGGCCTGGGTAAGGGGACATGGAGGACAGCATGCCTGAAAGTCACTGAGGTAGCCTTCAAAGTTAAGACAGATATTCAGAGCATCAAAAAATAATGAAGGAAGAGTGTTTCTATTAAGTGATAGAAGGACAATGTTCAGGGTAGGAGAGATGATGAATTTATTTGGAGACATACTGATGTGACTTTGTTAGAGGGACTAGCAAGTCTGGTGCAGCTGACAAAGTGTAACTGAACTTGGGAGAATGGTTAAAGCTAAAAGACATACGGGAACCACCTCCTTGGTGTACATTAATGCTATGTGTTCAAAAATGGAATGTCTTTCCAGGTCGGCTTTTAGTAATTAACCTATTCCTATATTCAACAACTATTTATTAAGTTCCCACTATATGCCGGATACTATTCTAGTCACTGCTGTTACAGCAGTGAAGAGAACATTACATCCTGCCTTCATGGTGCTTACATTCTAGATGGTTATTTATGAATAAAGGGAAATTTGAAGAATGCATATAGGTCTTATTTCAGTTAAAGGTAACACATTTGATTTGTCCCTGAGACCTTTTTCTAGTACCACCCATTTTATCACCCATGATATTGCCAATATCACCCATGAGATATTGATTCAAATTGTGCTCTTCCTTAATTTTAAGGATTTAAAAATAGCCCATGTATTAGGTTTTCTACCACACTGATTCCCAGACTGAATTATGATATCATCTGAAAAGTTATCATAAGGTTTCCCAATGTTCTTTCACACTTATGACAGAACTAACAATGTCTATACTGAACTGTAGATTTTTACGGATAGCAAAATTCTTTTTGGCAAGTGAAATATAATAAGAAAAAAATCTGTCCATTTCTTGGTGAACTATTGCTCATAACTTGGCTTTCTTGAACAAAAATGTTCATATTTTATTTAATTTGATTTTTTTTTTTAAAGAAGTGAAACCAAAAAGGAAAAGAGACAGAGATTTCAAGCTGTTGGGCTTTGAAATTTTGGCAGAGAATTATTTTCTCTGAAAAAAATCATTGGCTGAGAATTCAAAACATCCTCCTCTTTAGCCCTATTCAGACACCCATAATGCTGCCTCAGAGGACACAAAACAGTGAAGGACCCATCTTATCCTACTGGGAAAATCATTTGAAATGTTGGCATGCAAGCAGAGAGAATTCTGTTGACCACTGTGTATATCCAAACCACTCACTTTCACTCCTAGACCTCAATCACTATCATTTCTATGAAACCAACAGAATTCTCAGCATTGATATGCAAATGAAGGCACCGACAGTAGCCACACTATTCATTTTCCATGTGCTTTGCGAGCCAGAATTCTGAAAAGCTTCCAACAATTTAATACACAACACCTTCAATGAATTTGACTAAAAACAGTCAACCAGCTTCACATACACTAGAGTAGTCTGTAGAGACCTTGACATATTTCTGAGGACTGTTTTGTTTTAAGTTTGTTAAATGTCACTGAGGATTTTTTTTTTTTAATGGGTAAAATGATAGTGAGGCAGAATGGAATGTTTAAAGTCTTTGTTTCCATTTATGCTCTTTCGAATAACATAAAACGTATGGCATAGCTGACATTTGAGCTGTAAGATCAAATGGAAAAGGTTGGCCCTGTTCTGTGTGAACTGAATTTCTTTCTTAACAGAGCAATTAAATTGTCTCTCCAATACAGAGTTCTCTCATTGCCTATTGTCCTGTTGTACTCTTCTGAAAGTAATGGAAATTGAAATGGGATACAGATTATGATAATGAAACTAAAAAGGAGGGGAAACAGAAGGAATTTATTCCTTTTTTTTTCTATTTTCCTTTTCCTAATTCTTAAGGTAATTACAAGACACTGGAGATGTGAACATCTTTATTAACTCTGCAAAACGCCATCTGCTGGAAGCATATTTTGCAAACCTTCAGGGCTTGAATATGAGACAGATTTAGTAAAAGTGATGCTTTGTTGTACTGTTTTACTCAAGTGCCAGACTTTTTCTTTGGTGGCCCAGGAGCTCTGTTTCTAAGAAACTAAAAGGGAAGTGGGAGACATCTAGAAAGAGATTTGATTTCATCCAGCCCCCACTGTCATATTCTCTTTTTGCTAATGCTCTAGAGCAGAGTATTATTTCTGGATTAGTGGATCCTTCCAGATACCTCATTAAGAACATTTCTTCTAATGATTTGCAAATCAGAATAAAATAAATAACTATGAATTGCTAACCAAAGATGACTCATTCAACAAGAATTTATTAAGCACTTCTGTATGTCAGGCAATTTGCCTAAAGGCTGAGGCTACAAAGAGGAAAGTAGGCACACATGCATAAATGTACACATCTGCATGCGCTCCCATCCACACGCACACACCAATTCTGCTCTCCAAGAAGAACTCACTACCTAGCTTAATAGAGAGTATATAATTCTCTAACTGTACAAGAGTGATATGTACAAGAGTGATAATACTTGAACTGTACAAGAGTGATAACAGGATTCCTTTTATATACTTAGCTTGACTTTTTAAGTAATTGGATTTTGCTTTTTCTACCTTACTCAACCTCCGTTTATTCAATAATTACCCCTTCCTATGAACTCTTCCATGTTTTTCTTTCTTCACTGAGTGTTTGTTCCTTCACAGGCTCTCTCTAGTCTACTTGCTATTAATCTTGCTTCCTTTCCTGTTTTCTTTTCCTTTATCCCTTCTTACCTCAACTTTATATTTTTTCCTTTCTCATCTTATGTGAGACCATTCATTTGTAAGTCACACTTGTAGGAAATCCAAAATTCAGTTTAGAGTCAACTACTCTTTTGGTTTGTAATTTCTCTTCATCAGGGACTCTGGAACTTACCAGATTTAGCTTTTGAAGCTTCTCTGTCTCAGGTAGTGTCCTGTGTCTTCCATGGGCATCGTGTAAGGTACATGACCAGCAGCCCTGATGCCTCCTCATAATCAGCCTGGGGAATCAAGGGCACCTCCAGCAGATAAGATCTCTTGATGATCTACCAAGATTTATGATAGCCTAGAGTTATTATCATAAATATGTAAAGTAAGCTTTAATACTAGAATCACTCCAGACTACACAGTCCTTTCCACACTGACTCAAATAAGTAACAATGATAGAAAACTGAAAGTGTCTGTTACATTTTGATATACAAATTGAATATTAGTTTTATATCATATTCTTAAACAAAATGAAACAAAACAAAAACTAAGATGAACCTTTAAAGAACAACCAAAACAATTAATTTTGATTTCAAAAATGAAAATAATCTGGCTTAACTCGATGTTTAGGACATACTAGTAATGTAGAAAAAAAAGTTTAAACCCCAAGCCCCAAGGAACTACATATCTCTCTCAGATCCCAATGCTTCATGAAGGTTTAGATGAGTAGAACCATGTTACCGTCAGGAAGGGCCAAGATCAGGGAGTTCTCAAAGTTACACATCATATTAGTTTGCTGGGTCTGCTATAACCAAGTATCACAAACTGAATATTGTAAACAATAGGAAATTTATTGTCACATAATTCTGGAAGCTAGAAGTCTGAGATCAAGGTGTTGGCAGGACTGCTTCCTTCTCAGTACTGTGAGGGAGAATCTGCTCCATTCTTACCTCCTAGCTCTGGTGGTTTGCTAGCATCTTTCACGTTCCTTGGCATTACCTTGATTTCCGCCTTCAACTTCACATGGGGTCCTCTCTGTGTGCATACCTATGTCCATATTTCCCTTTTTAAAATATCAGTCATATTGGATGATTTCAACTTAACTAATTACGTCCACAGCAATTCAATTTCAAATAAGGTCACACATCCTGAGGTACTAGTGGTTAGGACTTCACCATATGAATTTTAGAGGACATAATTCAAACCATAACACACACAGAGCCCCCTACAATCATTAGAAAATCCATCATGGTAGGCTTGAGTAACACTGAAGACTTAATCCCTTAGCGGAGAGTGAAGGAAGCTCAGGGCTTATATCTGTAGCTGAAAACACTGACTATTCTCACCTGGAAAGTACGATTCATCAGGTCTTTGACTAATGCTTCAGTCTGTAAATGAAAAGTATTAGTATCAAGAGCATAATTTGAGAAACAAAATGCATTATTCAGGTACAAAATGGGTCACGAGCCACGGGCAAACTCAAAATGTATATCAGTAAATTAATTAGACAATATTAAAGCTTGTGGAGTGCAATTAGGAATTATCTTTGTTTTTTCTGATATCACAGTCATTGCTGGAAACTGGTTAGTAGTGATCTCATGTATCTGCAAAATATCAAGCTTTGTTCTTAGTCCTGAAATATCAACTACTGAGGAACTCTGAGAAACAATGTCTCTGTTAGTGTTCACATTCCCAGTTAGTCCCTCTTTTGTAATTACAATTTGAAAGTACTCTGATGAAAATATAAAGTTCATTTGAATGTAAAAATATGTATATTTGAGGTTAAGTTTGATATATAATATAATATACACATCTGTGTAATATATGTATATTATGTATGTATGTATATATATACATATAGTTCGATATGTGTTTATATATAGAAAATATATCTATTATATCTCTATATATAACATATTTATACATACAATATATAAAATTTATAATGTATGACATATGAATATATATGATACATAATATATAAAATATATAATATAGTTATATTTATATTATAATTTTATGAAAGTATATAATTTGTATAGAGATAATATATATTCTCTTTAGATTTATTTGCTTTTAATTTTTTTTTAAAAATTGTATAGAGATAATACATATTCTCTTTAGTTTCATTTGCTTTTAATTGTTAAAAAATTGCCCCCTTTTTATCAAAAAGAAAACAGAATTGATTGCATGGCAGATGAGAAATTCTACCTTTACTAAAATTGTGAAGAGTAGGTATGGAATGGCAAGTATTTACTGTGCTCTGGGAGTAGCTCTGATAGATTTTCTTACATTGAAAAAGTCACTTTCTACCAAACATGGTTAGCTTCATGGTTAGAGCTAATTACAGTTGTTGAAATTCTAGTATGTATTAGACATATTAATAAGCACAGATGATACAGAAACTAGCAAGCAAACAAAGAACACAGATTCATCTTTTTCCAGAAATTGTTGAGAGCTAAGAGGAGGAGAGAGGTTGAAGATCATTTAACACCGGAATGCTAAATGAAGGCTGTGTAAAGGACTCCCAGGAAGCACTGGGAAGCGGCACCTTACATAGTCTGCATGTGGAGAAAGGTGGTTAGCCAATGTAAATATGAGAAAGTGATATTTGAGCCAAGTCTCATATAGCTTTACCACTGAGAGATTGCATAGGAAAGTTAAAAGTTTATTGGGTAAATGTATTTTTTAAATTGTAAGATTAAAATAATTTTCATATAAATATGAAATCGAACATAGAAATTATTTAAATTATTTCTGTCATGCTCTTCTGAGGAATATTTGACCGTTGATTTGTGTATTTATTTAATGCCTTTCAACCTGTTTTTAATCCAACATCATTTTTGAGCTTTCTTTATTTCAGTGGCTTTGTAGAAGCTGTAATTCTCTACTTATCATACTATTTTCTGTGGAGTGCTTCTAGACATGTGATTTCACTTCTTTTTGAATCATACTAGACCAGAGATGATGATAATAGTAAACTAAGTCTGAATAAGTGATTTCCACATGAAAACATATATGCAGGTATGATGAAAAATCTTTTTGACAAGTTAAAATATTAGCTTCCACTTTATTACTTTTCCTGTGAACTTCATATGGTAGTCAACATTAAGCTTGATAGCTTGAGAAAAAATACATATATTTATATATATTTATCATTGCCTATTTGCTGATAGAAGAGAGTTCTGTTAGGTAGGCCAAAGATATTTATATTTTATCAGTCTTCCAAAATAAACTCTGTATTCTTTATATCTATTTCTTTTCCTAACTCCTTTATATTTACTCCAAAAAGATGAAATATAAGGAGTATACTGTAAAATATCTTCATTAATTTTAGGAGTGGTAAATATATAGGAGCAATTAGACATAGTGGAAAAAACTAAAATTAGTACTGATTCCACCCTTGTTCATACACAACCACACACACACACACACACACACACACGTGCACACACACGCGCGCATTTTATCTCATGCTGACAAACAGGACTTTGGGCACTTTTTCCATCTGCACAATGGAAACTGGGCTGACTACATGGGCATGTGAACAGTGTAGTCACACAAGGTCCTGTGCTTAGCATTTAGGATTTAATGATTTGTGGTTGTGATCTTGATATTCATAATAATTTTATCTTTGAATTTGTTTAGTAAGTGATGTCTTAAGGGAAGCAAAGCATTCTCTGGGTGCTTAGAGCCTCACCCAGGCACTGTTCCACCTCCCACTTCATGTCTCCCTGGGATCTGCATGGCTTTTCATCTGCTTCCTCTCGACTCACCTTTTCCTTCTATGCACCCTGCTATATGACTGCTGCCACCCTCCACCGGGGGTGACCGTTGCAGGGAGGTCCCTGTTCCACTACTGCCCTCTTTTCTCATTGGGGATCTAGGTACAGATGCGGGGTGGGAGGGGATTGAACATGTGCTACATGGAGCAGGTAGAGCGGTGGCCGTACCACACCTAGGCTGGCAGCAACACTCCACAATCAGCAGATGCTTTAACAGGGACCTCTCTCCCACCCTCATCCAGGTAGTGAGTGATCCAATGAGAAGGCTGCAATCCCCTTGAGTCATCAGTCCACTATGGATTGGAGTGGCAAGCCAGTGGGAAGGGGACATTGACTTTCCCACCCCAGTTGGGGCCCCACATCTTCATTTTGCACTAGAACCCACAAATTATATAGCAGACCCTGAATGGAAATGATGCAAAACTTAAACTGTGGTAGGAATTGAGTAAGATACATGCACAGTACCTAGCATAATACCTGGCATAAAAGAGGTTCTCAGTGAATTTGTTCTTCCCAATGACTCATTCCTTTTCTTATTCGCTTTCATTAAATGCATTAGCCAGATCTGTGTTAAATAGGCATACATCTCTTATTCCAGTCTACCCAAACTTATTTCCAGGTGCTACCTAAATTGAAAACCATGAATACTAGCTTTTAAAAGGGACATTACATTATTTATTGGATTTAGTTAATACTTAGGAAATGTTCTTGCCAAAGAAGCATTTATCCTCAGTATTAATGTGACAGTTAATGGATGGGATGGTGTTACTCTCAGACCATGTTTTTCACTGCTTTTAGACTCCCATTTTAAATATCTTTTACAAAAGGGATAAGCAAAGAATTGAATCAAGTCTCAATGCAACCAGGCTTTTACTTCTTTCCCTCTGGCCAGGCATACAACCCTGACACTTCCTTTTCAACACTCCTTGCCTCCCTCCCCCTCACAGCCCTGGCACCAGGATGGAACAACACCTTTTCACCTTTCTTGGTGCTTTTGCAAAATTTGGTGAATAGGAATGTAATGGAATTAAGTGCCCTTCCTTGTTTTTTTGGTTTTTTTCTTTTCATTTTTTCTTAAACTGCTTTATTGTCATTACAGAGTGCAAAATTACCAACTATTTTGTATATTTCAGAAGTACACCTACTAGGAACTGAATGAAGTAATTTTACATTGTTTTTTTCCAACTCATGTCTCTTTTATGCCTCTTTTTGCCTCAGTGAGCCCTTTAGGCAAATCACTTGTGGTTTCTGTGCCTTGGATTACTACAAAACAAATTAGAGGTATTGATACAGTTTTGGAAAGGATGATATGCCATAGTGAATAGGAAAAATATATTCTAAATCGTAAGATGTTTTCAAATGTCCACTGGTATCGTTTCACTGCATTAAACTGGCTTGACAGCCAGGTTTATTGAAATGAAAAGACTGATAACAAATACATAGAACGCTAAGAAAACTTAGGTAAAGTTGGCCAAAAATATTGTTTGGTTTGTTTTTGTTTTACAAATATGTGGGGAATTTCTAGTAATGTTCTGTTTCACACAGATTAAGATTACTGCATTTTCATAATAAAAAAGGCTAATACAATAAAAAAGCGTATTCGCCTTGTATTAGCAAATACCTTTATACAAGAGTAATCCTGTATGATATCTGAACTTTTCATAGCAGAATAAGTTGTCAAAAATGAGAGGAAAAGGTCTGAGTTAAAAATGACTTCATAAAATTATTTTCTCATCTACTTAACTCTCAAAATATTAAATATCAATAATAAGTGAAAAGTGGACAATTTTGCAGGCTGTGGTTTTATGCATTGTGATAATGGGTAATTTACACTTCTGTAACCTGAAAGTTTAGCAGGTATTTCTTTCCTCACAATTTTCTGTCTCTGCTATAAGTAATAAGTTTGGTCCATTAGAGAACGTTGTTGTTAGCATCTCTAATTGTGTTTATTATAAGATTTTTCCAAGTTTAATAATTATAAGAAGAACATTTATACATCAAGATAATACAAAGCATTTATGGTCTTACAGCTCAATATTTGCTTTCAAAATAACTTGTTTTATAATACTAATATACCAGGTGGGAAGTGAGAGGAAAATAACTGTATAGTGACCATGAATACTGGTCTAATAACTTAGTTGCTTTATAAATATTAGACAAATCTATTAAAAAGGACTATAGGTGTACTTAATGCTTCTTAAAAATACATCTACATAAACATACCAGAAGGGAACAATCCCTTAACTCTTATATAAAGAAATTGTATGCAGTATTAGTCTTAATGCATTCATAAAAATAAATATATACTTGTGGGCTCAAGGACCCTAAGGAATAGTGGATTATAAATAAATTTTTTATTACTATTTCAGAACTGTAGAGAACCTTTCAAACATTGTGTTCAATGTATTCATTTTTACTGACACTGAGAATGAAGACGAGGAGCTTAAAAAATTCCCTAGAGGAAAGGATAGTTCTAGAATCCATGTTTTATAGATTTCTAGTCTTAATACTGTTTTCTACAATATAAAAATGATATTGAGTATACAGTACAATTCCTTTTCTTTGAATGTTTGTGTTATTTATATTCACGGGTCATGCATATAGTATGGGTTTACTAGGAAGAAATAAATTATTCTACTTGAGTACAAGAAACAGAAGTAATGGAGACTAAAATCGAAGAGACAAGAAGCACAATGCAAATAAATATAGAATACTGATATGGCTAAGATTGCTTTAAAAGCAGTAAATATAGAAGTTTCAAATCTTACTATCAACTCTCTTAAAAGGAAAAATTATTATTAAAATTTCCAATAAGCTATATTATCAAAGTGATTTTTTTTCCATTAATTATTTTTTTTTATTGAAGTACAGTTGATTTACAATGTTATATTAGTTTCAGGTATACAGCAAAGTGATTCAGATATATATATTTCAGATATATGTATTTCAGATTCTTTTCCATTATAGGTTATTACAAGATATTGAATATAGTTCCCTGTGATATATACAGTAGGTTGTTCATCTGTTTTATGTATAGTAGTGTGTATCTGTTAATACCAGACTCCTAATTTATCTCTCCCCAGCCCCTTTTCCCTTTAGTAACCATAAGATTGTTTTCTATGTCTGTGAGTCTGTTTCTGTTTTGTAAGTAAGTTCATTTGTATCATAGTTTTAGATTCCACAAATAAGTGCTAGCGTATGGTATTTGTCTTTATCTGACTTACTTCATTTAGTATGATAATCTCTAGGTCCCTCCATGTTGCTGGCAATGTCATCATTTCATTCATTTTTATGGCTAAGTAATATTCCAGTGTGTGTGAGTGTGTACATATATGTATATGTATGTGTATGTGTGTATATATATATATATATATATATACACACACACACACACACACACACACACACACACCTCATCTTCTTCATCCATTCCTCTGTCCGTGGACACTTAGGTTGCTTCCATGTCTTGGCTATTGGAAATAAGTGCTGCTGTGAACACTGGGGTGCATGTAAAAATGATGAAGTTTTAAATGTAAACTTTATCATCGATGCCTAAGTCCCAAATGTCTCTCAAATTTAAATGAATTAAAGCTTCCATAGAAATCATCTGACCATATATAGAAAAATCATCTTTAGAGAAAGACTGGAGTTGAAATTTTTCCCTGCAATAAGAATCAACTTAAATATGGCTTTCAATACAATTTCAATAAATCTTACATCATACAATTTTTAATTAGTTTACCTTAAAAAATGAGGAGAATATGAGGTGATTTGTGTTATTATAACTTTTTGGGTCATCTTTTGGGGGTTTCCCCATTTATTAATTTTATTTCAACAAAATATAGTCAGTACAAAACTTAAAATAGGACAAACTGCTAGGAGCCTATAATAAAAAGGACTGAATCCCTCAAGGGAGTCACAATTCACAATCACAATGGATAAGAACTGGATTCTAGAGTCATACATGTGTGTGTGTGTGTGTGTATGTGTATATATATGTATATATGTGTGTATATTATGTATATGTATAAATGCATATGTGTGTTATATTAGGCATGTATATATATACATACATATATATGTATATATATATCAGATATATATATATCAGATATATATATATATATATATATACATACATATATATATATATATATGTACGTGGGCTGTGTTCAACTTTGAGATTGGGACCTTAAGAGAAATGTAGTACCTCCCAACTAGAAGGAAGGATTGTTCAACGTGAAAGCTGCCTGAAATACAGTGCTCTGTCAGTCCATTCTTGCATGCTGGAATGTCTTTTGAAGGAAAGTGGAATTTTCTTGAGAGAAACAGTGTGTTTCCACTTCCATTCCTGAGGCATCCCAGAGCCACCTTTACATAAAAGGAAAACTACGCTAAGCACCAAGCTGAAGGCAAGGTCCCGGAATTGCATCTACAATGCCAGACAGGCATGCAGCATTTCCCAGGAAGCCTTACTCAAAGCAGTGGCTAAACGCTAGTGTGCTTTTCAGGACTCCTGGGACTCCCGCATCCTCACCATGTCTCATGGAAACACAATGTGTACCGGATGTCACTTCTTAGGCGACCTACCAACAGACAGGGACCTAGGCCCTTCGGATCATCTCTTGGAATGAAGAGTGAAAGGCAAAACACTGCTCTCTTTGTTGCACAGTTGGATTGCCAATCTTTCAAAAGTCCTCCCAGACACAGGTCTAGCAGGTCTTAGGTGGACTGCAAGTGGTCCCCACTGCTGAGCCAGAACTGCAATGAAAAAACCCTCCGCTTAGTGTTCATACTGGGAACATCAAGCTGCCCTCGCTCGCCAAGCAGTCAGTCGACTTTAGATGCAGCCTGACAAATGGACTTGTTGCCCCTGCAACACTGCCTAAGCTTTTGTAAGATAAAAGGACACTTTGGCCTCACCTAAGGAATTATGTCGGTCACACCATTCAGCCCAAGCAGAACTCCCTTTGTACAAAAGTTTTATCAGGGAAGGTCCAGGGTGCTGCTTGAGTCTCTTTTTTGTTGGTCAGAAACTACACGTACATGTGCTGTGTCAAGTGTGACATAGGGACCTAATGAGAAAAGCATTATTTTCCCAACGGGAAAGCAGGACACTTGCGGCCTCTATTTTAAGGGAAAAACGATGTTGTTGCCCGTCATCTCTTCACAGTGGCAAAGCTGATTGAGGGAAAGACAGGTTTCCTAGGTTAACAGATTGTTTCCTGTTCATTGCAGGAGGCCTCCAAGCAGCCCTCTTCACTTAACGGGTAAACCAGACCTGTCCCCCAGGCTCAAGTAATGTCCGGGTTTCCATCCACGAGTTGACGTGTACAAACGATTTCCATGAACCCTTAGGGAAAGTAGTGCATTAACGCTAGTATGCTTTTCCGAGGACTCCCGCTGCCTCACCATGTCCCTTGGAAGAACACTGTGTACTCAATGACTCTTGTTGGCCGATTGAGCACCGTTCCGCTACCTAGGTACTCCGGATCATCTCTTTGAATGCAGTGTGAAAGGCAGCACACTTTTTTCTTCGTTGGATAGATAGATCGACAAATCTTTCAAATGTGCCCCAAACAGAGTTCTAGAAAGTCTTCAGTGTAATGCCAGTGGCTCTCAGTTCTGACCCTGAGCTGCAGTGAAACAACTCTGTGCTTAGTGTTCATTCTCGGTTTACATACCTGCCGTCTCTCTCTGCCAAGCAGAACCTCGACTTTAGATGCAGCCTGGAAAATGAACAGTTTCCTCCTGAACCCTGCTGGCCTTTTGGCAGGTTCAAGGACACCTAGATCTACCTAGCACCTTTAATCACTATGTCATTCGCACAGTGCAAATCTCCCTGCCTAAAAAAATTATTCTGAGAAGGTACCACAGTGCTTCTTGTGTCTCTTTTGGTTCTTGAGAAACTACACGCACGTGGGCTGGGTTCAACTTCGATACTGGAACCTTATGAGAAGCGTAGTAATTCCCTAGTTGAACGAAGAATCCTCGTAGCCTCCAAGATGCCTAAATACAATGTTCTGCTAGTCTTTTCTTGCATGCTGGAATGTGTCTCAAAGGAAAGGGTGCTTTACATGAGAGAAAAAAGGTGTTTCCACTTCCTTGCCTGAGGCATGCCAGAGCCCCCTTTACATAATGGGCAAATTACACTGATTACAAAGATCAAAACACGGTTCAGGTATGGCATCCACAATGCTGGGACACAGGCAGCATTTGCCCAGAAGCCTTAGTCACAAGGCTCATGGGGCATACTTCTACCCAGATTTCATATTAAGATAATGTTATTTTACCACATTCAAATGTCTTATTTTCTTTTTAATGAAGAAAGAGCTTTCTGGTTTTGCTTACCATTTTGTCACTCCTGTGTGGCAGATAATTATTAGTCACAAAAGGATAAAACAAGAGAAGTGAAGTGTAATTCTTTAAAAGTCAATTTAATAAAAGTTCTCTAAAAAGTATATTAAAGACATTAAACTACTACTAGATAGAGGTTTAGAATTACTTGTGATTTTTATATATGGAAAAACTAGATTTTTAAATTAATTTTTATTGGAGTATAGTTGATTTACAATGTTGTGTTAGTTTCTGCTGTACAGCACAATGAATCAGTTATACATATACATACATCCACCCTTTTTTAGATTCTATTCCCATATAGATCATTACAGAGTATTGAGTAGAGTTCCATATGCTATACAGTAGGTTCTTATTAGTTATCTATTTTATATATAGTACTGTGTATATGTCAATGCCAATCTCCCAATTTATCCCTCCCCCCACTCTCCCCCTTGGTAACCCTAAGTTTGTTTTCTACATCAGTTACTCTATTTCTGTTTTGTAAATAGATTCATTTGTACCAGTTTGTTTTTTGATTTCACGTATAAGCAATATCATATATTATTTTTTTAATTAAAGTTTTAAAAATTCATCTGATTCATAAGAAATCTAGAACCGATTTAGGTTCTAAATCTTTACTAAAACTTGCTATACAATTTACAGACAACTTTTCTCCCAACTATTTACCCTGAAGGAATTAACTCTAGACAAATAGACCTCTCATTCCTCCTGGAATTTAAATTATATTCCTTTGCTGACACAGAAATCAGAAGGAGGTTAAACCCAATTAATGCCAATGATTTCAGCATAAATACAAATTAGCTACCAAATCTGAGGCTGGGAAAAGTCTTCAGACAGACTCGTGTTTAAGGAATATTCCTGCAAGAGCAGGCACCGAGAAGTATTTACATACACGAACTCATAATGCTAATGCTAAAAAAAAATGTGCTGCAACATTGGAGATAGACTATTTGAAATAACTTTTCTTCTTAAATTACCTTAACTATGGATCTTTACACAATATTAAGAGTTTTAGTTGTTGGAGAATTCACTTGGACAGCATAAATTGAGTTTTCTTACATCTCAGTCCATTTTTTTCACCTGAGAGATAAATGAAGTTGCCTATTGGACCTTCCTTCACTTCTTTCTAATATATCATTATTTGGAAACATCTTTGATTAAGTAGTTTGACTCCTGGTACAGCTTTTAATTTGGGCTTTAATCTTTCATCTGGTGCACCAGTTTGTTATTCAGCACAAGGTTACTGGGAAAATGAAATGCAGCAATAATTTTTGTGTTTTACTTTTAATGTTCTCCCCATATATAATTATCTGTGTCAAATGCAGTATTCTTACTATATTGTTTAACTTCAAGATTTGTCTGTTAACACATTTTATTTTGATTCAAGTAATAATCAATGTTTTAATAATGAATATATGATCATTGTTAAGCAATTCAAGCAGTGTAGAAAAGAACAAGAAAAACCTTATAAATCTCCAAGAATCTTTATCCATATATAACCCTCATGTTTGATGAATATCATTCCAGACAATTCTATATGCATATAGATAGATTAATAATAGATACTCTAATTATTATGTAAATGGATTCAGATTAAATACTCCGGTGTGTTTCTAGTGATTCACTTCAATCCCAGGTTGTATAAACTATATCTCTAACATTGAAAGATGATTGAGTGAACTTGTTTATGAAGCCCCTTAGATCCTGGCATTTATAGTGAATAAAGTTTATCAAATTCACTGCCTAATTAAAAAAATAAAGGCTAGAAATTTAATAGTGAAAAATTAAATAGCTCCCCCAAGACACATACCACATTTTAAAATATTTTATCGTATAACCAAATTTTTTTAAAAAATAGATGTAACAACTACTTCTTTCAAAATTCTTGAGTAGTGACAACTAAGAGAACAGTAGGTACAGGTTAAGATAGGGAGGTACAGAGAAGACATAGCTTACTGTTTGGGATTTTGTTTATTTATTCATTTGTTTTAAATATCTATTAAATTGTTAGTATTTTTAAAAGTCAATTTTTACAAAGGTCTTATATATAAACAAGTGTCCAGAAATATGTGAAGGTTACTTTCAGAAGCACTAGCTCTCTGTTTTCCTTCTTGTTTAATGAAAAAAAAATTCTGGCCACAATAGAAGCTCCTTAATAACTGTAATACCTCAATCACTAAATTTATGTTACAGTATCAAAAAATATGAGTAACCGAACCAAGAAACAATAAACCTTATAAACATGAATGTCTATGAATAGAGTTGGTGTTTCAAACCACTTGACTACTGCTAGAGAACCATTTCTGCTAAGCAAGTTTCCAAAGGGCCAGTTAAGCATCTTAGAAGTTCTTTAAACTGCTCTACTTTCTTAGTCATAGCATTTTTGTACTATCAGTATTTCCCTTGCATTTCTTTCTTAAATGAAGATCTATGTTGTCTAACCACCAACGGCCTGGACACATAATAGATCATGATTATATGCCTGTGGTTTGATTTCCCACATTATGACTACTTAGGAAGATTTGACTTGATGTGACAGGGAGCCTTAGGATGTTGCCACTTTTCTCATTGGTCAGAGAAGACAATTAGACTCATATATCAAATACCAATTCAGATGAATCGGTGGTGACCTCCTCTTGGTTTTTTTTTTTTAAGAAATATTCTGATTTATGTTCTTGATTAAATGGAAAGGCTGCTGTGACCAATTCGCAATGTCTGCTTTGCTGAAAAAAGGTTAACTGATATATATTTACTTGACCTCTGTTTACATCCCTCTTCCACGTCCTCAGGTTTGGGAGGCTCACACAACACTCACTAATCTGTTTTGAGGTTTGGAGGATGAGATTGGGTTGAGTTTCTAATTAGCTTTCAGATCTCAGAAGTTAACTTTTGTGGAGTGTGTGTATGTATGTGCGGGCACATATGTGTGTTCACGTATATATGATGGCCTGGAACAGAACAGTGAAATACAGTGCCAACACCAGACATGTCAATAGCAGAGTATAACTTAAATCCAGCTTGTCTGCATTTTTTAAAAGAAAAAATAATTTGTATTGACATTTGGGATAAAGCAAAGAAAAATCTGGTGGAAAGCCAGTTTTAGTAATGAAAACTCGTTCAATGCCACTTGAGCATTTAATGGAAATAAGAAACAAGACAGTCAAGTAAATGAGAAGGAAAAAGGTTATACTTTGTTGTAACAGTTGTTTTTCTAATTGTAAGATTACAAGTTCATGGCCATTAATTGTAAAGAAGAAATAATCATGTAATGAATATGTACTTGATTTTCATTTTTTACCTAGTCGGGGAAAGAATGGAAAGCAATTGCTTGAGTGAACATCCTCATGGAAGTCAGAAATGGATTAGTGAAACACTTCTATCTCTCTAATGAACAAGGTAGTTGGAGAATTTTGATAATGAAATAGAGGAAGAGATAGAAATGTTACATTTTCATGTCAAGTCACTGCTTTCTAGCATTTAGGAATTAATAAACCACAGTTGGAGTAAATGCCTCCCTTATATTTCTAATTATTATAAGAAAAAAATCAAGGACGCTCTGTTGTGTGCAGAAGTTGAGTATTTGAATATATTTTATAAGCATTTATAACAGTTGTGCATTTAAAGGGGAAACATCATATGCCTTTATTTTAGTATCCCCTTAATATTGACCCAAATAAATGTATATTTGATTTGTTAAATAATAGTTTATACTAGTTAATGTATATATAATAAATAGCATATTTCTAACAATTGATACATAGATAATAAAGATTTGTCTTTATAGCATGACCAAATCTTTTAAATTTGTTTTAATTTTAATTATGCATGAAAAATAATGAATGTAAGCTCTGTGTATAGTTCAAAGAAAAATAATAAAACAAACCCTGTAACTATGACTCAGCTTGAGAAATAGAATATCAATATTTTTGAAGCTCTATATGCCCATCGTTCTACCTGCATCCCTCCCCAGGGCTGGGACTAATGTGAAGCAAATGAGGCACGTTCTTCAGGCCTAAAATTTAAGGAGGCACCAAAAAAATTCAGTAATCAAGATAAATAATTTTTAATGCAGTATTTTAAATTAATAAAAATTGATGAAAAAAATCCAGGATGAAATAGATACCAGGAGTTTAACGACAGTATCCGTAAAAAAGAAAATTAAAAAGGAAAAATTGTAATGATGATCCTTTATTTACAAGTTTTCCTGAAATTTGTATTAATTATGCTTTTCTTTGGAGGATTCTCAGTGTTGGTACTATTGACTTTTTGGCTGGAAAATTCTTTGTGGGAGGGGCTTGTGCATTGTAGGATGTTTATCAGCATCCCTGACCTCTGTCGTTTTTGAATCTTATATAAATAGGACCACAGTATATGTATTTTTTTTCAATTTTCTCTTTATTACTTCAAATGATACTTTTTAAAGTCATGCTGTTGATATGTGCAGTATAAAACATATATACCTCAATTTAATGAGGCCCTCTAATATTGATGTGCAATTAGATTGTCTTCAGTGTATACTATAAACAAGGCTACTTTGGACATTCTTACATGCCTCTTGATGCATATATGCAAAACCTCTCTAGGGTTTATACCTAGGTGTGTAGTTCCTGTGTAATAGTATGAGTCCATGTTGTAAATAGCAAATAATAACAAGTTACTTTCCAAAGCTGTTATTGCAGTTTTCATTCTCACCAGCACTATATGAATCACTTATTCTGTATTCTTGACTTAATGTTGTCAGACTTTGCAAAAGTGTGCCAATCTGGTGGATTTTAAAATGGCTCTCAGTGGATTAAATTTACATTTCTGTGATATCTAATGAGGTTGAATATCTTTTCATATTTTAGTGCCCATCCCAGTTTCTTTTTCTGTGAACTGTCTAATGTGCTAAATGTTTAACCCATTTATTGAGTTTGTCGTTTAATTATTTTTTCATTAAGATTTTTGGCTTTTAAAAAAAATACACCTTGTCAATTTTTATGGTTTCCTGTTCTTTTATCATATATTTTGACTGGGTTGGTTTGATTCTGTAGTTTTATTTTGTTTTGCTTTTTCTCCTGACTCTTATTTGTGGTACTCTATTTCCTCAACTGTTTTGTGATTTTTGATGATAATACTAACTCTCTTAGGATAAAACGAGATGATTTATGTATAGACAATGACACTACATTTACATAGTAGATGCTCTCCTTCCATCCAGCTTCCTCAATACTACCTCAAAAACATAAGCTTTCTCGGCTTCCCTGGTGGCGCAGTGGTTGAGAGTCCGCCTACTGATGCAGGGGACACGGGTTCGTGCCCCGGTCTGGGAGGATCCCACTTGCCGCGGAGCGGCTGGGCCCGTGAGCCATGGCCGCTGAGCCTGCGCGTCCGGAGCCTGTGCTCCGCAACGGGAGAGGCGCAGCGGTGAGAGGCCCGCGTACTGCAAAAAACCTCAAAAAAACAAAAAAAAACATAGGCTTTCTATCATGAATATTGTACATATATACTTAAGACATTTAAAAATGTCTATATTGTACAGATTTCTAGAAATCTCATTTGTATAATTTTTCACTGGATTTATTCTCTGTTTTAATGAATACAGATTACCTTTTATTTACTTATATGACATTGACAAATATCTGATTAAAGTTTCTGAAGAAGAGGTGAGGTTAAAGTATAAAAATTTCATACATAAGGGGATGTTTTTAGAAGTAATTTTTATTTATGGTACATGCACTGTTTACATCTAAACCTTTAATGCAGATCTACATTGAAATTTTGAGGAAGAAAAGATTGTTGTTTTCAGAGGCAATAAACCATTTGGAGAAAGGGCAGGGCATTCCTTAACCCGAGAGTATGAAATCTGCTTCTTCTGACATGGTACAACTCAAGATTCCACCTGCCTGTCCAAAATATCTCATCCAGCACTTGGCCATTTTCCTACAGTGGCTGAAAGCTGAAACATCCACAGACATTCCTGGGGTTAAATAACCAAATGGGAGTCCTCTTAGAGGGAGTCCTCTGACCAAGGACCTTTCATGTTCAGTGTAAGAATATCTACACTGGTCTTGCCCCAGCAGCAAAAGACTCAATTTAATGTCTTAGCTCAATGTTGGCAAAGAGACTAATTGGGAAAGGATAAGGAGGGAAGTCTTCGTACAGAAATACTGCATTTTGGCAGCTCCATCTGATTTGTGATTCTTCATAAAAGCTGCTTTGTTTCAGTAGGACTGAACTATGTTTTTTTTTTATAGGCTGGCTTTGTGTTAGGGAGCAATGTGTTATTGGAGAGCCACACCTACAGCCAATTTCCCTAATGGAAGCAAATTTTCCAATAAGAACTAATAGGGACTATTAGTTCTAAATGAGGGGGGTAGCAGGATGTCACTGATAACTGTTGATGGGACTGTCTGTATATTTCTAGCCTTTAACAGTATAATTAACAACTTAAATATAATGATTACATAAGTTAAAATAGAAATAAAAGCAAAGTATGCTAACAAAATTTCTTCAGATTAAAAACACTTGAAGATAAAGTTTTGACTATATACATTTTAACAAAGAGGAAATGAAGTTATAAAAGATTATAAATACCGTTCAAATTTTATTAGTAGTGGAGATTAAATTTGAAGTCAGTAGACACTAAACTCTTTTATCCCAAATTAATCGATTGAAGCCTCAAAATTATGTTATATATTTTCTAAAGTATTACTTCTGTCCCCCTAAGCCTCTCTATTCTCACTCACCTCTCACTAAGCTACCTTAACCTGTTAGGAAAGAAACAGTCAGCATCAGCAACACTATTTTGAATTTCCCTTCTCTGATTGTGTTGTTAACCTTACAAGATGTATGCATATAGCTTTGCCCATTGAAGGTGTATTTGAAATTCTTTAAAAGAGTGTCTTTAAAAGCTGAAGAAGGAAAGAATGACTGTTTTAAAAGATACCATACTCAGTCTCAGGATTTGCAGTTTCAGAAGCTAATTTGGGACATCTTGGTTGTTTTGATGACATTTTTAAAGTCTGCTTTCAAAGACAATTTTAGCGTTATGTATTTTTCTAAGTACATAGAAACCTAAATTCTATTTTTTAATATCAGAAAGTATTGTTGAGAAGCTTATGGATTTAGAAGTACTTTGATAGTGCCATCTAGTGAATACAATACAGAAATCCAAGTAAAAATAAATTTGTTTTGTTAAAAATGTACAGTAGCATATTTCATGATGTTGAGAATTTACTGCTCTATGGCACCAAAGGTGTATTATCACTTGGAAATACATGTAGCTTTAACATGCCTTTCTTTGTTATGCATTTAATAGATTTTTAAAAGCCAAACAACAATATAAAGGGTACTATTGTAAAATAGCGGTTGAGCTAACACTTTGTGCAAAATTTTAATAATAACTTCATTGCCTTCCTGAGAGAGCTGTCTGAGATAAGTAGCTCTGTCATACACATCTGTTGGCATTCCTTAATATTCTCAGACATGCAGTCATTCAAGCCATGTGGGAAAGGAAGTGTAGCTTACAAAAGTAGGCTTGGTGATACTGTGGGTGAAGCCTTATAGGACTATGGCAAGTTCAGCTGTGAAAATACTGTCTGCCTATTGACAAGAACAAAATTGTAAAATGCTTTGAACAGAGGATATCGGTGGTGACCCAGATTATAGGGAAAGGACTACAATACATATCCAGAGAATGATTAAGGGATTACAAATAGTTATTTTGCATGTAATAACGCATACTAGTTTGATTAAACATTTGAAATGTTTAAGCTAAAGAAAATTATTTTTATTATCATGAGTAGTAAAACTCTCCTGGTGGAATTAGAGACTCCCTATAAAAAATAAATAGCACAATCAGTTTAAATTTTATTTGTATTATTGTCTTAATATCAGCTTGCGCATATGGAATGTATATATTTTGCTTTTTTGGTCTAATGGCCAGTTTTTTCATCATCATTTACTTCTCATCTTAGACTTTGGCCATACATTTATGCTCAGCTGTTACCAACTGATAAATTGAGATACCTTGATATCAATTTCCATGTGTTCTATTCTTTCATGGTCTCTTTCCCCAGCCTACTGTTGCTTTTGCCTATGCAGACAAGTTACTGTTATATTAATCTACAGAGGCTACTTGATCAATCGCTATGACCATGTTAAGCGAGTATTAGGGCTGTCAAAACCTCTGAAGTTATCACTGAGTGAATAGTACCAGGTACAGATTGCACACTGGCTACTATGTTGAATAGAAAAGGTCATGCCACTGGCTACTGTCCTTTAAATTGTATTTAGCCTTGCTTAGCAACATCTACTCCTTAAATTTTATCCTAAGATGCAAAAGTACATACCAAAGGTGGCCTGCTGCATCTTTAATGAGTTGGTCTGGTATGTTCTGCATCATCTCTATCAGTAGAGAGAGAGCAACCGAAGATCTGATGGAGTTTTTCCTTTCAACTTATTTATTGACACTTTTGATATTTGACTATGTGATGCCTCACTGCTTCGTCCGGGATCCTCTGCTCAAGGAATTCAGGCCCAGGTCAGCTCTACATGACCAACTGCATGTTTTGAATTTAGAAAACCATCTTTGAAAGACGGGTTTAGTCTAAGTCATGCTTGAAATTTTTCATCATTATAGATTTGTCCTCAGATGCATTTGCCCTTGAAGATGCATTATTTTTCTTTGTTTGGGAAGTTTAGGTTTTTGCCTTCAAAGCACTCTTCAGGCACTTAATCAAAGGCTGTTATTTCTGTTACTATGAACTTCTATTTCTTCCACAGACAGCAGTATAATAAAAATAAAGGAAATAAAGAAATTACTTACCCCAAGGCATGAGCTGTTTCCTGTTTTCACTTTTACTGTTCTAGCATTTTCCTTAGGTATATTAAGTATAAAGATAATTGTATTCACATAGTAACTACAAAATTGTCTTCTGCGTCTTTCATTTATATCATTAAATTTTGCCACGTGTGCACTTCTTGTCATTTTTCTGTTTGCTGTGGACGTAGAGATCAGTTTTATGGAATCATCTGCTTTGTTTAGCATTAGGTCTGAACTTGTATATATGGAAAATGTATCACAACAACAGTTCAACAGTTTGTATATATATGTATATACATATATATTTATATATATGTATATATATATTTATATATATAAAACTTTAGATTACTTGTTAAGATTCAGAGTCTCTAAATATCACCTTATTGTTGCATGAGTAGCTCCACTGATACTCCTTAGATTTTGAAAATGAATGAAAAAAATACAGTAAGCCCTCCTTGGCATTTTTTCCCCATTCTCCAAGAACTGGACAGTATTGATTTCATCTTCTAGCTGGTTGATAGAGTGTCTATAAAATGCTACCTTAATTATTAATTTATGGATAATCAGTAGTTTGTTTCCAGATATTCTGGATTCCTACTAAAATGCATCACCCATATTTGTATATTGTCTTTCTGTCTCTTCTCACTTTTATCTGAGCTCTGCAACTATTTTTTCCCTCTTCTCTGTATACCTTTGGGAAGCAAGCTATATAGACGGGCTTTACCAATGGCTTTACCAATGGGTATTACTTTCTTAAATGGCAATTAACAAATTCCCAATAATGTAAGTTGTAAAGGATATTCCATAGTGTCCACAATTATATTTTTAATGGCTGATGTAAAAAATCATCTGAACTGGTAATTTATTTGAAATTTATTTAAATGTTTAGACACTGATACTGTTCCTTATTCTTTACTCTAGGTTTTGCATACTTTTTCATGTTTTGTGATTTTTTCTTTTGGTACACATTTACTAAGGATTTGAATGGTACGTTGATTCTTGATAATGATGGTTGCATTGCTTTCCAGAGAAACTGTACTTATTTGTCCTAAAGAAACCAAAAGTGACAGATTTACCTCAGAATTTCTGATCTTTAATATTCTTTAATTTGGAAGTAACAAACTTACAGATCATATTTTATTGACATTTTTATCACTTAGGTAGAAAATATTCTTTTTCATTTAGTTCCTAACTGCATTTCTGCATTTTTTGTTGTCAATTGCTTTTGAAGGACATTTATTTTGTTTTATTATTTTCTTTTAAGTAAGTAAAATAATTGAAAGATATGAGATCAAGTACTCTGTGTACTACTGCAAAATTAAATCCAAATAAAATCACATAGTACAAAAAAATACAAAAGTTATCACAACTTAAATAACTAAAAAAAAAGCTAAGGGTCAACCGTCAATGTTACTAAATTCATTTCTATGTGAGAGTGCAGGGGCACAAGGGAAAAAAAAAAGATTCAATTGATTAGACTACCTTAATGGCCCATTATCAAATTGCTGAAATGAAATTTGATTGCCGCTAATCTGAGCAGAAGTGGAAATTGAATGGATTGGTCATCATAGTGTCTCACAAGAAGCCTTTTAAATTTTATTTTCAAAAATTTAATTTTATGTAAATTGAGTATAAACAGCTGATAAGTGGATCTGTATTTTCATAGTTTCCTCTGTCTAGATCTTTTACTTTTTTTCTAAATACTGCCTATTTTTCTGGACTCTTTGAAAAGTAGACTCCATACTTAAAGCAGTGCTGCCTCTCTTCTTGGCATATTGTATACAACAGAATGTCATAAATAATGTTTTAGTCATACAGTTTCTAGTGGAAGGAAATACGATGAACGGGAGCATCCTTAAAACTTTTAAACATGAAAGTCAGATTATCCCTTAGACAAGTAGGTAAAACCAAGTAATGTTCAAAGTTTGGAAAGCTGAAATCTTAGCTCTTCGTATTGTTTTGTTTTGACTTCTAGTGCACGAGGTGTCTGTTGCATAGTAAATAAATGGTCTGGTAAGAAAAAGGCTGTCTACATTCTTTGCAGCTGGTGTGATGTGCCATGGATCCTTGTCATCACCTGCCCACACTGATTAATAAGCATCTGTTTCATTTTTTTTTTTTTTTTGCGGTACGCGGGCCTCTCACTGTTGTGGCCTCTCCCGTTGCAGAGCACAGGCTCCTGACGTGCAGGCTCACAGGCCCAGCCGCTCCGCGGCATGTGGGATCTTCCCGGACCGGGGCACGAACCCGTGTCCCCTGCATCGGCAGGCGGACTCTCAACCACTGCACCACCAGGGAAGCCCCATCTGTTTCATTTTTATATTTACTCAAGATAGTAGCTTAATTTTGTATTCTTGATTTTCTACTTATTTCTGGTAATAAAGGAATATTTTTTCTTTCCTATTCCTCTCCGAACAGCTTATACTGACAAACATTCAAGGCAGGTTTGTTAAACCAATATGGGGAAACAGACAATGCTAAAGAGATTTGCAGTTCTTGAAATTAAAAGATGAAATACCTTGTAGATAAAATAAGTTATATGAGTTGCATTTTAGCTGTTCACAGTTTCTGCTCCTGTTCAAGTAAGTGGTTTAGGTTTTTTTTATCACACTAACAGATGCAATATATATCTGTGGTAAATTATAAGATAACACAGTTGTTTCCCAGAGAAGACTTTAATAGCAAAAGCCCCCACTAAATAGGTTTTGTGGTTGTTACTCCTGGGAACCAGAGACTTGACAGCCTAGAGCTATATTTAAGTTAATGATTGACAACTTCTGATTCTTTATTTATGTTGTGTGTGTGCAGGTCCAATAGGGAAAATGTTAATAATGCAAAGTTTCTCCAAGGAAACAATTCCAAATGTGTGGAGATTGATGTAGTGTTGATTATAGCAACGTAGGTAAATTATTATTTTTTAAATGAGTTTTTTGCCTCCATACTAGAAATTACATATTCCTTTTTGTTAATGTTTCCTATCTTTGGAATATTTTAAAATTTGTACCCACTCTTCTACAGTGGATTCAAGTAATTGTCAGTCATTAAATTAAGTACAAATTACTGTTATTACAGAGCAAAAAAAAAAGATATAAATGATAAGATGGTTGTTCTTTATCAAAAACTGAATTTGTAAAATGGTATTTTAAAACTAGTGCAAACATACATTATCCAGTAGTGTTTTAATTGAGCTAATACTTTTATTAGAGCACCAGTACTATTTAGTTACAAAATGAACCTTTATGATATTGCTTATAGCTGAATAATATGAAAGTCTGATAAAATTTTACATTCTTAAAATGTAATGACATGTTCCAGTCTGTACTTGTGGGAGTTTCCTGAGTTTCTAGTCTGTATTACCTTCAATCTCACTACATTTTCTATCTCCATTATCTCATTCAACATCTATATATCAACTAATGACGTCAAAGTCTGTGTATCCAACTATAACTCTCTACTGTGACCAGGATCTGAACATACCAAACTACCTAGTAGATAATACTCTCTGGATATTGCACACTATACTTAAACCTGTGCACCTAAAACTTGGATCATTATTTTTGCCTTATAAAATTTACTTTTGTCTCTGCCCTGGTTAATTGGTTTATAATTCTCCATGGACCTGAACAAGAAAATTTAGAGCCATTCCTATAGCTTCACTTCCTTACCTGATACCTCCAGTGGTTTTCCAAATTCTATTAATTTTTAACTTTGAAAACATGTTGTCGTCATTCTTTTCTTACTATTCTGTCATTCTCATGAAGTTTATTTCTGTAGCCTCAAACATAGATCTGGTCCTACTTCCCTCTAATCTGCTGTATGTGTTACCAATAGTGTAGTTTTCTAAAAGGTAAGTCTACTGTGAGGTGGATTGCTTGAGAATTACAGATGACTACCCAGTGACTTCAGAATAAAAAAGGCAGATTTCTTGACATGTGATATGAGACCAACATTTTATGTCTGGCATTTACTAATATCTCCTGTGCCCTTTCTTATTACTTGGCTTTCGTGAAACTTGAACCTCAGAAAAAAACAAACCCCTTCCAGTTTCCCAAACATGCTGTGGTGGTATTTCATTCCTCTTTGACCTCACATATGCTATTTCTCCTCCCAGGAGTGCTGCTCTCTCCTGTCTGCTTACAAACATTTATTTTCTCTTTAAGCCACAGTTAAAGCTTTGTATGCCCTGTGATGCCCTTCCTTTTAACCTTATTAAAAGGTTAATAATGCAATTAACCATTTTTTAATAAATTAAATAAATACATGTTATTTCAGAGTATTATAAAATAGTTTGTTTTAAAAATTCTACATATGTACTGCTTCAAAATAAACACCAATGATCATACATAATCATAATTTGTGCTGAAACATGAGTTTTGTTTCACTTTTAAAAATGAAGCCAAAATGTGACCACTGAAAGTAATGTTTCACGATAGTAAACTATCTGAACTTTATAATTCTCAGTGTTCACTTATACTACTTAAAGTTCTTACATTTTGCAATTATAGAAAATAACTTTTTTGAAAAAAACAAAAACACTTTAAAGATAATTCCTAGGCCATAGAGGAGCAAAATTTAATATTAAAAATGCTATAAACTTGATAAAACTTGCAGTTACAGTTACAGAGGGTGTATAAATAACTACCATAAAACATGAATAATTAAATATAGCATGTGGGTAATGGGCTCTGTTAAACAAGTACAAAACTTCTTGACAATAATGCAAAGTTTTGCAGAGCTTTTTAGAAGAAACATAATTGTGTCATTCAAAATAATGATTTATACCCAACTGTCCCTTATTAAAAACATCATCCAATATTAGGGCTGGTATTTCACAAATTCCAGCTTTAGTAACAAATAATTTTGAAGACAAGTCCTGGATTTGTCAAGTAATTATATGCATTCACTACTTTGGGGAGAGAAAATAGTTTATTTGGTATCTATAGACTTGCTTATAATTTGATGATAGATTTTCTGATAAAATGTATTAAATGTTAATTTTGCTGAATATACACTTTGTTCTTTCTTAGGTTGCAGAAATTTTTGCAGCCAATTCTTCCTCCAGTAAGACAGTCTTGAACAGTCATCTCTTTTAGGATATCATCAATCTTGCCTTTGTCATAGTCATGTACAAGATTACTTGGTTGGGAAAAAAAAAAAATGAGTCTAAACTTATGAATCAGAACAAATGATATATTCTCTGTATTTATTGTACCAAAACTATCATCTCAATTTATCTGCTTATTAAACAAATACTTAATGTTAGCTAGCTAGATGACAGACTCCAGTTGAGGCCCTAGAAACAGCAGGGAATGAGATCATTTCTCGAATGGAAATGAT
This sequence comes from Aethalodelphis obliquidens, assembly GCF_003676395.1. Taxonomy (NCBI): domain Eukaryota; kingdom Metazoa; phylum Chordata; class Mammalia; order Artiodactyla; family Delphinidae; genus Aethalodelphis; species Aethalodelphis obliquidens. The sequence continues at coordinate 59,640,482 of NW_020837951.1, read as the reverse complement.
AAAACTCAGTTTGTAATATCTGGCTTTTTTTCTAGTATTTTAAAGTGTCATGGGCAGGTTGGGATACTCTGAGAGTGAGTTGACCAGGACTGGGTTGGTTCTGTAGAACATATACAGTAGGACAAGCAGTAAACCCAAACAGATGTTCACATAGAAGGAGAAATCACTACGTAGCTGTTGTATATACTGGAAAAGAAGGGGAGATTCAGAAAAGCAGGGAAGAGCATTCCAATGTCATAGAGATCAAATCTTGCAAAATCAAGACATGGGAAGAGATTCAGCAGCAATGGCACAAGCTGCCAAATTGTAAATATGCTTCCCCTAACCTAGAAAATGTTTTTGTTTCTTCACTATTTTATTGGGGGTTGGGGAAGGAAGGGTATGCATTTGGTTTCACAAATTTTGCCGCCAAATTCACAACGTAGGCAGGGATAGAAATGATGGGATTCACTTCAACTTCGCCCCCGTAAATTTGTTTTCTGTGCTCTTTATAATTTATGAGTTAGCAAAATAGCAGTGTGATCTAATAACTTAAGGTGAAAATATCTATTTTAATTATATGTTATTACCAGACTAGGCTGAGACATTTATAATATGGAACGGTTCTGTAATGTCATAGACATACACTGAAGCATTTTTTTTCCATTTTAAGTATGTACATACACTAAAAGTAATTGTTGATCCTAAGAGGCAGAATCTGTCCCCAACTAGGGATATGTATTTTTAACATAATAGAATAAATGATAGAGTCATATTCATAGGGAGTGTCTAGCTCCTTGTCTAGGAACAAATGGTTATCAATAAAAGTAGTTCTCAAATGCAAAATTATAAGAATCATTGATAAAGTATTTAAAAATATGGATGCCTTAACCTCTACATTGGAATTTCTGTTTCAGAATGTAGTTGTGGCCTTTTCATCATTGATACTTTACCGAAAACTTTACCAAGTGTCCTGGTATATAGCCAGAGTTGACAGCCATAGCATGAAATACCTATAAAACTGGCGTTAGCTGATGTTGGGTTCATTTCTTTGTGAATTCCAGGAAAGCTAATTACTTTTAAGCAGCTTTCAATTTATTCATGAGTGATTTATTGAGTACTTCCTTTTGTGCTGGCCACCAAGCTATTAGTCAAAAACTAACAGTACACAGACTCTTCTTTCCAAAGCTCACAATCCACATATAGAAAAATGGAAGATTATAAATAGGAACTAGATTTCTCAGGAACTCATTTGGATCTGAATAAACAGCATCCTTCTACCCTGGTATATTAAGCAAATTATAAGTCACCATCCAAAATATGAAATATATATAGAGAGATAAATGTACAGATTTCATTTCACGAGGTTGTTTCTCTCTCTTTTCGGTTTTAGGTTAGATTGCCTGTGGAAGATTAAAGTGTGTCATATATTAACATATAATTAACACATAGTAACTCTTCACTGGAGTGTACATATATCCATATTAATTCTTACAAGTAGACAGCCAGGTGCTACAGGATTTGAAGCACCCCTCAGTGTAGCCACTTTAACTCCCTAAATAACAATTTGAATCATGTAATCAAAGGATAAGTTGAAAAAGTGTACATGTTGTAAAAAGAAATATAACATCTTAGGAGCTACATAAAAAGATACTGGGCTTCCCTGGTGGCGCCGTGGTTGAGAGTCCGCCTGCTGATGCAGGGGACACGGGTTTGTGCGTCGGTCCGGGAAGATCCCACATGCCGCGGAGTGGCTGGGCCTGTGAGCCATGGCCGCTGAGCCTGCGCGTCCGGAGCCTGTGCTCCGCAACAGGAGAGGCCACAACAGTGAGAGGCCCGCCTACCGCAAAAAAATAAATAAATAAATAAAATTTAAAAATAAAAAGGTACTAAATTGTCTCTTCTTTTTAAAATTGCTATTTAGCATCATTTCTAAAGTCAGCACTGGAAGTGGAAAGGGGACCTTTGAGGTTACCTAGATTCAACTCCCACCAAAAGCTGGAATCTGTTTAATAACATGATTCACATATAGTCAGCAGCATCTGTTTGGAACTTCTGGTGGTAAGGAGGCTGCTGCTTTCTAAGGAAGTTGGAGTTTATGTGGCTAGCTTACTAGAACATTCTTTTTATAGTAAACCAAAGCTCTTTGTGTGAACTCTGCATTTGGAGGCTGTGGTCTTGTCCTCGGAAGAGGCATATATTTCACGAAATTCCTTTGCATATAAAAACACTGCAGAGGGCTTCCCTGGTGGCGCAGTGGTTGAGAGTCCGCCTGCCGATGCAGGGGACATGGGTTCGTGCCCCGGTCCGGGAAGATCCCACATGCTGCGCAGTGGCTGGGCCCGTGAGCCATGGCCGCTGAGCCTGCACATCCGGAGCCTGTGCTCCGCAACGGGAGAGGCCACAACAGTGAGAGGCCTGCATACCGCAAAAAAAACCCACAAAAAACAACACTGCAGAAATTTGAAGACATTATTATTTTCCCCATGCATATTCTCTTTCCAAGTCTAAACATTCTTCCTTTATTTGGAAGAACATCTACTATCCTCACTGTCTTGGTTTCTCTCATCTGGGTGCTTATCTTTTGGTCAAAATCTGTCAGAAAACGTGCTGCCCAGAAAATGAATTTCAGTATTGCTTCTTACTGGCTTCCACACTGAAGGAAAGCTATTTACTCTCCATGATTACGTATTAAATAGTGTATTATCCACATCTGAACAGGGAGGAGAATACCATATTTATCTTCTAAGGTGGTTGTGAGAATCAAATGAGATGACCTGTGAAGAGATGCTACCTATTGCCTGATACTTAGAGGCTCTCTCTATTTCTATCCCCTGCATCCTATCCGTGACTAAAAGATAAAATAATAATGATTGGTGTCTAAAACTTTCCTGACAGAACAGAGAACAGAGGTGGGCAGGATCATGAGTAATGTCAGACCTTCCTTAAACATTCATCTCTCAATGTTGATTGTTTATAAGGTTTTGCTATCATTATGTATAGATTGATTGTGAGGGGTGAGCATATTAAAAATCTGACTTACAGGTGATAAATATATTTTATGTTAGAAGCAACTAATTATATACTAAATACATTATGGTAAGAAATAGAGTGCCTGAGACTGTATGTGCGTTTTAACAAATATACGTGGAGATATGTATTTAATATAGGATAAATAAGAACCAGTTCAAATATAGCATACAGTGAGCAGTGCATCTGCCCTTAAGAAGTTCCAGAACATGACCTCTGCTATAAAATGGAAGACTTGAAAGGCTAAAGGAAAAGAAGAAGTTGAAAATAATGGAAAAAAGGAAGTCAGTGTAGGTATCTTTTTTCAACATAATGGATTGTCTTCTCTTGACTCTGTGAACTTTATTTAGCTAAATTTGAACCAATCAGATTTCAGAGTGACACATGGGAAGAATAGTGACCCTTAAGCTTCTGCAACATTCATCTTTTTATTTCCAACTTATGTACAATAATCAATTGAACATAAATCTCACATTGCATGTTGCATTTACAATTATAACATCCAAGCCAATTATGGAAAGAGACATATTGTCATAGGATAGAAGGAGTTGTCATGGACATAATGAATTCATATAATTTGCTATCTCAACATCCATTTTTCTACTTTTGAGAACTAAAGAGGCATATTAATCTACTGGAGAATAGATGTATTGTTAAGTAGGCCTCTCCAGTTGTTTACCTGTTCCAAAGTTTTGATTAAGCACCATCAGTGAAAGTGAAATTTCATTTTATCTTTTCAGTGTTTCCTTTGTCCTTGCCTCTAACAGTCCTGTAATGGATCCTGCCTGTCGTTTTTTCCAGTTATGCCCATAATGTTAATGCCTTTAGGCATCAAATGTCCTGGAATTTTTTTTGACCCACCTCTTCAGGCAGTCATTACAACTTTCAGCTGCTATTACTGTACTCCATTTGTCAGAGCCGATCAAACTTAGCCATGGGTTGTAAGGGTCTGTTTAACTTTGTCTTCCTTTCAGGCACTATCATTCATGCCTGACCACTTATTCCTTTTGTTCACAGCATGTAATCCGATCAATCAGCATTACCAGGCTCAAAATTATCATACTATACCTATTCTTTCGCTCAGCTATACAGTAATACATCCCTGGAAGATGCTTTCTTACTTTCATTAGTTCATTTTATTGGTTTTATTTACATAAAGTTAATTCTTTTAAATATTTTAATTTTTAAGATATATATCAAGACAATATGAGGGTAAGTGATAATTTTAACATAAGGTATTCATTAAAAGTAAGATCATTTCTTCTATTTAATAGACTAATTTTTTTTAAAGTATGGATAGAGGTTACAAATAATTTCAAAAGATTAATTATCTATAGGTGGGGAATAAAAAAATTCCAATCTTCAACGTTTTTTAAGGTTATGGAGCATGGCTTATATTTCATAGAAATGTTAAGTCCTATTTTTTTTATTTTTTATTTTTTTATTATTTTTTTTTTTTTTTTGCAGTATGCGGACCTCTCACTGTTGTGGCCTCTCCCGTTGTGGAGCACAGGCTCCGGGCTCACAGGCCCAGTGGCCATGGCTCACGGGCCCAGCCGCTCTGTGGCATGTGGGATCCTCCCGGACCGGGGCACGAACCCGTGTCCCCTGCATTGGTAGGCAGACTCTCAACTACTGCACCACCAGGGAAGCCCTTAAGTCCTATTTTATTGATACTCTGAGATGTCTTAAAGCTTCTCTGTATGTCTTTTTTTTTTTTTTTTTTTTTTTGACCTTTGCTTATCTGTGTTCTTCTCTCCTCTCTATTGCTTCTCTATCCACTTTCTTTTCTATGCCTTCTTTACAGACCCATTCCTACCATGGCCCATTAGGACTCTGATGAAAAGTTATTCTCCATGTCTCAGTTTACTACTTGGTCTACCCCACAAACATTTAGAACTCTACTCCTTCTGATGCTTCTCCCAAAGCAAAGACTATCTACTGGTGAAATGCATCCTTAGATCCCTGTATTTGTCTGTGTCTAATTGTGTCATACAGAAAGATGATTAACCCTTTCAAGGGGCTGATATATTCAGTGTAACAACAAAGCCATAACATATCCCTTTTTCTTACAGAGATAAATGCCCCTTTAAGAAGTGGAAAATGAACTTGTCTAGAGGAAAACTAGGATGAAATTATGGAGAAAGTAATGCCTCCTATGGAAATAATTGTTCAAACCAAGTTTTCAATGTCCTCTAAGGGAGAGGGATGCAATTCCGTTCAGGGAATAATCTCATGGTTCTTTTCTGTCAGAATCCATTCATATCCTCAGTTTACACGGCTGCTATCATGTCTTAATCCTGATTTGATTCCCACTCAGTTTTTTCAATGACTGGATTTGTAATTAGATCCCTTGTTTTATCCAAAGTAAAAATAAGTCACCCAAGGTGGAATGTACCAAAGGAAATAAGGTCAGCCTAGACCAAATGGTGGTTATGGGACAGGGGGAAGAGTGGCAGTCTTTCAACTTCAAACTCTTCATTGTTTGGCAACACAACACAGGTTTTGTTTCTATTCCTGTGTGTGTGTGTGTGTATGTGTGTGTGTGTGTGCTTTCTTACATTTTAACCATAATGTAAACATGCCTCCCATAATGTGTTATATTCAGATTGTTGGGTTTAATTTTCTAATTTTTTTAATGTATTTTCCCCTAAGGGATTTAGTTTGCATGTAGTACAGGGTTAATACTAATATGTCACACTATAACCATGGGCTTGATATTTTTATTCTTTTCTAATGGGAGATGATAAGACATTAAAAGGTTACACAGAATCTATACAAAGAGGTACTAAATAAAATTTTGTATTTTGAGGAATGTTCAGGTCATGTAGGATTTAAGAGTGATAGTAGCAGCAACTAAAATAATGTTTGCTTTGTGTCAGGCATGCTCTAAGCATTTTACGTATACTGACTAATTTAACTCTCAACATAGAACTTTATGAGTGAGCTATTCTTATTAGCTCCACTTTCCTGTGAGGTCATTGAGGCACAGAGGGGTTAAATTGCCTTTTCCAAGGTTCCAGGTTGTAAATGAGGGAGCCAGGGTGAATGAATGTTTCTAAAATGAATGTTTTCCAGAATCCTGAACAAAATAATGTGATTCTAATACGTGGATTTTTTTTCTAAATTGTTACTAGAAGAAATGATAAATAGCATAAGTTCTCTACAGAAAGACTAAGTAAGGTATTAGCTTGTGAAAAAATGATTTGACAAAAAAAGTACATAGAAACTAGAATGAATTTACAAAGTGGTACCTGACAAAATTCATGTTGACAAGACCTAGCTGGCAGTAAGAACTTTGAATGGCCCTTGAATAGATTAGTTTATATGTATTTTCTTGTGCGCTCAAACAAAGGATGAAACTCTCTAGAATTCTGAGTACATCTAAGTATATAATTTTAGATTCTGAGTGTTAATGAGTAGACTACACAGGCATGAGTTAATCCTGCTTGAATGCTGTACCTGCAATTTGTAATCTATATACTGGTATTATGAAATATTTTTTTAATTGCAAAATTACCAACCTGTAATATATGAAAGCAAACTGTATTTAAGCAAAAAAAAAAAAAAAAAAAGCAAAAAAAACCCAGTTTTACCAGCCTATTTCATCCTTGCCCAGATTATTTATCTTAATATTATTTTTAAAGACATTGATGATTTTATAACTGATTATATTTTAATCTCTACACTGGGTTTACAAAACTCAGAGGCAGATTGTAATCCTCAGCTAACTAAGGCTACCCAATAGCTTATATAGCTTATGTATTTGTACGAGTCATGATTATTGAAGTATCATTTATATATAGTAAAATTGACCCTTTTTAGCTATATATTTCAATTATTTTTGATGAATGTTTACAGTCATGAAAAAACTACTACAATATAAAGGTATTTTTGTCTCCCCATAGAGTTCTTTCTTGCCATTCTGCAGTCAGTCTCCTTGCTCCACTCCCAGCATTTGGTGACCACTGATCTGATTTCTATCACTGACATGCCTTTTCAAAAGTGTCATAAAAATGGAAGCATATGGTACGGAGCCTTTTGTGTCTGGCTACTTTTATTTAACAGAGTGCTTTTAAGATTCATTCATGTTACTGCATGCATCAGTAGTTTCCCTTTTCATTTCTAAGGATAATTTTTTGTGTAGAATCTGCCTTAATTTTGATAAATAATTATTCTTGGCTTCATCTTTTTTTCCTCTTTCCCCTTGGCTTTTTCACTGCTTTATCTTTTATCTCTTTTGTACCATATCTATCTTTGCAAATGACAGAATGGTTTTTGATGCAAGGCAAAGCACAGATGTTTGGTGATGGAGGGATAAATTAGAACCTATAATACAATTGACCTTGTAACAAGCATTTGCAACACGATGAATAAAAACTGAAGGTGACAAGTTATTGTGTGACCTTAGGCATGTTACTTAACATCTCTATGCCTTACTTTCCTCATTTGGAAAAGAAGGATAATAATTATGGCTACTTATTTATAGAATGCTTGTAGTTTTTCTTAATATCCTTTGTCTTCTCCCTTTTTGATAGAGCCCCCAATTTTAATCAGTTAAATGGCCTTCCATAATGCAGATTGTATTTCCCAGACCTTTGCTGCTGCATTTGGCCATGTGACTATTTTATGGCCAATGAAATGTGAGGAGTATCATATGCCAGCTTCTGGGAGTTTGAGTCTTTGACATCATACCATTCCTAGATCACCTACCCATATATTTACTTAAAAGAGAAATAATTTCCACATCGTAAAAGCCTGTTATTTCCATTCTTTCAGTCACTCACTACTGAACTTAAGTCTAACTCATATGACACCTCATTAGAGTTGTGACTGTTGAGGGAAATGGTACATATAATGTGTAAAAGAATGGCTGCTGTACTGTAAGCCCTTAATAAGTGTCAGGTATTATTATCAATGAAACTGGAAAAAAATAAAATATAGAATACTTTGATGTTCTCTTTAATGTTCAAATTATTTTGAACATAATAGTCAATATAAAATATAATGGTGTAGAGAGTATTTTTAGAACTAGATTTACATAGGAGAAATGATTTATAATGCTTCTTTTAGGATATGTGATGTGGCTGAAGTGGATATGAGTTGATTCACATGTTAACAGATTGAACCAAAATAAATTAGTCCAAGGATATACCAGTTGCACGATTTTGACAAAGAATCTAGTATCTCTCAGCCTTAGTTTCCTGATCAATAATTCTCATTTTGCAATGGTGCTATTAAAAATTGCATAAATATTATATATATATATATATATATATATATATATACACACACACACATACATACAAACACACATATACACTTGTATCTCATTAACTGGTAGTTAATCTTGTTGCTGTGTATTGATTTATTTGATATTTTGAAAAATAATGTAGATAGTTAACTAGGGAAAATTTTATAGCAGTCCAGAATAAAGAGGATAAATTGAGAGCACTAGGAAGAGGCAACAGTGACAATAAAAGTGTGGAGAAATGATATCAATAGTGCTTTTATCCCTCCAAAATTATATATTGGCTAAGCTCTTGCTTTGAATACTGATTGTGTGTTGACATTTTGTTTTAGAGGTGTTTTGGAGAAAGAAGAAAAAAAATTAAAAATTAGGTGAATAGGAGAATATTCAGCTGTTTGCCTTTCTTCTAAATTTGGGCACAGCAATAATTGATCACTTTAACAATAATAACAAGACATATTCTGGAGCATCTGATTAAGCATGTGATTCTATGACTTTTTGGTTTAATGTTTTTAATTTAGCTTTATTTTCTTCTATAGTGCTTATAGTAGTCCCAAACTATTGATTATTTTAAAGTAGTAGAAAAAGATTTTTTTTTTGTCTAAAACATTTCTATAAATTTTTCCCCAAATTTCTTCAGATACCTTGTGTATTATCTAAAATAAGGGACTCTCTGCTACAAGAAGAAATACTAATAGAATTTTAAAAAGCAATCCTATATGAGATTTTTGGCATCCTGAGAAGGACTCTTTTCAAATGTATTCATAAACACAGTTTCTTGACATTTTAAAGCTGATAACAACCCCCATTCCTGTATCCTTTTACAAAATACTGCCAATAATCAAATGTGTCGATATTTCCCCCTGCTTTACATTCGTTTGCTTTACGATAATTATTATGTTCACATGGTAGTACTTTAATTTTCTACCTCTTTTTGGTGATCTCCAAGTATACAGATCCTACCCTACATCCCTCTTCCCAACCCCGATACATACATAGCTCTTCTATTTTAGAAATAATCTAGGTGGGATGTTTGAGTGGATTTTTTCCCCAGATCAAATTTTAAAAGGAGTAAGTGAAATTAAAAATCTGGCCACCCAAATCGTTTACATTATGTCAGGGTTTTTAAAATAATAAAATAGAGTCTCTGGAAAATGTAGATCATTTCCAGTGGCGGGGCTTAGCAGAGGAGAGAGTGAGAGATTAAAGAGTATTTCTAAAAAATAGCCAAAGCTATTTTTGGTGGAATATAACTTCTGAATAAGAAACAAAAACTGACCTATACTTGTAATAAGAGGAATTTGGATTTTATATAAGGAAACGGGAAAGTGATACTAGAAAAGGGTTTTCATGATGCTTTTGGAGTCCAATTCCTTGGAGTTCTTGAGAAATAAGGTAGACATCTCTCTGCTTAGGAAGGTTTAGGCTCTTATTCTTCCTGGAATCATAAGTGTAGACTAATCCCTAATGTACCATTTTGCTCTCGTGATTCTGAAATCGTCTATAACATTGCTTTCAGGCCAAGCTTATTTCTGTCTACAGGGATCCATAGAAAGTGGTGATCTCCCTGTAGCTTAGCTGTTTCTTCCCAAGCATGTGTTTTCATGATCTGAGAGCAAGGTTAAGATTTGGAAGCTGGTGAGAAGTAAAGAATACCAGGTTCAATGTCTCAGGTTGTTTTATGTAAATCTTACCCAGTTTGAGAGCACATGTCATTTAAATAATACAGAAAAAATTTTGCTCTAAGCAGTATTACTTTCTTCCTACTGAAACCATTAAGTTGTTGGTCTGTGCCTTTGTTGGTTTTGTATCATTATATGGGGAGGAAACATTGCTTATGTGATAATTTTTTATTTTTTATTTATTTTTATTTATTTACTTTTTTTTTTTTTTTTTTGCGATACGCGGGTCTCTCACTGTTGTGGCCCCTCACGTTGCGGAGCACAGGCTCTGGACGCGCAGGCTCAGCGGCCATGGCTCACGGGCCCAGCCGCCCCGCGGCATGTGGGATCTTCCCGGACCAGGGCACGAACCCGTGTCCCCTGCATTGGAAGGCGGACTCTCAACCACTGCGCCACCAGCCTGTGATAAAAATTATCACCAGCCTGCGCCACCAGCCTGTGTAATAAAAATTATCACCAGCCCTGTGATAATTTTTAAAAAAAATTTTTTTCTAAATCATGACCTTGCCAACACCTTTATTTCATCCCAGTGATACTGATTTAAGTTCTAGCACCCAGAACTGTGAAAGAATAAATTTCTTCTGTATTAAGCCATCTAGGTTGTGGTAAATTGTTACAGCAGCCATAAGAAACTAATACAGAGCATGTATATAGTAACATTACAGGCAATTACATGAGCTGTGTTTATTCAATGAGACAGTCCACAAATCTTCAATTCCTTTCAGAATATATACCTACCTATTAAAAAACAAAGCCAAAAACCGACTTAACCTAAGGGTTATCATTACTCTTGATACTTTTCACAAAGCCTATCTTTAGCAAGCAACTGTCTTTCTTCTCAAATCCACAAAAGTTACAGTTATAATGAAATATGTATTACAAGACCTCACCTAGGTAAGATAATGGTTTAAGTTGTTTAAACACTCTTGCTTCTAGTATTCATTTTGTTACCCTCAAAATAATTTATACTAACTCAACAAAGAACTGACTAGCCTAACCGCCACCATCAGCACTGTGGACACAGTTTACTGTATCTTGGTTGACTTGCACTTGGATACTTTTTACTAGAAAACAATTACAAGAAAGAATTTAAGAGTCTTGAGGAAGTCACGTTGAGTGAAAAAGAAAAGTAAGCAAATAGTTATAAAACAATGTGAAAAATGTTACTGCAGTTGTATATAAAAATGCTATGGGCACACTGAGGAAGCTACTAAGGGCCTGGGGAAATCAGAGGACTCTAAGAGGAAGTTCCATTGGAGGTAGAATTGGAAGGGTGACTACGCATCCCTCCCATCAAGCACATTGTTATGGGCGTTTCAGGGAGAGAGAGTACCTTGGGCAAGGTACAAAGATTTATGAAAGTTGGCATTGTGTAGGGAATTGTTTTCTTTTCCTGGAAAACTAGATCATAAAGAGTGTGTAGCAGAAATGTAAGGAGGATTAGAAGTTGCAGGGGTTTTGGTTTTTGGTTTGTTTCACTGAGCTCAATTACCTTTATAATTACTTCTTTCAAGTTCTAAATGTATAAAATAGCATTTGTTTCTCTAAGAACCATTTAAGCTCTACATGTTTATTAGTAGCTACGGTGGTGGTCATTAATACTCAAAATGATCTCTATTGTTTGTATCAAAGTATTATAATAATTGTTTTCTAAGAAAGAACAATAAGGTATGTTTTTTGCTTTGTTTTTAAGACTACAGATTTTCTAATATTCAAAGAGTTATGAAAGAGTAGTCATTAGATAAAAAGCACATTTTCATTCACCCCCTGACTTCTCCTTTTGTATCAATTCCCCAAATGAGTGAAACGTCTCCCACCCTCCAAATGAGCATAGCTTATGAAAAATAGTCACGTAAATCATCAGCCTGGTGTTCTTAATAATCTGAGTCCTAGATTTTCTTAATATTACCAGCACCCCAAAATTCGAGAGGTCAGTTATTACTCAAATGGTCCAATCTCCTTTGACACATTTCTCTAACATGGATCTTTACTTAACTTTTCTGTCAACTAAATAAAGGAATCTGATACTGTGTTACTGCTTTTCCCATTCCCAGTGATAAAAGTGAGCTGGTTGCTTAATTAGACCAATATTTACTCAGTGCCTACTCAATGGCAGGCTGCTGGCCACAGGTAAACCTATGCCCTCTGCGTTACTTAAGGAGTCTCCTTACGTCGCCTCTAGACCCGTAAACTTCACTCTCTGCTCCATACTAAACCCTGAGTGGTTTTCCTGAAGAGCTGATCTGAATACCACTTGGATTTTTCTAATCTGTCTGTAGCTTCTCACTATACTCAGAAGTAAACTCTAACATAATTGTCATTGCTCTTGAGATTCTGGCATCCTCCTTATTTTCCCTACCTACATTTTGTGACCCTCGTCGTAGTGAACATTCTCGCCTCTCCTCCACTCTCTCTTTTGCTTCCAGGCCTTTGTGCCTGCCCTGCTATTCCTTTACCTCAAAAGTCTCTCATGCCCATTCCCTCATTTTTTTACCTAATAACTCCTACTCATTCCTGGAGTCTCAGTTTACATTTTACATTTCTATTTACTGATTTTCCACTGGTCTAGAGACGTATTCCTGTTATATATTCCTACAGTTTCCTTTATAATTGCCCCCTTCTTAGATTTTTTTTTTTTTTTAAATAGCAGTTGCTTCTTTGCTTGCCTTTTTTCTCACTGCTTTCTCTGAAGATTCTGTTTGCTTTGTTACTTGTTTTGGAAGGTTGCAAAACATGCTACACCTCTCTCCTTTGTAAACTCCCTTTCAAAGTGACATTATGCCTCCTGCCTCAATAGTTGAAATCTGTTTCTTCACTCCATGAATCTGGGCTGGACTTATGACTTGATTTAACTTATAAAATACTGCAGAGATTATAGCCATAAGCCTTAAGAGCATCCAGTCTTGATTCTTTCTACTCTGAGGCCTCCATGTCAAAAGACCTGGGCTAGCTTCCTTGAGGATGAAAGACGCATGGAGAGAGAGACTCAGGCAGCAGAAACTCCACATGTATGTAAATAAAAACGTGAATGAGACCCTCTAAGGCTATTCAGCCACCTTCTAGCTGCCCAGTAATTACAACAGCCTGAGTGATCAGTTCAAATTGCTGAACAACAGAATGCATAAATACAATTATTGCTATTTTAAGCCTCTAAGTTGCTGGGTTATTTGTTTTGAATCAATAGATAACTGATACAACTGTTGTATTAATAGTGCCTGTCACATTTTCCTGGCATATAGTAGTATAAAAATTAATCAACCTGCTGTTTACTTATGATGCACTTTCTGTCTTCATTCTCTGAATAATCATACCAGCAATGCCAAAGCTGTTACATCTAATGAGATATACGCTTTCCAAAATCAGCTGTAATGTTCTCAAATGTGTAGATGGCAATTTTACTTCTGAAAATATATGATATCTCTGTATATTGTATAAAATGAAAAAACTTAAGTGTGAAAGAACTAGTTATTTCTAAAAAAACTATGTTGAATGATTTGAAAAGTAAAAACAAAAGGTAAAATATTTTAAAGATGCTATTAATTAGATGTGGACAGACAACTACAAAGGATTGGGAGAAAATCACCAAAATTGTGAAGGTTTCTACATTTAGATTACTTTACAAGTTCCCACTACTCTTTAAAATGGAACTTTTAGTAGATACATTATTGGGTGGTGTTTATGTAAGAAAAACAACTCAAAAGCCTTATTCAAAAAGAAGTTTGGGGCTTCCCTGGTGGCGCAGTGGTTGAGAGTCTGCCTGCCGATGCAGGGGACACGGGTTCGTGACCCGGTCCGGGAAGATCCCACATGCCGCGGAGCAGATGGGCCTGTGAGCCCTGGCCGCTGAGCCTGCGCCTCCGGAGCCTGTGCTCCGCAACAGGAGAGGCCACAGCAGTGAGAGGCCCACATACCGCAAAAAACAAAAACAAAAACAAACAAACAAAAACAAAAAGAAGTTTGGCCTTACATGAAAATATTCTAAAGTGAATGTAGATGTATAGACTTTAAAATTAAACAAAATGTTTGTTATGCTAGCATCATGCATTTATGAGTTCTACTTTAATAAAAAATTCCAATTAATCAACAATTACAATCCTAATCATATCACCTAAGACACTTGACTTAATACATATTCATAAAATGAATGAACATAGGTAGAGATGATCAAGAAGGGAGGAATAAGCATTCCTGGTTGGGAAAAACTGCATAAATGAATAAACATTAACAGAAATGCCATGGGAGTCCCAAGTGATGGTAAATAATGTTGGTCAGCAGGAATATAGAAGATGAGGATAAATAGAGTAATGAAGTATTGTAGGAAAGATATATTGGAACTCTACTGCAGAGACCTCTCAAGGTCAAACTAAGGAGTTTGATATTGATTGCCTAGAAATCGAAAGTCTTTGCTGATTTTTGAGAAGAAGAACAAAATGACTTAACTGCATTCTAGGAAGATAAGTTTAGTGATATTGTAGAGGACAAATAGGAGAGTCATGAGAGACCAGTTTGGAGACTTTTGCTATAATAGAAGAGAGAGATGACGAGGTCCTGGGGTCCTCTACAGATAACTGTTTCCACAAATGTATCAGATGATCCATGAGAATGAAGAAACATCTTTCTAAAGTTGCCCTTGGCTCAAAACCCAGGAGAAAAGCTTCAATACTGGAGAGAAGTGTAACGGCTGCTTTTACTATATCTTTTGGAAATCTGAAGTTAGCAGCCCTGCAGAACTGGAGACTCACTGCAAGTTAAAATTGGAGGGGATTTGAAGGATCAAACCCATGACTTTCAATTTACTTTTTCTTTATTTAAAATCTTTTTTTTAATTTAATTTTTTTAACATCTTTTTTTTTTTACATCTTTATTGCAGTATACTTGCTTTACAATGGTGTGTTAGTTTCTGCTTTATAACAAAGTGAATCAGTTATACATATACATATGTTCCCATATCTCTTCCCTCTTGCATCTCTCTCCCTCCCACTCTCCCTATCCCACCCCTCCAGGCGGTCACAAAGCACCGAGCTGATCTCCCTATGCTATGCGGCTGCTTCCCACTTAGCTATCTACCTTACGTTTGGTAGTGTATATATGTCCATGCCTCTCTCGCTTTGTCACAGCTTACCCTTCTCCCTCCCCATATCCTCAAGTCCATTCTCTAGTAGGTCTGTGTCTTTATTCCTGTCTTACCCCTAGGTTCTTCATGACATTTTTTTTTTCTTAAATTCCATATATATGTGTTAGCATATGGTATTTGTCTCTCTCTTTCTGACTTACTTCACTCTGTATGACAGACTCTAGGTCTATCCACCTCATTACAAATAGCTCAATTTCGTTTCTTTTTATGGCTGAATAATATTCCATTGAATATATGTGCCACATCTTCTTTATCCATTCATCTGATGATGGACACTTAGGTTGTTTCCATCTCCGGGCTATTGTAAATACAGCTGCAATGAACATTTTGGTACATGACACTTTTTGAATTATGGTTTTCTCAGGGTATATGCCCAGTAGTGGGATTGCTGGGTCATATGGTAGTTCTATTTGTAGTTTTTTAATGAACCTCCATACTGTTCTCCATAGTGGCTGTACCAATTCACATTCCCACCAGCAGTGCAGGAGTGTGTCCTTTTCTCCATACCCTCTCCAGCATTTATTGTTTCTAGATTTTTTGATGATGGCCGTTCTGACTGGTGTGAGATGATATCTCATTGTAGTTTTGATTTGCATTTCTCTAATGATTAATGATGTTGAGCATTCTTTCATGTGTTTGTTGGCACTCTGTATATCTTCTTAGGAGAAATGTCTATTTAGGTCTGCCCATTTTTGGATTGGGTTGTTTGGTTTTTTGTGATTGAGCTGCATGAGCTGCTTATAAATTTTGGAGATTAATCCTTTGTCAGTTGCTTCATTTGCAAATATTTTCTCCCATTCTGAGGGTTGTCTTTTGGTCTTGTTTATGGTTTCCTTTGCTGTGCAAAAGCTTTGAAGTTTCATTAGGTCCCATTTGTTTATTTTTCTTTTTATTTCCATTTCTCTAGGAGGTGGGCCAAAAAGGATCCTGCTGTGATTTATGTCATAGAGTGCTCTGCCTATGTTTTCCTCTAAGAGTTTGATAGTTTCTGGCCTCACATGTAGGTCTTTAATCCATTTTGAGCTTATTTTTGTGTATGGTGTTAGGGAGTGATCTAATCTCATACTTTTACATGTAGCTGTCCGGTTTTCCCAGCACCACTTATTGAAGAGGCTGTCCTTTCTCCACTGTACATTCCTGCCTCCTTTATCAAAGATAAGGTGACCATATGTGTGTGGGTTTATCTCTGGGCTTTCTATCCTGTTCCATTGATCTATCTTTCTGTTTTTGTGCCCGTACCATACTGTCTTGATTACTGTAGCTTTGTAGTATAGTCTGAAGTCAGGGAGCCTGATTCCTCCAACTCTGTTTTTCATTCTCAAGATTGCTTTGGCTATTCGGGGTCTTTTGTGTTTCCATACAAATTGTGAATTTTTTTGTTCTAGTTCTGTGAAAAATGCCAGTGGTAGTTTGATAGGGATTGCATTGAATCTGTATATTGCTTTGGGTAGTAGAGTCATTTTCACAATGTTGATTCTTCCAATCCAAGAACATGGTATATATCTCCATCTGTTTGTATCATCTTTAATTTCATTCATCAGTGTCTTATAATTTTCTGCATACAGGTATTTTGTCTCCTTAGGTATGTTTATTCCTAGATATTTTATTCTTTTTGTTACAATGGTGAATGGGAGTATTTTCTTGATTTCACTTTCAGATATTTCATCATTAGTGTATAGGAATGCCAGAGATTTCTATGCATTAAGTTTGGATCCTGCTACTTTACCAAATTCATTGATTAGCTCTAGTAGTTTTCTGGTAGCACCTTTAGGATTCTCTATGTATAGTATCATGTCATCTGCAAACAGTGACAGCTTTACTTCTTCTCCAATTTGGATTCCTTTTATTTCTTTTTCTTCTCTGATTGCTGTGGCTAAAACAACTTCCAAAACTATGTTGAATAAGAGTGGTGAGAGTGGGCAACCTTGTCTTGTTCCTGATCTTATTGGAAATGCTTTCAGTTTTTCACCATTGAGGATGATGTTGGCTGTGGGTTTGTCGTATATGGCCTTTATTATGTTGAGGAAAGTTCCCTCTATGCCTACTTTCTGCAGGGTTTTTATCATAAATGGGTGTTGAATTTTGTCGAAAGCTTTCTCTGCACCTATTGAGATGATCATATGGTTTTTCTCCTTCAATTTGTTAATAGGGTGTATCACGTTGATTGATTTGCATATATTGAAGAATCCTTGCATTCCTGGAATAAACCCCACTTGATCATGGTGTGTGATCCGTTTAATGTGCTGTTGGATTCTGTTTGCTAGTATTTTGTTGAGGATTTTTGCATCTATGTTCGTCAGTGATATTGGCCTGTAGTTTTCTTTCTTTGTGACATCCTTGTCTGGTTTTGGTATCAGGGTGATGGTGGCCTCGTAGAATGAATTTGGGAGTGTTCCTCCCTCTGCTATATTTTGGAAGAGTTTGAGAAGGATAGGTGTTAGCTCTTCTCTAAATGTTTGATAGAATTCGCCTGTGAAGCCATCTGGTCCTGGGCTTTTGTTTGTTGGAAGATTGTTAATCACAGTTTCAATTTCAGTGCTTGTGATTGGTCTGTTCATATTTTTTATTTCTTCCTGATTCAGTCTTGGCAGGTTGTGCATTTCTAAGAATTTGTCCATTTCTTCCAGGTTGTCCATTTTATTGGCATAGATTTACTTGTAGTAATGTCTCATGATCTTTTGTATTTCTGCAGTGTCAGTTGTTACGTATTCTTTTTCATTTCTTATTCTATTGATTTGAGTCTTCTCCCTTTTTTTCTTGATGAGTCTCGCTAATGGTTTATCAATTTTGTTTATCTTATCAAAGAAGCAGCTTTCAGTTTTATTGATCTTTGCTATCGTTTTCTTCATTTCTTTTTCATTTATTTTTGATCTGATCTTTATGATTTCTTTACTTCTACCAACTTTGGGTTTTTTTTGTTCTTCTTTCTCTGATTGCTTTAGGTGCAAGGTTAGGTTGTTTATTCGCAATGTTTCCTGTTTCATAAGGTAGGATTATATTGCTATAAACTTCCCTCTTAGAACTGCTTTTGCTGCATCCCACAGATTTTGGGTGATCATGTCTCCATTGTCATTTGTTTCTAGGTATTTTTTAAATTTTCTCTTTGATTTCTTCAGTGATCACTTCGTTATTAAGTAGTGTATTGTTTAACCTCCATGTGTTTGTATTTTTTACAGATCTTTTCCTATAATTGATATCTAGTTTCATAGCGTTGTGGTCGGAAAAGATACTTGATACAATTTCAATTTTCTTTAATTTACCAAGCCTTGACTTGTGACCCAAAATATGATCTATCCTGGAGAATGTTCCATGAGCACTTGAGAAAAATGTGTATTCTGTTGTTTTTGGATGGAATGTCCTATAAATATCAATTAAGTCCATCTTGTTTAATGTATCATTTAAAGCTTGTGTTTCCTTATTTATTTTCATTTTGGATGATCTGTCCATTGGTGAAAGTGGGGTGTTAAAGTCCCCTAGTATGAATGTGTTACTGTCAATTTCCCCTTTTATGGCTGTTAGTATTTGCCTTATGTATTGAGGTGCTCTTATGTTGGGTGCATAAATATTTACAATTGTTATATCTTCTTCTTGGATCGATCCCTTGATCATTATGTAATGTCCTTCTTTGTCTCTTCTAATAGTCTTTATTTTAAAGTCTACTTTGTCTGATATGAGAATTGCTACTCCAGCTTTCTTTTGGTTTCCATTTGCATGAAATATCTTTTTCCATCCCCTCACTTTCTGTCTGTATGTGTCTCTAGGTCTGAAGTGGGTCTCTTGTAGACAGCAAATATATGGGTCTTGTTTTTGTATCCATTCAGGCAATCTGTGTCTTTTGGTGGGAGCATTTAGTCCATTTACATTTAAGGTTTTTATCGATATGTATGTTCGTATTCCCATTTTCTTAATTGTTTTGGGTTCATTATTGTAGGTCTTTTCCTTCTCTTGTGTTTCTTGCCTAGAGAAGTTCCTTTAGCAGTTGTTGTAAAGCTGGTTTGGTGGTGCTGAACTCTCTTAGCTTTTGCTTGTCTGTAATGGTTTTAATTTCTCCATCAAATCTGAATGAGATCCTTGCTGGGTAGAGTAATCTGGGTTGCAGGTTTTTCTCCTTCATCACTTTAAATATGTCTTGCCAGTCCCTTGTGGCTTGCAGAGTTTCTGCTGAAAGATCAGCTGTTAACCTTATGGCGATTCCCTTGTGTGTTATTTGTTGTTTTTCCCTTGCTGCTTTTAATATGTTTTCTTTGTATTTAATTTTTGACAGTTTGATTAATATATGTCTTGGCATATTTCTCCTTGGCTTTATCCTTTATGGGACTCTCTGTGCTTTCTGGACTTGTTTAACTATTTCCTTTCCCATATTAGGGAAGTTTTCAACTATAATCTCTTCAAATATTTTCTCAGTCCCTTTCTTTTTCTCTTCTTCTTCTGGAACCCCTATAATTCGAATGTTGGTGCGTTTCATCTTGTCCCAGAGGTCTCTGAGACTGTCCTCAGTTCTTTTCATTTTTTTTTCTTTATTCTGCTCTGCAGTAGTTATTTCTACTATTTTTTCTTCCAGGTCACTTATCCGTTCTTCTGCCTCAGCTATTCTGCTATTGATCCCATCTAGAGTATTTTTAATATCATTTATTGTTGTTCATCGTTGTTTGTTTCCTCTTTAGTTCTTCTAGGTCCTTGTTAAATGTTTCTTGCATTTTGTCTATTCTGTTTCCAAGATTTTGGATCATCTTTACTATAATTAATCTGAATTCTTTTTCAGGTAGACTGCCTATTTCCTCTTCATTTGTTAGGTCTGGTGTGTTTTTATCTTGCTCCTTCATCTGCTGTGTGTTTTTCTGTCTTCTCCTTTTGCTTATCTCACTGTGTTTGGGGTCTCCTTTTTGCAGGCTGCTGGTTCGTAGTTCCTGTAGTTTTTGGTGTCTGTCCCCAGTGGCTAAGGTTGGTTCAGTGGGTTGTGTAGGCTTCCTGGTGGAGGGGACTAGTGCCTGTGTTCTGGTGGATGAGGCTGGATCTTGTCTTTCTTGTGGGCAGTTCCACGTCTTGTGGGGTGTTTTGGGGTGTCTGTGGACTTATTATGATTTTAAGCAGCCTCTCTGCTAATGGGTGGGGTTGTGTTCCTGTCTTGCTAGTTGTTTGGCATAGGATGTCCAGCACTGTAGCTTGCTGGTCGTTGAGTGAAGCTGGGTGCTGGTGTTGAGATGGAGATCTCTGGGAGATTTTCGCCGTTTGATATTATGTGGAGATGGGAGGTGTCTTGTGGACCAGTGTCCTGAAGTTGTCTCTCCCTCCTCAGCAGTACAGCACTGACTCCTGACTGCTGCACCAAGAACCTTTCATCCACATGGCTCACAATAAAACGGAGAAAATGTAGAAAGAAACAATTAGTAGAAGTAGAAAGAGAGAAAGAAAGAAAGAAAGGAGAGAGGGAGGGAGGAAGGAAGGAAGAAAGGAGGGAAGGAAGGAAAAAAAGAAAGGAGGTAAAGTAAAATAAAATAAAGTAAGATAAAATATAATAAAGTTATTAAAATAAAAAAAATAATTATTAAGAGAAAGAAAAAAAAAAAACAGCAAAAAAACAGACGGATAGAACCCTAGGACAAATGGTGGAAGCAAAGCTATACAGACAAAATCTCACACAGAAGCATACACATCCACACTCACAAAAAGAGGAAAAGGGGAAAAAATCATAAATCTTGCTCTCAAAGTCCACCTCCTTAATTTGGGATGATTCGTTGTCTATTCATGTATTCCACAGATGCAGGGTACATCAAGTTGATTGTGGAGTTTTAATCCACTGCTTCTGAGACTGCTGGGAGAGATTTCCCTTTCTCTTCTTTGTTCTCACAGCTCCCAGGGGCTCAGCTTTGGATTTGGCCCCGCCTCTGCGTGTAGGTCGCTGGAGGGCGTCTGTTCTTCGCTCAGACAGGACGGGGTTAAAGGAGCCGCTGATTCGGGGGCTCTGGCTCACTCAGGCCGGAGGGAGGGTGGGGCACAGAGTGCGGGGCAAGCCTGCGGCGGCAGAGGCCAGCATGACGTTGCACCAGCCTGAGACACGCCACACGTTCTCCCGGAGGAGTTGACCCTGGATCCCGGGACCCTGGCAGTGGCGGGCTGCACAGGCTCCCCCGAAGGGTGGTGTGGATAGTGACCTGTGCTCACACACAGGCTTCTTGGTGGTGGCAGCAGCAGCCTTAGCATCTCATGCCCGTCTCTGGGGTCCGCACTTTTAGCCGCGGTTCACGCCCGTCTTCTCTGGAGCTCCTTTAAGCAGCGCTCTTAATCCCCTCTCCTGGAGCACCAGGAAACAAAGAGGTAAGAAAAAGTCTCTTGCCTCTTCGGCAGGTCCAGACTTTCCCCTGGATTCCCTCCTGGCTAGGCTAGCCGTGGCACACTAACCCCCTGCAGGCTGTGTTCACGCCACCAACCCCAGTCCTCTCCCTGGGATCCGACCAAAGCCCGAGCCTCAACTCCCAGCCCTGCCCTCCCCGGCGGGTGAGCAGAAAAGCCTCTGGGGCTGGTGAGTGCCAGTCGGCCCTGATCTTCTGTGCGGGAATCTATGTGCTTTGCCCTCCGCACCCCTGTGGCTGCGCTCTCCCCTGCAGCCCGTCCACCACCCGCAATCTCCGCCTGCGAAGGGGCTTCCTAGTGTGTGGAAACCTTTCCTCCTTCACAGCTCCCTCCCACTGGTGCAGGTCCCGTCCGTATTCTTTTGCCTCTGTTTAATCTTTTTACTTTTGCCCTACCCAGATACGTGGGGGAGGGTTTGCCTTTTGGGAGGTCTGAGGTCTTCTGCCAGCATTCACTAGGTGTTCTGTAGGAGTTGTTCCACGTGTAGCTGTATTTCTTGTGTGTCTGTGGGGAGGAAGGTGATCTCTGCGTTTTACTCTTCCGCCATCTTCCTGGAAGCCTCTACTTTTTTTTTTTTTTTTCATTTTTTTTTCATTTTTTTTCAATTTACTTTTTGTTAAGTCTTTGTGCAAGTGCCTAATTGATGATATTTTTGAAACTCCCAATAGAATACAAAATCAGGATCTTAAAGATATTCAGGCATTGATCAGAAAATTAAGTAATATTGCTTAAATCTGAATCCTTGATAAACTATGTAGAAATTAAAAGCTATGTTATATTATTAGATTGAAAGAAGAGTGATAGAACTGACTCATATTTAATGAGTAGATATATATATATATATATCTATATACCTATATAGATCTATATAGGTATTTATATATATGGATAGATATTTATATAAATATATATCTTATTCCACACATGGTGCTGTGCTGTATTCTATGGGAGAGAAGAAGATGTAGAAAAATACATTTTCTACCATGAAACAGGTTAAAAAAATGTATAAATTTAATCAAACATTTTAGAATTTTCTTTGTATTGATCACTAAAAAAACAGTATCACTTCTTTCCTGGTATGAGATAGGGATAGTAGGATTATTACTGCTCTCAGGAACGTTAACAGTGGAGATTCCTGAATATAGCAAGGAGTCAGTGCATTTTCTAATGATAGAATTATTTAACATGGGTGTGAGTAGCTTTGAGTTTTCTTGAGCAGTAGTTTTTGCCAGATATCAAAATAATCTAGAAAGTTAATTGTCTTTGTCTTGTGGCAATAGTCTGCGTACTGTCATACAGATAAATGATTTGCACACTTGAGCATACCATTTTGAGCAGTGTACTTAATGTCCACACTCCAGTGATTCCTGCTACTGCATTTTTATAGCATTTAGTGATTTTATTTTTTCTACCAATGTTATTTATGAGCCAAAAACCTATCTTGGCAAGGCTAGTCATTTTAGAAACCTCACTGGAAGTGGTTCAGTGTTAATTTTGTTTAGCCGAGGATTCGTAAAAGATGATAAATGCATTGTGATATAATAACCTCATCCTTTCATCTATCATATTGTTAAATCAAATTGCAAGTGTTGCATTAATGTGATAAAATGCTTTCTGCTTACATTTTCTTTTAGTCAGTTAAGACTGAGGTCAAATGAGAAAATTCACCTGAGTAAACAAGATTGCAAAATGTTTAATCTATAGACCAATAAATTAAAAGCAAAAGGATTGATTAAATATCATTGAAGTCACAAATTATGCAGAGAATACTAATGTTACCTTGCATCTAGGTCAAGTGCAAGAGAATAATTGACTCTTAGGCTGAATTTAGTTATGCTGAACACTTCTGAACGTCTAGCCTGTATGATAAGCAGATTGAGGTTTGGGTCTCACTCCCACACCTTAATCATTAACAAGGGCTTACTTCTGGTACATCGTATATGATCTGGTATACAACTGCAGTAGTTACTACTACCTTGAAAACCTGAGCCATCAGTTTGGGGAAGCCGTCTTCAAATGTTGACAAAAAGATCTAGTAGAAATTCCTCTGGAAATTCTCACCCCTCGTACTAAGCCATTTTATTAAACACTTGCCTTCCCTACAGGGAACAGATATGGCAGGTTTTATTATCTACTCTGGCATCATATCCTGATAAGAAGTTATGATGCTTCACAGGGAATGAATTAGGTCATAACCCACATATGTAGATTCCATGAGCAGCAACAACCCGGTTCTACGATGAATTCATTTTAAAACATTAATTAGAATCTGCAATGCAGATAAGAAAAGATGAGAACTGACATTTAAAAAGCATGAGTTTTAGAGTCAAATTAGCCTGTTTTCTAACCGACGTCTTAAACATATTAGCCATATAACCTTAGGCAAGTTATCAAATTACCCTGAGGTGTTTGTAAAACTCAAATAACTGCAATTTCACAAGGTTTATAATAGTATTAACTGAGATAATTAATACATATGCAGTGCCTAGCATGCAGTTTACACAAAGAGGGAAGATGTAAATGCTAATTCTCTTTCTCTCTCCCTTTCCTTCAAAATGCATCACAAGATTTCTCAAAGCAGACAGTAAATTTCCTATAGTGATTAAAAATTATGCATTATGTTTCAAACTGGGAAATATCATTAAAATTACTGCTTTACATGTTCAATGACTTTTTTTTCTTCTTTTGGTCTGAAGTATATCCTGACAATTGAAAACCATTTTGTGTACTCTTTCATTAAATGGAGTAAATTGTAGTAAATCAAGAGTTCACAGACATGGGAATAGGAATGTACATATCAATTATTACCTTAAATGTAAAAGGACCAAATGCTCCCACCAAAAGGCACAGATTGGCTGAATGGATACAAAAACAAGACCCATATATATGCTGTCTACAAGAGACCCAGAGACACATACAGATTGAAAGTAATGGGACAGAAAAAGATATTCCATGCAAATGGAAACCAAAAGAAAGCTGGAGTAGCAATTCTCCTATCAGACAAATTAGACTTTAAAATAAAGACTATTAGAAGAGACAAAGAAGGACACTACATAATGATCAAGGGATCGATCCAAGAAGAAGATATAACAATTGTAAATATTTATGCACCCAACATAAGAGCACCTCAATACATAAGGCAAATACTAACAGCCATAAAAGGGGAAATTGACAGTAACACATTCATACTAGGGGACTTTAACACCCCACTTTCACCAATGGACAGATCATCCAAAATGAAAATAAATAAGGAAACACAAGCTGTAAATGATACATTAAACAAGATGGACTTAATTGACATTTATAGGACATTCCATCCAAAAACAACAGAATACACATTTTTCTCAAGTGCTCATGGAACATTCTCCAGGATAGATCATATCTTTGGTCACAAATCAAGGCTTGGTAAATTAAAGAAAATTGAAATTGTATCAAGTATCTTTTCTGACCACAACACTATGAAACTAGATATCAATTATAGGAAAAGATCTGTAAAAAATACAAACACATGGAGGTTAAACAATACACTACTTAATAACGAAGTGATCACTGAAGAAGTCAAGGAGGAAATCAGAAAATACCTAGAAATAAATGACAATGGAGACACGATGACCAAAACCTATGGGATGCAGTAAAAGCAGTTCTAAGAGGGAAGTTTATAGCAATAAAATCCTACCTTATGAAACAGGAAACATTGCGAATAAACAACCTAACCTTGCACCTAAAGCAATTAGAGAAAAAAGAAAAAAAAAAAAACAAAGTTAGCAGAAGGAAAGAAATAATAAAAATCGGATCAGAAATAAATGAAAAAGAAATGAAGAAAACGATAGCAAAGATCAATAAAACTAAAAGCTGGTTTTTGAGAAGATAAACAAAATTGATAAACCATTAGCGAGACTCATCAAGAAAAAAAGGGAGAAGACTCAAATCAATAGAATTAGAAATGAAAAAGGAGAACAACTGACACTGCAGAAATACAAAAGATCATGAGACATTACTACAAGCAACTCTATGCCAATAAAATGGACAACCTGGAAGAAATGGACAAATTCTTAGAAATGCACAACCTGCCAAGACTGAATCAGGAAGAAATAAAAAATATGAACAGACCAATCACAAGCACTGAAATTGAAACTGTGATTAACAATCTTCCAACAAACAAAAGCCCAGGACCAGATGGCTTCACAGGCGAATTCTATCAAACATTTAGAGAAGAGCTAACACCTATCCTTCTCAAACTCTTCCAAAATATAGCAGAGGGAGGAACACTCCTAAACTCATTCTGCAAGGCCACCATCACCCTGATACCAAAACCAGACAAGGATGTCACAAAGAAAGAAAACTACAGGCCAATATCACTGATGAACATAGATGCAAAAATCCTCAACAAAATACTAGCAAACAGAATCCAACAGCACATTAAACGGATCATACACCATGATCAAGTGGGGTTTATTCCAGGAATGCAAGAATTCTTCAATATATGCAAATCAATCAACGTGATACACCCTATTAACAAATTGAAGGAGAAAAACCATATGATCATCTCAATAGATGCAGAGAAAGCTTTCGACAAAATTCAACACCCATTTATGATAAAAAACCCTGCAGAAAGTAGGCATAAAGGGAACTTTCCTCAACATAATAAAGGCCATATATGACAAACCCACAGCCAACATCATCCTCAATGGTGAAAAACTGAAAGCATTTCCAATAAGATCAGGAACAAGACAAGGTTGCCCACTCTCACCACTCTTATTCAACATAGTTTTGGAAGTTTTAGCCACAGCAATCAGAGAAGAAAAGGAAATAAAAGGAATCCTAATCGGAGAAGAAGAAGTAAAGCTGTCACTGTTTGCAGATGACATGATCCTATACATAGAGAATCCTAAAGATGCTACCAGAAAACTACTAGAGCTAATCAATGAATTTGGTAAAGTAGCAGGATACAAAATTAATGCACAGAAATCTCTGGCATTCCTATACACTAGTGATGAAAAATCTGAAAGTGAAATCAAGAAAACACTCCCATTTACCATTGCAACAAAAAGAATAAAATATCTAGGAATAAACATACCTAAGGAGACAAAATACCTGTATGCAGAAAATTATAAGACACTGATGAAAGAAATTAAAGATGATACAAATAGGTGGAGAGATATACCATGTTCTTGGATTGGAAGAATCAACATTGTGAAAATGACTCTACTACCCAAAGCAATCTACAGATTCAATGCAATCCCTATCAAATTACCACTGAAATTTTTCACAGAACTAGAACAACAAATTTCACAAGTTGTATGGAAACACAAGAGACCCCGAATAGCCAAAGCAATCTTGAGAATGAAAAACAGAGTTGGAGGAATCAGGCTTCCTGACTTCAAACTATACTACAAAGCTACAGTAATCAAGACAGTATGGTACGGGCACAAAAACAGAAAGATAGATCAATGGAACAGGATAGAAAGCCCAGAGATAAACCCACACACATATGGTCACCTTATCTTTGATAAAGGAGGCAGGAATGTACAGTGGAGAAAGGACAGCCTCTTCAATGTTACTGAATAAATATAAAACACTTACAGGCATTACTGATAAATAGCAAGGTCCTGGCATCTGTTATTGTGTTTGATATTATTATACTGTATCTATCATATTTTCTATATGATTTTCTATATTTTCCAGAAGATTTGAAAGAGTCGCCAATTCTCTATAATTTTAAGACATTACAAATATATTCTCCTAATCTTTCACCAGTCCATTATTTTTCCCATGATGCCCTTTGATTAAAATATCTGTAATTTTGTTGCAGTAAATACCTATTTTTCTTTTTAGTATTTATTATATACAGTCATATTTTAGAAAGCTTTCCTACCTCAGAGTTCCAATAATATTGTCTTATATTATTTCCTATCATTATAAGTTTTCCTTTTCATATTTTGATATTTCACCCACTAGGAGTTAATTTTTGTGTATGGCCTAGGAAGGGGAATTTTCTTCCATGTAATGAGACTTTTTCTGACACCATTTATTAAACAGTTCATTTTTTTTTGCATTATAGATTGTATGTTTCTAAGCCATCATTTATGCTACTCTACTCTATTTAATAGTAAGTGCAAGAGTACAGGCTTTATTAATTACTATGGCTTTTTAATGTGCTTTAGTATCTGGCAAGGTCAGTAGTTTTCCCTGTTTTTGTTCTTCCACTTCATAGCTGTTTACTTATTCATAATATTTAATTAATTAATTAATTTGAATTGATAATGATTGTGAGGTTTCCTAAAAATTCTTGAGGTTTAGATTGGAATTGCCTAAATGTATAAATAAACATAGGGAGAACTGAGATCTTTATAAAGTTAGATCGTTTTATATATCAACATAGAATTTCTCTATATTTGGTGAGTGTTTTTATGTCATTTAGTAGAGTTTTAAACTTCTATATATGCAATTCATATTCTTTATTTGGTTAATATATTTTTAAAAAAAGATTGGTTGTAGTTTCTCTTTGTATCGTAAATGGTGTCTTCCATTTTTTGGTTATTAATTGCTCATGTAAAGAATGATATTAAGTAACCTCCTCTATTTAGGTATAATGATTAGGTGGTTATCTTGAATTGTCTATATAAATAAACATATTAACTAGTGAAAGCTACAGTTATATCTCTTAGTTCCCCAAATATATGCTGCATTATTTTTCTTGACTTATGTGCATTATCTAGGACTTTTAGTTCTGTGCTAAACAGTAGTAATGATGGAGGGCAATCCTTATGCTGTTGTTGATCTTAGAAAGACTCCCTCTAAAGTTTATCCATTGAATGTGATATATACTTAGCTTTTTAGCAGCAATATTAAGTTATGAAAGTTTAATTCTAACCCTTGTTTGTAATTTTCTTTTAAAATAATGAATATATTTTATATGTCATTTATATATCATATCACAGAAATCATGTGCTTTCTGTCCTTTGACTCTGATGTAAATATTTGTACTTATAAGTTATCTAAGTTTGAGTTATCCTTACATTTCTGGTATAAAATACACATCACACTATAGTGTAGTTTTTAAAATTGCACAATGGTATTCAATTAGTCAATCTTTCATTTAGAGTTTTTATTTTGTGTGTCTGTGTGTGTTGTCAGTATTTTTTATTTCAGCTGTTCTGATAGGTTTTTAATTGAAGTATAGTTGATTTACAGTATTAGATTAGTTTCAGGTGTACAGCATAATATTTCAGTGTTTTTACAAAATATACTCCATTAAAAGTTATTACAAAATAATGGCTATAATTCCCTTTTCTATACAAGATATCCTTGTCGCTTATCTATTTTATAATAGTAGTTTCCACCTTTTAATCCCATACCCCTAACTTGCCCCTTCCCCCCTATAACCACTAGTTTGTTTCTGTATTCTGTCAGTCTGTTTCTGTTTTGCTATATACATTTGTTTGTATTATTTTTTAGATTCCACATACAAGTGTTATCATATAGTATTTGTCTTTCTCTCTCAGACTTATTTCACTTAGCATAATATTCTCTAGGTCTATCCATGTTGCTACAAATGGCAGAATTTCATTCTTTTTATGGCTAAGTAATATTCCAGTGTGTGTGTGTGTGTGTGTGTGTGTGTGTGTGTGTGTGTGTCCCACACCTTCTCTATCCATTAGTCTATTGATGGACATGTGGGTTGCTTCCACACCTTGGCTATTGTAAATAACGCTGCTGTGAACATTGGGGTGCACGTGTCTTTTCGAATTTGTGTTTTCATGTTTTGCAGATATATACCTAGGAGTGGAATTGCTGGATCATATGGTAATTCTCTTCTTAGTTTTTTGAATTTTAACATCTCAGCCCATAAATTAAATTGGTCTGTGGTTTACTTCTTCTACTTCATCTAGTTTGGATGTCAATTTTGTACTTTTTTTCTTTTTTAAGTGCTTCTCTTCTTTCAAACTTCTGAAACAACTTGAGATATTATCTTGAAGGTTTTTTTTGGCATTTATCAGTAAAATTATCCAGCCAGAAATCTGTTTTATCCCAAACAAAGTAAGAATCTACCTCACTGTCTAACCCCTCTTCCTCAAAATGTACCTCTCTCCATGCAATATACACATACCAGATTGGTAGGTTTTGAAATCTTCACTCTGGATTTTTAGGGATATACTTTATTTATTAAGTCTTGCTCACTTAGACATAGCAAACTTGGTAACACCTTTATCCCCCTTACTTCCCATATTTCATTTCTATGTCTTGGATTTATTGCTCTTGATGCTGGCAGTATCTACTAAATGTTATTTCAAAAGGATCTCTATTGTGTGTGCCTTCTAAGACTTTTTTTTATTATTATTATTTATTTATTTATTTTTGGCTGTGTTGGTTCTTCGTTTCTGTTCGTGGGCCTCTCACTGTCGCAGCCTCTATTGTTGCGGAGGACAAGCTCCAGACGCGCGGGCTCAGTAGTTGTGGCTCACGGGCCTAGTTGCTCCGTGGCATGTGGGATCTTCCCAGACCAGGGCTCGAACTCGTGTCCCCTGCATTGACAGGCAGATTCTCAACCACTGCGCCACCATGGAAGCCCCTAAGACTTTTTACACCAGAGCACACATATGTTTTGGCCTCAGATTTAATTGTTTTTCAGCTGAAAATAGCATCCCTAGCTCAAAGTTCTTTTCCTTTAACACTGAAAGTATTATTTTATCGTCTTCTTACTTCTGCTTCTTGACATGAATGGTGCCTAACACTTGCTAATTTTTAGGTGATCTGCTTTTACTTTTTGAAAGCTATTATAATTTAAATTTTGATTTGATATTTAAAATTTTAACCATAATATCAATATAATGTATATAATATAATAATGTATGTAAAATTTTAACCATAATATCAATATAATGTATGTATGTGATCTGCTTTTACTTTTTGAAAGCTATTATAATTTAAATTTTGATTTGATATTTAAAATTTTAACCATAATATCAATATAATGTATGTATATATTTTTTTAAAAATCACTATTATTTGGTAGTCCACGAACAATTTCTATAATGTTTATAAATTTTTTTAATTCTTTACTTCCTCACCTCTATTTTTTTCACTGCCTGAGACTCATAAGAGACAGTTATGCCCACTTGTTCTTCTCTTATCCAAATATTTCAGTGGTTCTCCTTTAGAGCATTTTGTCACTCGGGGACATTTGGGGACACTCGGGGATTTTTGGTTGTTGGAACATGAGGATTATTGGCATCTAGTGAGGAGAGACCAAGGATGTTGGTAAACATCCTATAATGCACAAGAAAGCCCCTCACAGCAAAAACATTATCCAGTACAAATGTACATAGTACCAAAGTTGAGAAATTATGATGTCTTAGCTCTTCACTTATTATTTCCATCCTTTGATCTCATTCTGTGAGAGATCTAAATTTGATCTTCCAACTTAACAGTTTGTTTTTATACTGAGTACATTCTTCCATCTATCCAACTATTGAAATCTGTACTTCATAAATTACATTTTTCATATCCAGTTTTCTTTTTATCTCCCTGATGGAATTTATTGTGTCTTTAAAATTTTTTGTTCTACCCTATTAATTGTGGCTCCCCTCATATACATTTTTTTCTTTTTTTTTTATTTAACCAAAGTTCTCACACCCCTCAGATGCTTCATATTTCTTCTCTGCGATTTCATCTTTTATCCCCTTAAGAATATCAGATATCTGACTTAGCAGTATGTAATTGAGGAAGGTGGGAGAGAGACAAAGTCCAGGCGCCTGGCTTCTATTCCTCCACGTGAGTGTGGAGGCTTGGAGATTACTCTAGCCTTCTTTTGCTGACACAATCCTTCCTCATGCCCCACCCCCACTCCAAGGCAAGTGTCTCTTGCACTTTGGAAACTCACAATATCTCCATCTCAGGCACTTATCTGAGGACTAGCCAGTCTTTACTATAATTGTTCACTAATGGAATCAAAGAACAAAATAGGGGAAGTATGAGGAGGGAACAGTTAGGGGCTAGACAGCCCCATGATGGCCAAAGGATGAGAAATGATGCACTAGAGTGGAAAGAAAACGATCACTAGAAACTGGAAGGGTCTCCTCCATTTCAGCTCATACTATTCACCTAGCTCTGCTCCTTTCCCGTTTTTATTTGCAGTATTGGCATTTCTGGTACCTCAGCTGTAAGAGAGATAATAATTTTCTTAAGCATAAAATAAACTGGATAGTAGACAATAACTACTTTCAAAATGTTCACCAATTAGATCTACTCACTTGAAATTTACAGTGAACCACATTTAAATTTGACCCTCAGTACAACAGGCAGAGTTAAGGGAAGAAAGAATCATGGTCAGCAAAATCACAGCACAATCTTAAAAAAAGTTAACAATCAATTATGAAGTCCTGTTAATTCCAACCTTTAAAATATATCTCGGGCCCATTCACATATTTCCATTTCCATTAACATTGGGTTAATTTAGGCCCACTATTATATTTTACCTGAAATATGGGATGGCCTCCTAAATTATCTTTTTTACTCTGGCCTTTCCAATTATTTTCCACACAGCTACCAGTGAGATCTTTCAAATTTGCAGGTTTCATCGTATCACTTTCTTTTTAAAAAAACTTGTAATAGCTTTTCTTTGTCCTGTAGTACAAACTCATAGTTCCAGCATGCAATGTCACTTGTTAGAGTCCTTTGCTTTTCTGCCTCTTTTACCTCTCTTTGCCCTCTTCACCCTTGCCAATATGGATTTATTAGGCTTCCCCAGTTTTTCATTTTCTCTGTTTCTTTCCCGGACTCTCATTTTATCTTCTTTTCCTTAAACACTTTGCTTCTCACTACCTCCCCTGGTAATTTCTTACTCGTCCCTCAGGTCTTAGTTTAAATGCAGGAAGCACTCCATAATGAGAACCTTTATAATATTCATTACAGTGTGAAGCAACTTTCTATTTCCAATTATTTTTCTCTGTCCCCTCTTAGAATATACAATTTGTGAAGACAGGGATTCAATCTTATTATATCCTAAGCACCTAGCTTGGTGGCCACAATGTAGCTAGGTTATGTGAATGTTGGGGAAGGGAAACTTTCCCCATGACCCCTCTTGAGTTCTTGTGGCTGGAATAATAATAAAATTGACACAAGACAGATTAGCAGGAGGAAAAAAAAAGGAAAAAATTAATTTGTGCACATAGAGATCTCATAAAAATGGGAGGGACCTAAGAAGTGGCCAAAGCAGACAGCTTTTATGCTTTTTAGACAAAGAAACAATAAACTTGTGAGGAATTGACAGGACAAAGAAACTTAAGTTTTGGGTGCTCCATTAGTGAAGAATCTAAACAGAGTTTGAGGTTGGGGTAGTAAATTAAAGAAGTAAGAAGGTTGTTTATAGGGGCTTCTTGGCCTGAATTCCTGATCTCTGGCGATAGGGGTGTGCTTCGACTGTCAGATGCAGGGAGTGCACCTTTCACATGGGAGATTTATTTCTTGCCTTCAGGGAAACATAAAGGAGGGTCAGAGTGTCCTCCATGCATTGGCCACTTCTTGAGTAACTGTAATTCAAAATAATCAATATGCCATTGTGTCATATTCTGGGGTAGCCTGCCTTGAGCTCCAACCTGAAAAAAATGAAACCAACAACAAAACTTCAGAAGAGTGCTACCATCCAATAAACATTCTGTGCTTGCCTGCTTATTTTTCTTTGTAAGAATGCGCTTTAGTGAATAAATCAGAAAAAAAGGGTCCCAAGCAATTTCTTTATAAAAACCTAGACATTAAGTATTTATTTCATGTCAGTACTACATTATATTAGCCTTTTTGTGCACAGTTCATTTCTTCTTTTGAATACAGCGCTTGTATGGTTGACTCAACTAGAGTAACCATCTTGTCTTTTGTAGGAATGATGGTGCAGCTCATAAATGTTTGAGGGTCTCTGGAGGATACTCCTAAAGTAGTTCACTTCCTAAGCCCCTGTCACCATACAGAGATAATTATTTCTATGATTTATGTGCTTCCAAGGAGCCTTTGTTCAAGATAACCTTTTCCGATCACATTTATTAGGTAGTTGTTACAGTACCTTGAGATTTGGAATCTTTTTCTGCTTTCATGGATCCTCTTTGGTTTATTTACAGGTGTGATAATTGATTTGATATTTTATATAGAGGTCAAAGTGTTGCCTTTTTTCTTCCCTTGGTTCTAAACAATTTTACGGGTAATCTGACTGGTTTGGTTTGGGTTTTTGAAAGGTAAAATCCCTAAACTTTTTGGTTTTTAAAATGACTAGGCTGTTACATTCTTAAAATGTAGTTTAGACTTCCACCAAATTTTCAATAGAAGAAAAAGAAAAATATATTAACAGTCTTTTAACCTTGTGCTTAAAAAATTTTACATAAAAATAGCTGTTTATATGAACAAACGATGCTTGAATAAAACACTGTGTCCACACATAATATTCAAAGATTAAGCTGTTTTGCTATCTCAAGTAGGAACTATTTAAAGTAGTATAATAATTCATGCTCCTCAAAGGAAACATCTTTGCTTTTATGGCCATTTTCCACCAAATAAAAGAAAATGTCCCTAGCAAATATTGTTTGTAATACACTGCATTTCAAAGGAATAGTTGGAACAATAACAAGCCATTTGCAGTTTAGTTTTATGTGTATTATTGCTCTACTTTGTAGCCAAAAGAATAAAAAGATATTGCAAAATGCTATTAAAAATAACCTCCTCTTTATGTTTCACATTATCCACGCTGAGATTTTTTTTTCTTTATCTTCTTTTTTTTCTTCTAATTACAGATGAAGTTGTGTTCACATGTTGAGTATAATATGATTTATGACAATCACTTTACATCAACACCTTACATCATCGTACTTTGCCCCATACTTTAATTCAGTGGATTGCTTTTAAAGAAAGTTTTGCAAAAAAATTGAAATTAAATCAACAAAAAGTATATTTAAATGAAATATGTAGGATTTTATCCTACTGTGGCATTAGTTTCTTAGTGCATATATGACCTGGATATAAAGAATTGTAAGGTTTTCCACTACATTCAAAGAAAAGAAACAAAAATGTTAAGCTTATACCATACAGCATAGTGCCTATAGCTAGTAATACTATATCTTATACTTAAAAATTCACTAGGGTGGTAGATTTTTGTTGTGTTCTTATCACAGATTATCATCATCATCTTCAAAAACATTGAGGGTGGATGGAAACCTTTGGAACTGATGCACATGTTTACAGAACAGAATGTGATAATGGTTTCACATATGTATATTTATCTACAAACTCATCAAGTTGTATACGTTAAATTTGTACAGATATTTGTACGTCAACCATACCTTGATAAAGTGGTTAAAATTCTTTTTAGCCATCACTAGCTGTGTTTATATTCCTATTATAGAAAGTAATGTGGAATTCTAACTTATTTTATCTTAAGGTGCTTGATGATAGATTATATATACATTTCATTTTTTCTTAGGTTTTTAAATTTATATAAATTATTGCTTTGTTCTCTGATAGGATATGAACTCATATAATAAGAGCTGCCATTCATTGAGAGCCATGGGTAGATCAGATGCTTTATTCAACATAATTTCTAAATCTTACATTTTTCTTCTAATAGTAATAGAATGCTAGTTCTTCAAAGAAAGAGACTGACGTTTTGGTGAGGTTAAGTGACCATATCAGATTAACACAGCTAATAAATGGTAGTGGTGTGGCAGGGACAACATTTTGATCAAGGATTTATTATCAAAAGAAGAAGAGCTGTTCTTCATCACTAACTGAACAAAGGAGTCTTAGCTTTACTATTGACTTGTTTTAAGAAATAAAAATAATCTCCAAGTATATAGTATATATTTTCCCAAGTAATTTCAAAAATTTCTTTTACTGATCTAAATAATTTTACTGATCATCACTAAGCATTCCTGTATTTCAGAAAAGCTCCTAATCCAAAAGAAAGAGTACAATAAAGTTAACATGAAAGTTTCTTTCATGTTAAATAAAGATAAATGTAGCTTTTAGTACTTATTTTACTGCTCGTTCTTGATAAATTATACCTCAATTATGATATTTCTGTCAATATTTGTTGTTACCATGGGTACCCTTATAAATGTGTGTTTATGAATAGTTGCTTGCGCTTCTTTTTGGAAATTAGTATACTGTACTTCAATTAAAAAATGAAAATAACCTCCTGAATATAAATAAATATAAAAATAAAAGTTGTAAAATAATTTATCTGATTCTTTAAATTTCAAGCCATTGAAAAGAAAGCTAGACAAAAATATTTGTGTTGATGTATTATAGCCAAAATGTTAGTGACATTTTTAACCCCACCTCTGCCACATGAGGAAAATTGTCTTAATTTAGTAAAAGATGCCCAACAAGAGCAAATTACTGCTAAGGCATACGGTTCTAGATAGAGTACTTAATTTTGTATGCATACACATATGGCTGACAGTTATTTTTGCTACCGGTAGAAAAAAATTTTCCCCAAAATTGAGTATAGTAAGTGCTATCGACACTATTATAGTGCCAAATTGAACCTCGGTAATCTTAAAGTTAACATTCAGTGTTTAACTGTTCATGTGAGACCATAAGGCTCGGGACATGTAATTATTTGCAATTTCCTGAGACTCAGCTTTCAATCCAGTTCTCTGAGAGAGTGTTAGGCACGAGCCAGGAATTTACCTAAAGGATGAGAAAAGACAGCTTGCATGCCACAAGCACAGGCATCTCTATGACTCTTTCTTGTTTTCTACTTACCCTTTGGTGTGAGGTATTCTCCTGTGAAGGATAAAAATCTTTTTGTGCATGAAGAAATGCCATTGAACATTTTTAAGGCTGATCTTTATTTGGGAATATTAATACAAAGGGGAACATTCCTCCATAAATGACAAACATTTGTAAATTTAAGAATGTGGGAAAGTTTGGAGACATTATCCTTTTGGAATATGCATGACTTTAGTTTTGATAAGATCATAAAAGAACTGTATGTGATAAACTGTCAGGGATGTCTGACCCTGTAGCTTACTAGCTGTGAATGACCCTAGGCAAGTCACTTAAACTTTCCTTAACTCAGTTCCTTGCTCTTTAATTAAAAACAAAACAAAATTCTTGCATATTTTTCAAGTGTTTTGTAAGTTTTAGTGATTTATAATATTTTAACTTTTTCTAATTTCTTTTCTAAGAATCTCGAAGGTCTTATTCTTAACAAGGTAAAAAAAATATATCCAGAATATGCTAAAGAGCAAGATCCCACACTTCACATTAAATTTCCCCAACACAAATGTATCTAATCATAATAAAATGTTAATGTAAAACTCTGCCATCTGGAATCATACTCTAATGGGATATTAGAAATAAAGGTAGAAAAATGGCCTTACTCTATCGTATAATGTGAATTATTTGACAGGTAATAAAGACTTACTGATCAGTGGCTTCACATTTATAAGGGAAAAAAAAGGGACTCTAGTCATATTTATGTGATACCAGAAACTTGACCCTTTCCCAATTTGTTTCATTTAAATTTATATCTTTATTTATAAGTATGTACCAGTATCTCCTCCCTAAGATACAGTAATTCCTTGCCACCTGATAAGGGTTGTCTTTGATCCTGTGTAAATAGTACTTCATTTCTTCTCACATATACCCCAGAATTCACCATTAAATGCTGTTTGACCCAGCACTCACTAGCAGGCCTATTACTGGAATTAATTGTGATACAGTTGCATCTCTTTATTATGCACTTTCTTGGAAAAGATTCCAACATCTGCCATAGCCACTTTCTGCTCTCATCTCCCCAGTTTAGTTCAGCAGTAAATGAGGCTGAAGGAGAGTCGGCTATAAACAGGCTAACCAACCTCATCAAAGGTGACCAGAAGGGCGTCCCTGGTGGCGCAGTGGTTGAGAGTCCGCCTGCCGATGCAGGGGACACGGGTTCGTGCCCCAGTCCGGGAAGATCCCACATGCCGCGGAGCGGCTAGGCCCGTGAGCCATGGCCGCTGAGCCTGCGCGTCCGGAGCCTGTACTCCGCAACGGGAGAGGCCACAGCAGGGAGAGGGCCCAAGTACTGCAAAAAAAAAAAAAAAAAAAAAGTGACCAGAACTAGAATGGCAAGTCCCACCAGGGTATGATTTGGTGACTCTGAGAATTATGGATGGTGTTAGAAAGGATTCAAGTAACAAGGTTACTTTTAAGTAACCCAATAGGTAAGATTTCAACTATTTATTTATATATTTTATATGCTTGTATTATTAATAACAATAGTAATGTTTTAATTTTAACCGTCTTTCAGAAGACCGAAACACCATTTTACCCTTAGAGGTCTCTGCAGACTAGGTGGTGATGTAAATATATGAACATCTAGGCTACAAGAGATTGTGACTTGTCCTTGAAGTTAGATTTTAAATATTGACAGACTACCAGCAGCTAGATGCTAGTTAATACCGCTCCATAGAAAGAAAAATCCACCACTAGAACCAAATAATTTTTTTTTCAATATGTCATCTTTGGGACTTTGACTCCATAATAAGACCACCATATACGTATTTGGTATCCAAGATAAAAATGTTTTTACCACTCCAGTGTTGAAATAATTTAGCGACCAGTCTTTGGAACTTGAAACACATTCTTACAAGGCCAGAGTAATATTATTTGTCCCTTGTAATATTGCCCAAGAAAAATATAACACAGTACCTTGTCACATCTAAATAAAACAATGCCCCTGCCCTGTCCACTGTCTAGTGATCCAGACTGGAAAAATATCTTGAGGGGTAAAATGCATGTTTAAGAGGCAGGGCGATACATTCTTTAGGTACAGATAAAATTCCCTAAGGACTTACCCACTTTTGTAGTGGAAGGCTTTATACATAGTTTAGCGAACTTTACCCTGTATCTGTTCAACAAATACATAAGTACTACTTACTGTGTGGCAGGCACTGAGATGTAATGGTACTAGAGGACACAAGTATTGACTGCATCTCAGTGAAATCAAAGAAGTGAACTTTATGGGAATTTTACTCAATGTGAGGATGAATCCTTGAATTAGTGTCCAGTCCTAGTCTTTTTAAAGTTATTGTTATGAGTATTTTCACATCCACAATTTCTATTAGGGTATAGATATACTATTGATATTGGAAAAGAAGCATAAAAAGGAAACTTAAAGATAACATGGGGTTGAAAGTGGCAGTGTTTGTCTTTGGAATAATAAATGTGTGATTCTAGCTATGTTGTTGAAACATACAATTTCCATGATTTCCAAAACATGATTTTAGTTCTTCTCTCAAAGAGTAACTTAGTTGTAGGTGAGAGTCCTTCAAAGTACCTGAATAGTTTTCACAGTAAAATATGTTCATTTGAAGGCATCTCACCACTTGCTTTCAGTGACCACTTTGAGAAGTAAGAGTTCTTTGACCAGGGAGCTAGTTATCCATATGCTCAATGATGCTTCCAACAGCAGCTGAGGATCAGATTCTGGGAACTCTCACTGCCACTACTTCTAGAACCTGTGACCACTGCTGCCTGCTTAGGATAAATACACTGGTACATGGGATCCTCCAAGATTTCCCTGTCATTCTTTCAAACTGTCGATCTGCAAAGTCCCAACTGAATTCTGTTTTCAGCCCAGATTTGAAGAATAGCTGTCTTGTGTTTTGTGGTAGAAGAGTATAATATGGAAAACATATTTTTCTCTAACCCTTTGACATATTTTCCTTACTTATTTGAATGTATTTATTATAATAGCTGCTTTGAATACTAAATCCAATATCAGGATCAACTTGGAATATCTGTTCTGTATTCTGAACATGGATCAAACTTTCTTATCTCTTTGTATATCTACTAAATTTTAGTTGAAAACTGAGCATTATAAATAACACATTTTGGAGATTTCCAACTTGAATTCTGATCTGTGGCGCATTTTTACTGGCAAGCCAGGCTGTGGAGTTTTGTTCTGGTATCTTCTGCAGCTATAGCCGGGGAGATTGGACAGTGCCCTTAGGCCAGAAAGACACAATCAGATTAGAATTTCCTCTGGATTCTCTCTGCTTAGGACATTTCACAGTACCTTTAAACAGTTGAGTTGCTTTAAAAATTTTTAGTCGGTTTATAATTGTTATTTGTGGAAGTCACAACAGCTCACTCTTCTGCCATTACAATAAATATCCCTGCACTTTTATTTGTATTCATAGGTTTTTCACTATTAGGACTCAGACATGAATGCATTGTTTGGAATGGAAATATAAAAGGTCAACTATTGGTAACTACTATTTTCAGAATTGTCCCTGCATTCTGAAGGTTATTTGTATATTTGAACCAGGCCTGTTCCCCACTATTTTTTTTTCTTTTTTTTTAAACAAATTTATTTATTTATTTTTGGCTGTGTTGGGTCTTCGTTTCTGTGCGAGGGCTTTCTCTAGTTGCAGCGAGCAGGGGCCACTCTTCATCGTGGTGCGCGGGCCTCTCACTATCTCGGCCTCTCTTGTTGCGGAGCACAGGCTCCAGACGCGCAAGCTCAGTAGTTGTGGCTCACGGGCCCAGTTGCTCCGTGGCATGTGGGATCTTCCCAGACCAGGGCTCAAACCCGTGTACCCTGCATTGGCAGGAAGATTCTCAACCACTGCGCCACCAGGGAAACCCCTTCCCACTATTTTTGATGAATTATTTCCCAGAAGTCACCACTGTTCCTCTGCAATAAACTCCTGACAGGTTGGTTGGCTTCTTCCAGTCTATTAGAAATAGCAAGCCTTAGAGGAAAACAAAATGTAGGTAGTCTACTGTGTTTTCATATCTACCTTCCCTTAAGCCTAGATAAGGGAAACTTTTTTAGATTTAATTGCTCGGCCAGTAGAATCTTTCTTTTTTCTTTCTTTCTCCCTTTCTTTCTTTCTGCAAGAGAGTTGAAATTTCTAGTTTGTTTTACTTTTTTCTGATACTCATAGAAAAAGTAAGTTTTAAACTTTTGTAGTTAGTCACTGAATTAGTGAGTGACAGATCTATTTTCTTTTAATAAATACCCTTTTGGCTAAAAACTTTATATTGGAAAATGAAAGATTAAAACATTTTTCATTCTTTCTTTTTTAAATACGGGAAGATACACTGCTGCTTTGGTTTTTCCAGAGAAAGAGAAGCACAAAAGATGCTGTTCTTGTGATTTTTTTCTGTTAGATCTCTATAGAGATGTTAAAAGGCGAATGTTAGGGATAAGAGCCACGCAGAGACAAGGTACCATAAAGGGCATGGCTGTCTCCAAGAGTACACCAGCTGTGCAAACATCATTTCTGCTGCAGATAACAGTGTAGATCATTACGTTTGAAACAGCACTGCCTATTAAAATGACCATTGGATTTTTCAAAAACAATAAATTAATAATAAAAGATTTTTTAAATCTCATGATTCAGTAAATACACTTCATGATTCAGTAAATACCTCAATGGGAATTAAGTGATTGAATAAAAATATGAGTGTAAAATGCAGATTTTATTACATGCAGATTTTATTACATCATTATGTGAGATTTAAGTTTATTTTAACAAAAACAATGCTTATTTTCATATGTTTTGTAATAATATTTTAGAGGAGACCACCTCGTATAAACACAAATATTTCTTAGACCATCAAAGTGGTGTACCAATTTTTAAAAATATAGTTTCAAAGAGAAACAAAATGAATTTCCTCCTTCAGATCCTCACCCTCCCTTTCAAGGCTAATGGCCACTGAAGTACCAGGAGCTCTGCTCATCCAGATCAGATTGATGCTCAAGTCACAATGCACCTTCTACAGGCTCCTCACAGGGTTATAGCTCCATGCATCCTGGTCTCCTCCATCACTTACACAGCAGCAACTCTTACAGCTGCTTTGGGAGAAGTAAGCTTGGACTTTATATATCTTCCCCTGAAGCAAAGATGATGTTTTGGAGGTAGGCTGATGATAAGAACTAAGTAGAAAATTTCATTAACCCATCTTTTTAAAACCCAGTGCATTCACTTCTAACTATAGGATATCCCATACTGTATGAATAATACTTTCCTAAATGTTAAAATTCACAAAGAAGATTCCATTTCCTAATAGCTAAACAGATAAAAGATCTTTATTAGGTCCCACCTCATAGACAAAATCTCCAACAATATATTTCTCACATTTTTTATATATCCTTGAATATTCTTTTCCTTCATAATTGAATATATAATCCAACTGTGTGTCCCGTTGAGGTTAAGATTTGCTGCTTTCAGCATGTCAGAAGATTCCATCCTTGTTTCAAGTCTTTTATTTTTATGATTACTCTACTT
This sequence comes from Aethalodelphis obliquidens, assembly GCF_003676395.1. Lineage (NCBI taxonomy): Eukaryota > Metazoa > Chordata > Mammalia > Artiodactyla > Delphinidae > Aethalodelphis > Aethalodelphis obliquidens. The sequence continues at coordinate 59,598,785 of NW_020837951.1, read as the reverse complement.
TTGATCCCTAGTAACCATAATTTTGAATTAACATTTTGACTTATGTGAAGAAATAAACGATAATTGCCATAAAATATTCAAAATTTTCAGACACCTCTGCTTAAAGGTAATGACTCTGCCAATGCATAGCTGTTGTCTGGTGGGCAGCACTAGCCCATGTATCCATTGGTTATTTCCTTTGTTGATGAAATGGATGTAGGTTCAGGAAGTTTAAGAATTGAACTTAAACTTCAATTAAGTTAAGAATTGAACTTAAACCACCTGTGATATGTGGATTTTTATAAGCTAAATCCAAATATCCCTGAGTCATCAAGAAGAATAAATAAAAGGGAATGGGAGCTTTACCATTTCAATAGTTCCTTTGCTTTTTAATTGACTGATAATTTATTTATACAAATATACATGGACCCAAAACTCTCCAGCTACAGCTATAACCTTATATCGGCATGGTGCACAAAAATAGATGAAATTTAGTTCCATTATTAGTAGAGAAGAGTCTCTAAAGGACTGTCTCTGAGATCGTCCCTCAAAATCACATAAGCCTCAATTCTACTCCACAGACCACTTTTAGTCATATGTTTATTATGAAAAATGTCTGATTTTAAAAGAATAAGCATCTATAAAATCCAAACAGGTAGATACTGAACTATAGATTTATAGGCCTGTGAGATTTGAATACTTAATAACACTTCTGAAAGTGAATATTTTAATCACAAATTCCATTTATATGTAAAATGTTTTAAAAGAAAAGGAATATGTTAATAATCTTGTAGTTTTTTTGCATATCTTGGGGTACTGAACATAACTGATTTTTTTATACCTGAGAGGTGTAAAAGAAATCAACATTATATGATGAAAATAAAACTAATAAAAGCCTATTTTAGAAGTGGGTAGTGCATGGAAAAAACATCTGATATAGTGGAAATGCCTGATGCTTTGCCATGTCTGTTTTATTTCAGTTAAACATATTAGTATCCAGAGTTTTTTGAAAATGTGTTATTTTTATCTCCTTCCAAGTGTTAGGGAAGAAGAGCAATTTTGTTTACTCCCAGGTGGCTTGAATTTGATTTGAACTCACAGCAGAGTTTACGCTGATGAATAGCTTTTCATTGAACATGAATAAATTGAGAAATTCAGATTAGTCAGCCACTCTTTCTTTATAATTTAAATTCCAGAGAAAAAGCATTTAGCAAAAATAGAACACAAAGTGTTGTGCAGTTGATGAATTGCACCTGATTACTCGTTGAATTAATAAAACTATTAATGAACAAGGCACTAAAGCTTTTTTTCAGAGTATCCATGAAAATGATTGTTTCAAGTAAACAAACAAAAAAGCGTCAGCATCAAAAAGAGCAAATGTTTTGTTCAATTAATATGCAGACTGACATGATGTTAAAGACAGATGTAAGCTGTCAAACATTTTTTCTCATTATGTAAGTGTTTTCCTTTTTTGCTTTTTAAGTGCCTTAATTACTAAATATCTCTAACAATTAAAATTAAAAACTCAGATATTCTCTTTCTGTATATATATATGTATATGTATATGTTTAAATGTCCTCCACTTTTTATAGAGCTCATCTCTTTAAAAGTTTCAGTTTTCTACAACTATGTAAGCATGATATTATATTTAGGTAGGGGTAATTATTTAGGGTGTTTTAATTCTCCTTTAGAGAAAATATTTCTATAAGTGTCCCAAACTTTATAGAAAATCTGTATCTGTTACAAACATTTGAATTTATCTTCTATTTTTAAAATTATATTTATTTACTATTCATTATACTAAGGCTTTATTATTGACACTAAATTTGGCAATAATATATTATTAATTTGAAAACACTGAATCTTTTAAGACTTCGATTTTTTACTGTTTGGCAACTAAACAAAACATTTTACTAGCCACACTTCTATGTATAAAAATAGGAGATCATTATAAAACAAAGCCACTTATTTGCTTTCCACACAGGGCAAAGTGTTTTCTGTATTTGACAGTTTATTAATTATTTTCCCATATTTAATTCTATTTTAACGTAGAAATCTTACAAGTTATTATGTTTTAGTGATTTTTAAGTTATGGTTTTTATAATTACTAAAATCCATGATGTCAGGCCCTCATTGAAGACAAAAATTGATTTAAAACTCTTGAAGATGACTCTTGGCAAATAAAAGTAGAATCTTAAATGTGAAAGGATTAACTCAGTGTTACTCTAAAGCAAATACAAGACATAATAGCCCAGTCACAGTGTGGTAATCTTTTGAGCTGTGTGACTAAAGCCTCCAGGTCAGGACTGTGGGCTCTTCCATTGAGATTCCCAAACTGAGTTTCTATTTCTGTAGGTACCAGACCCTGAGAGTCCTTTTAGCACTGTGATATTTGCCATGGCTTCTAGCTGTACATGTTATTCAGACCTTCAAAGATGAGAGGATTTTATTCCTTCTTTTCTTATCCTTTGTCAGTTTTAACCAATTCAGCTTAAATTGTAGATCCAGTAGTGTAAATTCATAATTCAGATGCATGTTAATAAGTAGGTATTCTTTCTTATTCAACTTAATCCCATGGTCCCTTCCAAGCTCAGTGTACTTTACCAGGTTTTCTGTTACCCTTTACATTCCTAAAACCTTTAAATCGTCAGGAATGGTCTGAAGATGAGTATGTGTGTGCGTGTGTGTGTGTGTGTGTGTGTGTATGTGTGTATACATAATATATGTAATAATATATTACATATTATTTTGAGTACTTCTATTTGAATATCATCTTTCAAGTAAATCTGATTCTATGATTCCTTTATCTGTGACCCATCCAGCTAACTGTACAATTACTTCTAGATTTATTAGGACAACACAAATCACACATATTGTTTTCCTTTGTATTTTATACAAGCCACATGAAGAACATCAAAACAGTAATATGAATTCAGATGTATACGGTGGTCCTAGAACATACTCAAATAGACATTCCATAATAGTTCTTTGTAAAATGAGGTTTTTCAGGTAGGCTTGAACAATCTCATTGGAAGCACATTAAATATAATGCATTGATGACAAACCTAGTATGATGGGACACAAAACAACCGATTTGGAAAACACTTGACTAGAAGCAATACATAAGTTCAGGTGAAGAACCATAAAAGTATATGGTCAAGCTAATTGATTGGTCCACTAAATGGCAGTCATTTTCATACTTAAGGTGTTCAATCTCATGGGCCTCTTGAAGCCATTTAACTTAAGTGCTAAAGTAGATTTGTAGATTTTGTAGAAATGAAAATGAAGGAATGTGATTATAACTGTCCTCTGTTCTGTATTTTATAGCCCCTTAAGGTTCTTAAATGATAGTCTGGTCATTTTTATGCACTGAAGGCTAGATATCATTTGATTATTGCTTTTAAACTGTATTTCCCACTTGAAAGGATAATGATAGTGTTGTTCCATTCTGTGTTTCAGGCCAACCCATCTTTTAAAATTTTGTGTCCTTTTGTGTTAAAAATAGTTAATTGCCATATGAGTTGCAATATGTATTTACTGAAGGCTAATATTATGAAAATAATCTGCAAAAAATGAAATTAAAAAGGACTGTTCCAGTTACAAATATGATAATACTCTCAGTAACCCTTTGAAGAAGAATGTCAATAGATTTTCTCTGTCTTATGATTGAGTGTGCTGATGACTGGAATATTTTGGCATTAGCTTACTTCAAAATAACACTCTGCAGACATTCTTGATTTTAGATGTACTTTTGAAAAGGATTACTTTGAAGAATATTCTTCAAGAATATGTTGTGTTTGAGAAGTTGACCTTCGTTAGCTCAAGAAAAATTGTTTGTCTAACTTGCCCACCATTTGAAGTATACTGAGTTGACTTTCAATCTTGTCTTTTACTCTGTAAATGAAAAATAAACTATATACCTTGAATTTGGAAATGGAATATGAAATGAAAAATATGTTTCAGGGTATAAAAAAACAGCAATTTAAATGGAATTGTAATGATTGAACCATATTTATTCCAGTCAGTTTAGAAACTCACTTTATAAAAGTGAATGTATTCACATAAGAATACGTTTGAATGCAAATATTTCAAGTTGTATCATAGTTAAAGGTTGTCTCTGTTTTACAGTTATCTCAAAGGATGACATAATGCTTTCTAAGTAATATGTAATATACATGTTTGAAGATTGTATTTAAAATCAAGTTAAAATGAGGGATGGATTTATGGTCTAGTAAGAGTATAGCAATGGTGGTGAAAACTGGCCCAGATGAGAAGTTTACATATTTGATGGGTCAATTTGAGAGGAATAGAATTTAAATCATTTTTTGAATTAGAAAAGTTGGAATTTAAAAATGCATTCAGTAAAATAAGGATGATTTTTTAAAACAATAAAAATAATAAAAATTTAAATTTTATTCCTTTATTCTTTCATATTTTCTCTCTTGTCTAGATAGATAAATATTGATATATATTTGTACTATATATTCACTTTGGAATCAACCTAGGTTTTTTGTTTTTTTTTTTTGTGGTACGCGGGCCTCTCACTGTTGTGGCCTCTCCTGTTGCAGAGCACAGGCTCCGGACGCACAGGCTCAGCGGCCATGGCTCACGGGCCCAGCCGCTCTGCGGCATATGGGATCTCCCCGGACCAGGGCACGAACCCGTGTACCCTGCATTGGCAGGCGGACTCTCAACCACTGTGCCACCAGGGAAGCCCCCACCTAGTTTTTAACATTGAGTAATATATTGTGCTTATATTACTTCCTGAAGTAATGGCTAATTAAGAAAAGAAAAATACAAAAATAACAAACAACCAAATTTTTTATATGTAGCATAGCTTAATAAAGTAAAAATATTCAGTATTAAGGGGAGATTAATGTCCCCGGTTCCAGTGCCAGACTACTTGGGTTTGAATAACAACATTCTCACTCAATATGTGACCTTGAGCAAACCATTTCGTCTACCTATGAAGCTTCAGTAGTTAGTGATATGATTATTATTATAGTACTTTCTTCAGGGGTTATTTTATTCAATGAGATAATGCACATATTTGGTCTAATATATAGGAAGTACTCAATAAGTTGTAGCTATTAGCAGTTAGACCTAGTTTTAAATGATGAACATGAATTAAGTAATCTTGGGAAAATAATTTTATCTTCTGAACATCAATATCTATTTTAAACTCAGATCAGTACCTATTTCATAAAAATTATAGGTAGGTAGCTGATTATATTATGTTTTCAAATAGTTTGACTTATTTCTTTTCTTCTCCTCTTCCCCATTCTCATCTTCCTTCTTTTTCATTATTATTTTTATTTGGTTGTCCTCATTATTATTATAAATAGAGAGGATAGAAACTGCCCACAGAAATTTCTGAAAGCAGTTCAATAGGGAAAGAGCTATTTCTGGAAGTTAAAAGGAGTAAGACTGAATAGGAGCTGAAAAGAGCAGATGAGTAGAATGATATCTTCTTCAAAATAGATGGGGAAAAGTTCAAAGGACAGGGCTTCCCTGGTGGCGCAGTGGTTGAGAGTCCGCCTGCTGATGCAGGGGACACGGGTTCATGCCCCGGTCCGGGAAGATCCCACATGCCGCAGAGCGGCTGGGCCCGTGAGCCATGGCCGCTGAGCCTGCGCGTCCGGAGCCTGTGCTTCACAATGGGAGAGGCCACAACAGTGAGAGGCCCGCGTACAGAAAAAAAAAAAAAAAAAAAAAAAAAAAAAAAAAGTTCAAAGGACAGTGCAATTAAGAGTGAGAGATATGGAAAGAAAAAGACTCAAAATAGGGTTTCCAGCAGACAGAGAAAATGGGATCAAGAGAGCTAACATATTGGAATTTGAAGTGGTAATGATAGTTCTTAGCATATAAGCAAACTGATCTCATAACCTAGCAGTGGAATGGTCTCTTTAGTCATATCAATCAGCATAAAGATTGAAGATTTATGAGGCACATATGGAGACTGCTGAAACATGCACAATTTTTTAGCAGCAGGAAGGGAAATTAATAAGCAGTGAAATAGAATGTTTTGTCTGTTTGTTTTCCAATGACTTACCCCTGGATTGGTTAACCAAGAGAAATCAGTTACCTGATTCATGCATATTTGCATAAGTAGACAGGTAATAGTGAATTCTTATAAAACAATTTATGCAAATTTTAAAAATCAACTTACTTATAAATATGGATTTTTATTGTAAGTCTTTACATTGCATTTTGGATTACTGTACAGTTTGATTAGTAAAGTTATTCAGCAATATCAAAATCATTTCACTGCCCAGGTTTGTGAGTTGAATTATGATATGTTGAATTGGGATTTTAATTAAATGAATTGTTCTTAGAATAGAGCACATATCACTTTATTTTTATTATTGCAGTTAATAATTTCATAAATGCAGAGAGAATGGACTATATAAAAATTGACTGCATTTTCAGATTTTTTATGTGGGCAAAGAAACCCCATGAATTTAGCATTGCCTTTATTAAATATATAAAGATTTTATGTTTTTAATAAGAAAAGGACAATGGGTAGCCATGAAGTCAGTAGCAGTTCTAGGAATTCAATGGATCGTCCTAACCCATCTTGTTAGAAACAGCTTTGCAATATATGCTGATAACTCTTGTCTTCCTCTTTTCCCTCTTTATTCCTTGGGGGTGCCTAATAATGATCTCATCTAAATCCAATCTAAATCCTTGTTTAAAATGAACATGGGACAAAAGAGATAGCACTTTGTGAATAACTCACTCATATGTACACTTTTCTTCTTGCTCACTGGATTTTTTATTTGTAGCCCATAAATTATGTCTTTTTTGTGTTGTATCAAGAGTATCTATCAAAATGTTTGACACATAGGAGATACTGAATACAAGCTTTTTGAATGGCTTAATGAATAGTTGGAAGAGTAACTGGATGAATAAAAAGCAGAGCAAGGAGCGTCCGGAGCCTGTGCTCCGCAACGGGAGAGGCCACAACAGTGAGAGGCCAGTGTACCGCAAAAAAATAAATAAAGCAGAGCAAGGAGAATATCAGTAAAATGCCTAATTTCTAGCCAGAATGATCAGGAAAAATTAACAGAAGACACAAATTACCAATATCAGGAATAAAGAACACCACTACAGATCCTACAGACATTAAAAGGATATTAAATGGTATTATGAATAATGTTAGGCTAATAAATTCCATAGCTTATTTGAACTGTGCAAATTCCTTGAAAGGTAAAAGCTACCTAAAGCTCACTAAAGAAAAAATTGATAACCGGAATAGTGCCAGCTCTGGTAAAGAAAACCTCAGACCTAAATGGCTTCACTGATTAATTATATCAAACATTTAAGGGAAGAAATAATACCAAGTCTTTACTAATATTCTTTACAATATTCCTAGTGAATATAAATGCAAAAGTTCTTAACAAAATTTTAGCAAACCAAGCCCAACAGTGTATAAAAATGGCAGTACTTTATAACCAAGTGAGGTTTATCTCAATAATGCAAGACTTTAAATATTTAAAGTCAATCATTCTAACTTATCATATCAAAAAACTGAAATAAAATATGTATAATCATCTCAGAAGATGCAGAAATTTTTTTGACAAAATTCAATATTTAGTCCTGATAAAAACTCTCAGTGCATTAGGAGAAGAGAACTTCCTGAAACTGATAAAAGTCATCTATAAAAACTTACTGCCATCACACTTAAAGCTGAAAGACTGTATACTTTCAACCTAAGATTCAAATTAAAGCAAAGATGTCTTTTCTTACCATTCTTATTCATAGCTGAAAATGAGATCCTACCCAGTGCAATAAGGCAAGAAGATAAATAAATAGAAAGAAAACAAATTGGAAAAGGAGAAATAAGACTTTTTTATTTGCAGGTTACATAATGTTCTACTTAGAAAATCCCCTCGCCCGAAAAAATACCAAAAAAAGCTATTAGGTCTAATAGGTAAGTTTAGCAATGTCACAGGATACAAGGTCAGTATACGAAAATTAATTGTATCTTTACATACTAGCAATTAACCACTGAAAATAAAATTTTAAAACAGTGTCAATTACATTAGTGATTAAAACACATTAGAAATACATGCAATCCTTGGGTATAAACTTAATAAATTATGTCCAAGATCAAGACGCTAAAATTTTATCTTGAAATCAAAATACACCTAAATAAATGGAGAAACATACTATGTTCAGGGATTGAAATAACCAATATAATTGAGATGTCACTTCTCCCTAAATTGATCTATAAATTCAGTGCAATTCTGATGATACTTCTAGCAGTTTTTTTTAAATCAACAAATGAATTCTAAAATTCATATGGAAACACAAATATATTAAAATAGCCTTAACAATTTTGGGGAAAAGAAAGAATAATTTGAGGAATTACACTACCTGATTTCAAGACTTAGTATGATGCAGCACAAATCAAGTCATTGTGGTATTAACAAAAAGATATACACATATAGGACAATTGAACAGAACGGGCCATCCAGAAATAGACCCACAGGCATATGGTCATTTAATTTTGACAAAGGTGACAAAACTCCCATAAAGAATTTTTTTCAAGAAATGGTACCAAACTCTTGAATATCTATATGTCAAAAGCCCCCCCCCAATTTATATCTCATAACAGATAAAAAGAAAAAAAAAAAATAACATGGATCATATACCTAAATGGAAAGCCTCAATTTTTATTAAACTTCTGGAAGAAAATATAGGGGAAGGTCTTAGTGTCCTTGGGTTAAGTGAATATTTCTTAAGTAGTACACCAAAAGAATGGCCCAGTAAAGAAAAATAAATAAATTGGACTTCATCAAAATAAAGAACTTTTGCTATTTGAAAAACACTGTTAAGAGAATGCAAGGGCAAAACTAAAATATATTTGGAAATTACATATATGTTAAATGGCTTGTAAACAATATATATGGAAAAACTCTCAAAACTTAATAAGAAAAAATGATCCAATTAAACATGGGCAAAATGTTTGAGCAGGCAATAAAGTTATACAAATGACATATAAACTCATTTTAAAAAATGATGCACCAGATCATTAGGCAAATGCAAAGTAAAACCTCAATGAGATAGCTACACATAATTAGAAGAATGACTATATTAAAACAAAAAAGAAGGTTATCATCAAATGCTGCCAATAGGAATTCTCATGCTCTGCTAGTGGAAATGCAAAAATTTATAACCACTTTGGGGAGTAGTTGGGGAGTTCCTTTCTAAGTTGAACATAAACTTACCATACCATACAAGAATCCCAGTCCTAGGTGTTTTTCTGAGGGAAATAAAAATATATTCACAAAAACATATATGCAAATTTTATAGCAGCTTTAGTCATAAATGCCCCAAACTGGAAACAACCCAAACATCCTTTTGCTGGTATCTGGATAAGTAAACTGTGATATATCCATAGAACAGAATACTACAAGGTACTGATAGACACAACAGCAGAGGTGGATTTCAAATGCATTGTGTTAAGTGAAAGAAGGCTGTATATTGTAAGACTCTGGAAGAGGTAAAACCATAGTGACAGAAAATGGACTAGTGGTTGCCTGGGCCTAGGGATGAGGAGAGGAGTTGACTACAAACAACTTCAGAGGTAAATTTTGGGGGTGTTGGTGTAGTTTATATCTTGATGGTGGTGGTAGTTCCACAGCTATATGAATTTATCAAAACTGTCAATATTTTACATTAGAAATGGTGAACTTTATTTAAATTAAACCTTAATTTCAATAAGAAATAAAGAAAAGTTACCAAAAAGGTTCATAAATTATACACATATACACAAATATTACATTTGCACAGCCAAGTTTGATTAATTGAATAAGTTTACAGCCACAGCCCACATAGTATTGAAGAGTGAGTGACATCAAATTAAGCTTTTAAACTGATCACTTCTGTGTTCAGAAGCAAATTTTAAAAAAATATTGTTTTAAGTACAGACAGTCAACAGGTTACGATGGTCTGACTTATAATTTTTTGAATTTATTATGGTGCAAAAGTGATACACATTCAGTAGAATCTGTACTTCATATTTTGATTTTAATCTTTTCTCAGACTAGAGATATGTGGGAGATGCTCTCTCATGATGCTGGGCAGTGGCAGGGAGCTGCAGCTCCCAGTTAACCCCTTGATCACAAGTGGAAACAAACTATAGACTTACACCATTCTGTGCCACTACAACTATTGTGTTTTTTACTTTCAGTACAGTATTCAATACATTACACAAATTCAATACTTTATTGTAAAATAAGCTTTGTGTTAGATGACTTTACCCTGCTGTAGGCTAATATAAGGGTTCTCTGACTACATTTAAGGTAGGCTAGGCTAAGCTATGATGTTTGGTAGGTTACATATATTTAAATGCATTTTCGCCTTAATGACATTTTCAATTTACAATGGATTTATCAGGATATAACCCCATTGGAAACTGAGAAAGAGCTGTAATTTCTTTGATCATTATATTTAATGATACATATGTATATACCATATATGTATATCATTTATTTTGTTGTTGGCTAGTTAAAACACATAGAAAAAAAAGCAAACTTAAAACTTGGAAGAAAATGTAGGCCAATAATGTAGTCCAATAAAATTTTTATTAGACTTTATGAATATGTTGACTGACTTTTCTTTTAAACAAATTATCCGACCACCCACAGTCAATGTTCAGAGGGAACCCAAATCGTGTTTTCTAATGAATACCTTATATTCCATTATGTTGATTTATCAAGATTTATTTAACCATTTTCTATGGGTAAACATTTATGTTGGTTTTCAGTTCCTTAGTATTACAAATAATTTTTGAGAATGTCTTTGAGCACAAATTTGTGAATTTCTCTGTTTTTTTTTAATTGAAGTATAGTTAATTTACAACATTGTATTAGTTTCAGGTGTACAGCAAAGTAATTATCTGAAAATAATCTTTTTTTGGATTAATTTTCATTATAGGTTATTATAAGATATTGTGTATAGTTTACTGTGCTATACAGTAGGTCCTTGTTGGTTATCTGTTTATACATAGTAGTATGTATATTAATCTCAAACTCCTAATTTATCTAACTTCCCCTAATCCCACTATCCCCTTTGGTAACTGTAAGTTTGTTTTCTATGTCTGTGAGTCTATTTCTGTTTTGTAAATAAGTTAATTTGTATCATTTTTTTTAAGATTCCACCTATAAGTGATATCGTATGATATTTGTCTTTCTCTAACTTACTTTACTTTGTATAATAATCTCTAGGTCCATCCATGTTGCTGCAAATGACACTATTTCATTCTTTTGTATGACTGAGTAGTATTCCATTATATACATATACCACATCTTTATCCATTCATCCGTCAATGGACATTTAGGTTGTTTCCATGTCTTGGCTATTGTAAATAGTGCTGCTATGAATATTGGGGTCCATGTATCTTTTTGAATTAGAGTTTTCTTCAGATCTATGCCCAGGAGTGGGATTGCTGGATCATATGGTAACTCTGTTTTTAATTTTTTTAAGGAACCTCCATACTGTTCTCCACAGTGGCTGTACCAATTTACATTCCCACCAACAGTGTAGGAGGGTTCCCTTTTCACCACACCCTCTCCACTGTTTATTAGTTGTAGGTTTTTTAATGATGGCCGTTGTGACTGGTGTGAGGTGATACCTTATTGTAGTTTTGATTTTCATTTCCCTAAAAATTTGCGATATTGGGCATCTTTTCATGTGCCTGTTGGCCATCTGTATGTCTTCTTTGGAGAAGTGTCTATTGAAGTCTTCTGTCCATTTTTTGATTGGGTTCTTTGTTTGTCTGTTTTTTGACATTAAGCTGCATGAACTGTTTGTATATTTTGGAAACTAATCCCTTGCCAGTAGCATCGTTTGCCATTATTTTCTCCCAGACCATAGGTTGTCTTTTCATTTTGTTGATGGTTTCCTTTGCTGTGCAAAGGTTTTAATTTTAATTCAGTCCTGTTTGTTTATTTTTGGTTTTATTTCTATTACTCTAGGAGACAGACCCCAAAAAATATTGCTGTGATTTATGTCAAAGAGTGTTTTGCCTATGTTTTCCTCTAGGAGTTTGATAGTATCTTACATTTAGGTCTTTAATCCATTTTGAGTTTATTTTTGTATATGGTGTGGGAGAATGTTCTAATTTCATTCCTTTACGTGTAGCTGTCTAGTTTTCCCAGAACTACTTATTGAAGAGACTGTCTTTTCTCCATAATATATTATTGCCTCCTTTGTCATAGATTAATTGACCATAAACTTGTGGGTTTATTTCTGGGCTTTCTATCCTGTTCCATTGATCTATATAGCAGTTTTGTGCCATACTGTTTTGATGACTATAGCTTTGTAATATAGTCTGAAGTCAGGGAGCCTGATTCATCCAGCTCCTTTTTTTCTTTCTCAAGATTGCTTTGAGTATTTGGGATCTTTTGTGTTTTAAAATTGTTCTAGTTCTGTGAAAAAATGCCATTGGTAATTTGATAGGGATTGCATTGAATCTGTAGATTGCATTGGGTAGTATGGTCATTTTAACAATATTGGTTCTTCCAATCCAAGAGTAAGGTATATCTTTCCATCTCTTTGTGTTGTCTTGAGTTTATTTCATCAGCATCTTATAGTTTTCAAAATACAGGTCTTTTGCCTCCTTAGGTAGGTTTTATTCCTAGGTATTTTATTCTTTATGATGGAATGATAATTGAGATTGTTTCCTTAATTTCTCTTTCTGATAGTTCATTGTTAGTGTATAGAAATGCAACAGATTTCTGAACATTAATTTTATATCCAGTAACCTTATTGAATTCATTGATGAGCTCTAGTAGCTTTCTGGTAGTGTCTTTAGGATTTTCTATGTATAGCATCTTATCATCTTGAATTTCTCTATTTCTAAATGCTATAAGGAGGAAAAAATGACAAGTGGAATTTGTGTTGCAATGTGAATATCCTAGGATAGATAGCTTCATGGCAGTAATATCTAATTTCCCTTTGGTGTCTCTAAATAATAATACAGATATTGCTCCTTACTTGCGCTTGCTACATAGTCATAGGTAGGGATAGCTCTGATTCGTCTGAATGTGATTCACATATTCTCATTCCCTTCTACTATGAATGAAATATTTTACTGAGCCAGCTGTGGGAAGCACACTGAAATCCCATTAATTTATTGTGAAACCATACATCTGTCCTCACATACCACACAGTCTCTGTTACTATTCAGCCTTAGTGGTTTATTGAAAAACTAAACGTAGTCCTGATTTTCACAAGGGTATATTCAGTAAAGAAAGTGGTTTTTTTGTTTATTTTGTTTTGTTTTTTAGCGGTACGCAGGCCTCTCACTGTTGTGGCCTCTCCCGTTGCGGAGCACAGGCTCCGGACACGCAGACTCAGCGGCCATGGCTCACAGGCCCAGCCGCTCCGCGGCATGTGGGATCTTCCCGGACTGGGGCATGAACTCATGTCCCCTGCATCGGCAGGCAGACTCTCAACCACTGTGCCACCAGGGAAGGCCAAGAATGTGTATTTTATTGTATCTAATGTAGTGGTGCTCAAACCTGGCTGCACATTGGAAATACCTGAGGAGATTTAAAATATACTACTGAGGACTGGTTCCTACCCTAGAGGTTGTGATTAAATTGACCTGGGTGTGGCCTGGACATCAGAGAAAAGCTCCTCTGGTGATCCTAGAGTGCAGCCAAGGTTGAGACCACTAGACTAATGCATACTTTACAACACAGTACTTGGTAAATAATAAGCTCATTAAATAATGCCTATTTATTGTGATTATTATTAACAACAGTATTTTGATCTCTCCATTTAATCAATATCCTATGCTATTCTTTTTTTTCCCAATCTTTCTGTGATATGATACACAGAATACAGTGATGCCATTTTTTAATTGAAATATGAAATCTGAGAGCTGCCTAATCAGATCAAAGAGTTGAAGTTCTGTGTCCATTCGCACACTCATTTTCTAGACAATAATGTCCTTGCAGAAAGGAACTGTGTCCCTGTGTCCTCAACACTTAGGAAGCATCATGCCAGATACAGATTATGTTGAACAAATGAGTAGATCTATGCATTTCTCATAAGTAAGAAAATAGATGTACAGTAGACAGAAACAACCTGTGAATGTGTCAGTCTTTTCCTGTAAGTTACTGAGAACTACTGGAGCAGGAGCAGGAATATAAGCAATACCATCTTTGACTTTGACTTTTTTTCCACATTACAGTTGTCTCATATTTATGCATATTCCTTTCTCTTCAGAGTTAAAAATAAAGGCAAGTGATTGGGGTGGGATATAATAACTTTAGTTCTAGGAACTACTGTCTGTCTCTTGATTTCATGTATCTCTGAAGAAATTTTGGGTCAAAGCCTTTGACCATACACTTTAATATTTCTAATGAGCTCAGGACTTACTAACACTATATTAAAATATGCAAAGTAAAATGTAGCTTTTAAATGTCTAAAACTCATCTTCCTCCTAGACCTTTCTTTTTTTTTTAAGTTTATTTTTGATGTGGACCATTTTTTTTTAATTAATTGATTGATTTTTATATTTATTTCCGGCTGTGTTGGGTCTTCGTTTCTGTGCGAGGGCTTTCTCTAGTTGTGGCAAGCGGGGGCCACTCTTCATCGTGGTGCACGGGCCTCTCACTATCTTGGCCTCTCTTGTTGCGGAGCACAGGCTCCAGACGCACAGGCTGAGTAGTTGTGGCTCACAGGCCCAGTCGCTCCGTGGCATGTGGAATCCTCCCAGACCAGGGCCTGAATCCGTGTCCCCTGCATTGGCAGGCAGATTCTCAACCACTGCGCTACCAGGGAAGCCCTAGACCTTTCTTTTGACAGAGAAAAATTAAAGTTAGGCTAACAGAACTTATAAATAAAGCTCTGTCTTACTTTTATAAACCTAAGCATTTCACTACGTAGCTCAGTCTCTTAGAATTAAATTTTTATTAGTTAGATATTCTCCTCCTCCTATGTTCCTCTTTGAGGTGGCTTCTGAGTATATAGGCAGTGTGCTTTCTACTTCCTGTACACCATGGCAGAGGGATAGAAAAGGTACACCTCCACCTGGAATCTTTTGGATCCTTCCTGGCATTGGCTGTAAGTAGTCTAGTTTGCTCCTATATTTCTGACTGTGACAATGTTTATGGTCCCATTTTTTTTTTTTGCGGTACGCGGGCCTCTCACTGTTGTGGCCTCTCCCGTTGCGGAGCACAGGCTCCGGACACACAGGCTCAGCGGCCATGGCTCACTGGCCCAGCCGCTCCGCGGCATGTGGGATCCTCCCGGACCGGGGCACGAACCCGTGTCCCCTGCATCGGCAGGCGGACTCTCAACCACTGCGCCACCAGGGAAGCCCTTATGGTCCCATTTTGCCACTGAGTACAAAAATTCCCTTGACTGTGGTTCCAGTCATTTGTTTTCAGACTCAAAGTCACCACCCACATCTTTGAACCCCGGATCTCTGCTTGCAACTGGCTCTGTCAGCAGCACCTTCATACTACCAATGCTCTTGGGGTTCCCCAAATATACTAGATACTTGTCAAGACTTCCCAACCCTCTCAAAGCCTTGCTCCAAGATGGGTATGGGGAGGAGGACGGTAACTATAACTTTAGAGTCTCAAACATTCAACTTCATAAGTCTGTCCTTTTCCTCCCACAGTATAACTAGCTTGGAGGGTGAAGGATTTTTAATGCTTAACTTCTTATCCTGACTTTTCTCTACCCACTTAATCAGGGCTAAATTGGTCTAGCTCTAGATATTCTATGCTAATAGACTTTAGAAATCCTCCTCCTTACACCTCATAAAAATCTAACTTTGAGACTACTTATTTTCTAGAGGTACAAAATTTATCTGTGATCATTAACGTCTGGGAAAGACTTGACTTATCCTTCTCTGAGGTCCTAATGCCAACCTCTTCCAGGAATGGCCAGTATCAGAGTAAATATCATTGTCTGAAATCATTTCATATATTTCTCTATTTATTAGTTGTTTCTCTCCCCCACAAGTTATAAGTTAAAATAAGACAGATATTTTTTTTTTGGTTTTAGTAAACAATTATGTAGAAGAGTGATTTTTTGCAATAGACAGTATCATTAAACTATTTTTTGAGTTTATGTATGTATGTATGGATAGGTGGCTAGAAGGATGGGTGGGTGACTGTATGTCTGCATGTGTGTATAGATTGCTGTATAAGTGTATATATGGATGAATTCATTAATTAACTTTTCAGCTTTGGACTGAGAGGAATCTAAGAAAACATGATATAAGGAGAGAATGAAATGGAATAGAATGCATATACCAAAAATATCATCTCTGTGTATTTTATTTGCTAAATAAAATTGTATTGGGGGATATAACAAAAATATTATAATAATTATATCTGGTGGGATGTTGAATAATTTTTATTTGATCATTAAGTTTATATCCGCTTTACAGATTCTCCTACCATGATCATATTTTAAGTATAACAGAAAAAAAGCAAAACATATTTTATTATAAATATGGATATACTCTTTTACTTTAATGAGCTTTCATCAAGAAATCGAAGTGGTCCTAAATGAATTCCTCTGGAAGTGAAAATGTTAATCACTGATGGTGTCTTAATATAACAGTTTTCAAAATATGACTTAAGCCCTTTAATGTTTCTTGTGATAGGGTAAGATCTGTAGACATTTTTTTTTGGAAGATAAAATGTATGTAGGGTAGAAAATAAATATTATTAAAATGTGTGTCTATTTTTCTACTGTCTTTTGATCAAGGAGGGTATTTCTATTTTTCTGTTTTTATCAGAGATGGACTAACTAGTCTTATTATGTATTTTTCTTGTTATTTTAGTTGTAACAAAGTGCTATAGGTTAAGACACTGATTTTTTTTTCTTGCTAATGAAAGGGAAAAAATTATGATTATCCCAGAAATGTATAACCACATGCCAGATTTCACCGTGAAGTGAATTTTTTGTGAGCATACTGTAATCTGTTAGAGAAAGAGATTTGTCATGGGGTTGCTGACAGACTGCTCCTGCAGCCATATAGAGACTTCCTTAACTGATTCATTAAATCTAGCAAAATTAGGCCCATGTCTTTTTACAAATCAAATTCTTCCTCTCCAGTGGAGACAGGTCAAAATATCGAAAATTTCCTGTGCTCTCCAGTAGAAACGAAATAGATGAAGCTGACATCTCCATTGGTTTAGTGAAAGCGTGGCAGCAGAGTGCTGCTGGATGGAGTGCTTTGTCAAAGTGGACTGAGGTCTATTTTTAGACAATGTAGGTTGCCTTTTATATTCATCCTTCCTAATAGTGGGGAGAATGCAGCAAGTTCTTGAGTCCTGAAATAGAAAAAGCAGGAATGAAAGCAGCTCAAATTTGATCAGCCCCTAAGTATACCTTAGTGTCACCAATTCTTTGTCTTTGCTTAGAAATTTTTTACTATTTTCTTCCTTACATTTTGGAGGTTACCATTATCCTTTGTTTAAGATAAATGCAACCCCAGATTGTACACCATTAAGATGACCTGTTTTGTGACCTTGTTGCTTTTTTCCCTTGGAGTTCCAAGTAGCTTGTAGGGAATGCATGTTGGTTTGATTTTTTTTTTTTTTTTTAAAGTATCTATTCTGATAGAGTTAGGTATGTTGTCTTGAGGAGATTTTAAAACTGTTAAAAATTACACTGCAATTTGATCATATACTAATTTGTATTTAAAGGCAGAAGCATTTTAGGATGTGCACAATCAATATGGCTAGATTAGTCTTGCCTTTAATAAGGCATATGTTAATTTTGAACCTGTAGATGTATGTGTCATTTTTATGAGCTATTGTTGCAGATCTTTTGTTATGTGTTAGTGGGAAAACTGGATTACAGATTGGGACATCAGTATGCTTAAGAATGTACACATTAGAAGGCCTGAGTTCAAGCCCAGTTTACCACTTACTAAATATGTGACCCTTTCAAAGTGATTTGACTTGTCTTTGCTTTGTTTTCCTAATTGGTAGAACAGCAGCAATAATTAACATATACATAAAAGACATTTAAAGCAAGTGCTTACCTCATACCAAACAATAAATGCTCACTTTTTAAATTAAAAAATGAATTTTGTTACTCCACTATGTCAATTAATTAACTTACAGTATGAATTTAATGAAATAATTCTCACATAAAACTTAGTTTCCTATTTCTAAGTAAGCTAGCAGTAGTTTTTTATTATTTTGGAAAATGGCAGAATGTACCACAAAAATAAGACACAATTTTATAACTGTAATGATTTCATTCAAAGTATATAAGTAAGTATTTTGAGCAAGAATAAAATGTCATATTCCACTTACAAATCTTCTTCTGTGAGATTTCAGCTAAGTAACTGGATTTACAAATGTGCTTTCTTAATCTGGAATTAAGTTTAAACACAGACATGTAACAGTCACCAATGGAAGCTCATAATAATGGCACATCTATTCACAGATTCAGAAATTAACATGTGCACTATTAAAAACAAGACTAATGCAGTTATATTGATTGTGTGCATTTTAAATTGCAGTTTTTGTCCTACATAAAAGGTGATCTCTTTTTCCTAATACATCTTTATTGAAGATGGAATATAAAATAATGAGGTGATTGTATTAGATTAATTGCTGTATTACAAAGCCCCAAAACACAGTGTCTTAACACAACAATAATTATTATCCTCAGAGATTCTGTGGGTCAAGATTAAGGCATGGCTTAAGTGAGTGGTTCTGCCTCAGAGTCTCTCAAGAGTTTGCAGTCAGTTGTCATCCTGCAGGCTTTTCAGAAGGTGCAGAGTTGTAATTTCAAGGTGTCTCATTCACAGGGCTGGGAAGTTGGTGCTAGTTGTTGGGGGAAGGCCTCAGTTCCTCCCCGGTGTCTCTCCTCACACGTATTCCTGTGCTCATGATCTGGCTGTTGTCTTCCCTCAGGGTAAGTGGTCCAAAAGAGATACTCTATGTGTGTGTATATGCTTATTTTCAAAATTCATATAGTAACACTTCTGCCACATTCTATTCATTAGATTTAGAGACTGACTCCAGCCTACATTTCTGGGTAGTAAAATCGGGGATCAGTCTTCTCTTTTTGAAGGGAGGAGTATCAAGGAAAGTTTGAACATAGTTTAAAATGACCACACTGACCTAACTGGGTTAAATATTGCAAAGAGATTCTTAAATCAGGTTGGTTAAAAAGAGAATTTGTGAAAATATTGGAACACTTTTTAAAGAATGTGGGTTAATTATACAGGGAGGACATAGAATAAAAAAATGTCCCAATGTCTTAAACAACCTTAGAATTCAACAGTGTAACACTTTTAGGTATTGCTACACTATATACAAGTTTTGACAAAACATTACCTAAGTGAAAAAATATATATATATGTATGTGTATATATATAAAATATAGCAACACCCCTCTTTTATACTTTCCTGGAATGTATAGGAAAATGTAATTAAATTTGACATCCTTTACTAGCAATAATGGTAACATTACAAGAACTGAATACAGTGATTATGCAAATGCTAATCTTTCCATATTACTCATTTTTCAACTGAAGATTAGTTTAGCATGTATCAGATATATTTCTGAAAATTTGTGTTCTCTGTATAAATATATAAGAATAGGTATATATTAGTTAACTTTGTTACTGTTTATTGTGGTGAATGTATTACTTGTATTTCTACTTACATATCATTTATTTTTGTTATGTTAGGTATATGATAGTTATTTCCATATAATATTTCATATTACTTACGCTGTATTATACTTTATTAGTTTATGTTATTTTAAGTGATCTATACTATTTATGCACTTACATATTTATATACTGATATATAATGTGCATGAGTACTCTTTAATATTTCATTCTTGTGCTGTAGTCATTTATGTGCCTGCCTTGAAGTTTCTGAAACCATATGTGAGTTAGGGATACTCTGACCCTCAGAGTTAAATATTGGACACAACTTCGGTTTTTCAGGTGTGAGAGTCAGACTCCATGTTCGCTGCATTTTCTGTAATTCCCCAATAACTTTCTTTCTTTACATTTCCTTAGTCTTTCTTATACTTGTGAGAGATTTTTCAGTTCTCTATGTCATCTGGATGTTCACCCCAGTCCCTCTGGTGATTCAGCCCGCTCCCATCCAAACTGTCCTGTACCTTCCATGTTCCAGTTTATCAACTTGACCAACCCTTGGTAGACAGCTGCAATGAAAGCCTCCAATAGCCATGTGCTAGAGACATCAAATTCTTTGCCACATGGACTTCTTCCTGGGCTGCCAGGGTGTCCCCAGACCATGGCAGCTGGCCTCCTCTAGAGCAGTTCTTAAGAGAGAGAGAGAATGCCAATGACAGAAACCAGGAGGGCATAAACACCAGGGCATGAACAGCAGGAGGAAGGAATCTTAGCAGATGCCGACCACAGGCTGATCTCTGGCCCCAAGGGACCTGGCTCACATGTACAGAATACACTCAATACATTCACCTTCTCTCAAAACTAAAGAGGAAGAAGCATGACTTACTACAAACCTCCTGCTACAGTTTGGGGTTCCAAGTCCTCTTTCTCTTACTCAGGTACCTCCACCCCGCCACAGACACATTTTCTCTCTAGATCAACCAACACATCACTCTACTTATTTTGAGGATAGTTGAGCCATTCGTGTTATGGATCAGCTGAGGTCTTAACTTCTACTTTAAGTAGACTTAGCAAAATTTTTTTCAACACAGGTAACAATCTTCTTAAGAGCAGTTCCACATCAAGCTATAAAAAGGATTTGTTTCCATCTCAATACATTTGACTCTTCTCATTCCCATGTTTAACATAGTGATCATCATATGGCAGGTAAGGGTTTGCTAAATTAAAATAACTAATTGTTTTTAAGAGAGTAATATATACGTAAGTATACACACTCTTAAAAGATTTTTATTAAAGCCTGTCCAACAATCATTCAGGGCATATTGAGTCTACATAAAAAAAAAAAAAAATGATGAGAAGCTAGGAAAACTTTTAACCATAACATTGGTCAATGATACATTAGAATGGAATGGGGCATAGACAACATTTTGTAGCAGGTGTCCTATAATTGCTGAAAAGTCTCATGGAATTTCCATTCTTTTATGTACAGAATATTTCTTTACTTCAATGATCTATTTAAAAAAATACAACAAATTACAAATGCCTAAGAATTAGCGTTACCAGTGTTAACTGCTGACCACTAACATAAATATTCTCTGTGATGATTGTTGCCTCAATACTTTTTCTTTACTCTCTTTCATTTAGTCTTTTATCACTACAGCGCTTTTAGTGTGTAGTTGACAAGGTGCCAGCCCAGCCTGTAGCAGAATCTTTCCTCATCATCTCTTATTTTTAAATATGGTCTATATGGTTTCAGTCTATTTCTGATTTTCAGACTATAATTACCTGTATTGTCATGTTACATGAACTATGCAAATATCCCCCACAAGGTGGGGATGAGAAGGTTGATGATCAGCTATACTTTACTGCATACTAGAGCCAGCACTAGCAAAATTGTATAGGAATATATCTTCCATTCCTCCCACTAGCATTGTGCTCTTCTCTGCCCTTCCGCATATAACATCTCTCCTGACATAAACACTTCTATTCAGTTACAGGTCAGATATCCAATTATGAAAGATATTAAGGTAAAGACAATGCCTAATATATCATATCCTTCTTTATATAGAGTTATGAAAGAATGGGATGTGTTTAATGTATAATATAATGACAACCTAAGTATTTGGAAGTCAGTCCTGAATTTCGAGGCAGGAAAGCCTTCCTGGAGTCTCTGAAACATAGCATGCTTTAAAGACTGAAAATAATAGCTAATATTTATTGAGCACTTAACAGTACAGGCTTAATGCTAAGGGTTTAAATGATGTATCTTATTTTATCTTTCAAAAATGCTTTGAAGTAAGTACTACTATTGTTTCTATTCTACAGAGAAGAAACCCGACACTTAAGCAACTTATACTAGGCCATCTAGCTCCCAAGGAACAGAACTTGGAGATGAGCCCAGATATCTTTTGCTTCAGAGCTTTGACTCTTTAAACACTATTAGATCCTAACACCAGATGACCAAAATGAAAACACAGCAACTGTTTTTCTTAGAGATATGCTTTATTCCCACTCTCTCTTTTCCTCCCAAATAACACAGCAAGTCTTCTGTGACCTCCTCTGCAGCCCAGCCTCCAAAAAACGCAATTTTTCTTCTTATTTTGTGCTGCTTGACATTACTATCACCTCTTCCTTTTTTCTTACATTTGATGCTAGCTTATAGAGCTTTAAGGGATCTATTCCTTTCTTTCTTTTCTGAATGTTCTGTGCTCTCACCACTTCTCTAAGCAGTGCTGACCTACTTTGTACAATTCTTTGTAAAAGAAGGTCTGGGAGTCCTGTTTTCCAGACCACTTCGATTTCCGTTTTCAGCTCCTCTGCCTGCCTTAAAGTATGATTTGGCTCCAAAGGGATGATATATCTGCTTTCTGTAGTTCCCGTTTACTTTTTTTTTTCAATTTTGCCTTCAGTATAATACCTTTTCTTGTTCAGCTGTGTTATTACTTACACTATTTTTGTCAATTCGGAAAAGATTTACTGGATGAGTTTTTATTTATAATCACTTAATATTCTGTCCTATTTTTTTCATTTTGCAACTGTGTCCACGGAGAAGAGGGATCTTTGCAGCCAAATGCAGGACAGTTCTGCAAATATTTCAGTGATGCATCTCTGTTGCGCATAGTGTTTGATAATGTCAGGTACCTATTGATACTTGACCTCAAAGAAACCCACAATTAAGTAGGAAATATATATTTCCAATGAACTATAGACATAATGGGCTATTATCAGCGCTATCAAGAGAAGGTAAATCTGACCTATGATAATGGGGAAAAGTTGATGAAGAAGTGGTCTTTGTGGTAATGATAGGCAAGATTTTTGATGATAGAAACAGAAGGGAGGGGTATTATTTCATGTGGAAGAAACATTTTTGAAAAAAAATTATAGACACTGAGGTAGGAATCTCAGATATTTGAGTGGGTGTCAAAGAACTAGCTCAATTGGGATGTAAGCTTTATGGCCCAGTAGAAGAGAAAGAGCTGAAAAGTTAAATTTGGGTCAGTTTGTATAAGGCTATAAGTGCTAGTTTGAAAAGATTAAGATTTATACAAGAAGAATGGAGAGCCATTGAAAGTGTTTGCTGTCTACAAATATCCTTATCAAAATCCAAAACCAAATCAAAATACACTTTTAAACCACCAATTTTAAATTAATTTTTAGCAATATTATTTGTAAGTGAATGTAGCAGAAAAGTCATACTGTGAAAGGAGGGGAGACTTTTTTAAAAATTAATTTTTGTTGGAGTATAGTTGATTTACAATGTTATGTTAGATTCTGCTGTACAGCAAAGTGAATCAGTTATACATATACATATATCCACTCCTTTTTAGATTCTTTTCCCATATTGATCATTACAGAGTATTGAGTAGAGTTCCCTGTGCTATACATTAGGTTCTTATTAGTCATCTGTTTTATATACGGTAGTGTGTATGTGTCAATCCCAACCTCCCAGTTTATCCCTCCCTCCCCTTCCCCCCCTTGGTAACCATAAGATTGTTTTCTATGTCTGTGACTCTATTTGTGTTTTGTAAATAAGTTCATTTGTACCATTAAAAATATATATATATATATTTCCACTAACAATGGCCAAAGTCATGATTTTTATATCAAATAATGTTTTCATTTATATGTATTTTTCTGTGATAGTGGCCTTTTAACCTAGTGAGAAATAATAATGGATAATTATTTATTAACAGTACCAAAATCCAGTGAATTTAGCTAATTCTGGATACTGGAATGGGGTGATGGCAGTGCACAAATGACATTACACATGCAAAATAGTTTAGTTTGCCACTGAAAAGACAGTGCTTATGATGTACCAGCTTGCATACAGACCAAGAAACTGTTGTAAATGTGTTTCTGAGACAAAATTGGAACAAGAGGTATAAACATCAGCATTTATTTGATAACTGAATCCTCGAGAATGGGTGAGATTGTAGACAATAGGGGAGGCAGCCTCAGAGACAAGAAAAAGAGAGAAAAAATCAAAAGTGTGGTACGTGGGCCTCTCACTCTTGCGGCCTCTCCTGTTGCGGAGCACAGGCTCCGGACACGCAGGCCCAGCGGCCATGGGTCATGGGCCCAGCCGCTCCGCGGCATGTGGGATCTTCCTGGACCAGGGCATGAACCCGTGTCCCCTGCATCGCCAGGCAGACTCTCAACCACTGCGCCACCAGGGAAGCCCCATGTTGATTGCTTTACATCAGTAGGAACAGCAGTGAAAGTAGAATTTCAGATTTGGAAATTGAGGTCATTGGAGACCTTAAGAAGGACACGAAACACATTTTAATTATTAAAGAAAGAATTCTTAAAGTTCTCTTGAATAATCTGTACATACCATTAGTATGCATGGACTTTGTGAAGTGTGTCAACTATAATTAGGTCCTTTTGCACTATTACAACAAAAATATTCCATAAACAAAGCAAGATGAATAGCACCAAAATAGTAGTCTTTTAAATTCATGTGAAAACAGAAAGCCCAATCATTCCTAATTCATATCAAGAGAGTTGAAAGAGTGTTTATTATATGAGAAAGTGTTTTCTCTATACTTGTTGATACTACCTATTATTTTCACATAACCCTTACCTTTGTGTGTCCTCAAAGCCAATTCATGCACTCTTAAGTTATGGCAGATGTCCAATGTTGATAATAGTGGTCACAGTGACACTCTAATTTAGCTTTATGTTTAAAGATATGACATTAAGTTGTGATTCTGGCTTTTATTTTCAAGTAATCAATAAGATAGCATATAATATTTTTCAAGAGAATTATTAAGTTCTATGAGGTCTTTCAAAGAAGTAAAGTTTGCCACAAGCTAAGGCAGCTAAAAAACAGTTTGGGAAGGTTGAGAAACCTGGGCTAGTTCTTAAAGGGGTAGGGAATCTCTGAGGAAGGCATTGCAGGGAGAACGAAGGTATGGAGATAAAGATGTGCTTAGTATGTTTAGAGGTTGTATTAGTTTGCTAGTGCTGCCATAAAAAAGTACCACAGACTGGGTGGCTTAAACAGTAAAGTTTGTCTCACAGTTCAGGTGGCTAGAAGTTTGAGTCAAGGTATTAGCAAAATTGGTTCCTTCTAAGGACTGTGAACTAGAAATTTGTTCCATGCCTATCTCCTAGCTTCTGGTGGTGTGCTGAAATCACTGGAATTCCTTGGCTTCTGCTATATCAACCTGAGCACTGCCTTTACCTTCGCGTAGTGCTCTTTCTGTGTGCATGGCTGCATCCAAATTTCTCCTTTCTGTAAGGACACCAGTCACACTAGATTAGGGGCCCACCCCACTCCAGTATAACCTAATCTTAACTAGTTAGATCTGCAACCACCCAATTTCCAAATAAGATCACTTTCTGAAGTATTGATGGTTATTATTGCAACATACCGATTTTGAGTGGACACAGTTCAACAGATAGCAGAAAGTTTAATGAAGAAATCATTTTGACCGAGACAAAGGACTTATGTAGAGAATATTAGAGTGAAAGTTGGGATGAAAAGTGGAAGATCTGGAGTTTAAAGAGATCAGATTTGATCCTGAGGACAGCTAGCACAGTGCTTTTACAAACTTATTAGCCACCAAGGCCTTTGTCCAAATGGAATGTCAAACAGAAGCACAATATAGAAAATGGATAAAAAACAGAGCATTTCTTGTTGTAGTCAGATGTGAGATCTATTGCTCTCCATAGTCCCCTCCTCACTGATCTTTGTGAGAGTTACAGGAAATGTTAGGGCTCCCTGGAGTAGAGTTTGAAAAATTCCTCTTCAGACGATTAATCTAGAAAAACAGGTTAGAGAGGAATAGGAGACCAAAATAGATTATTGTACTTATGTAGAATTGAGAAAAAGAGGCCAGGTTGGGGTGGCCCCAATGAGAAAGGGAAAGTTAATGACTCTACTAATGCAAGTCATACAATTTGTATAATATTTGAATGATAGTAGAATGGTAGTAGGAAGAGGGAATAAGAATAACATGATTAATATTGTTCATTAATAACATGATTAATATTGTTAATTAGTAAATAATTACAATGTGCTCAGTTTCCACTCCATGTCAAGCTGTGTCCTACTTGCCCAAGTTCAGTAAACTAATACACTGGCATTTAGAAATAAAGCTGGGATGGAAATCTTGATTTCATAACCTCTATTCTTTATTATAGATTGCCCTTGCTCTCAAAGATCACTCATATTTTGAATGTAGGTGACTAGACTAAAGAATGTTAATACTATTTGTAGAACTGTGAAGTATTTGAATTTAAAGTAGCGGTAACTTTTCTTTTAATTTGAGACAATGATAAGACAACTAAGAAGAAATGTCCTGGGAGCCATTACAGACATGAGAACTATATTTGAGACAGAAGTCTCGCACGCCAGCACTTCTAACACCACTTGTGTCAGGGATCCCACTCCCATCAGAGGTTCAGTGCTTTGCTGGAAGGATTCACAGTGCTAAGCATATAGTTGGACTCATGGCTGATAATTATTGCAGCAACACAGTAAGGCCGTACAGCTGGATGAGAGAGGGAGAAAGATGTATCAGACTGCTTTGGAGGAATCCATGTTCATTCTTCCTATGCTGTCCCTGAAGGTATCACCCCAAGTGTGCTCACCCCCAGACATGAAATGAAATAACATCTGCACAGTTGTTTCTTTCCAAGAAAGCCCATTTGAGACTTAGAGTTTAAGGGATTGGTGGGGGGGGGGGGGGGTTGGTTACATGGGCAATCTCTCCCTATCCAAAATTATCAAAATTCTAGAATCCCAGAAGGAAAGCAGATGTTCACCATAAATCACACTGTTTGTACAGTCTAGTTAGGCTTGTATGGTAAAACACCTTATCAGTTAGTGATAGAGGGAACAGTTTAAAAGCCTTGTGGAACAGTTTAAAAGCCGTGTTCCCAGATGCCAGCCAATACCCATCTCTGTAGCAAGCCCTTCCAAAGACCTAGCACACTGTGTCAACGCTTTCCTGCACATCTTGTAAAAGAAGAGTCTGGTGATACTCATGAAAACTAAGTCACATGCAAAATGTAGACTGAGAAAAGTAGAAAAGTGAGAATTAATTATTGGGTTATGACCATATTTATGAGCTCAACTATCTATAAAAATTAGTGATCAATTGATTCTAAAGTTTGAGGTGATGAGCAGAGTTGAGGTATATAAAACAGTATTATTTAAGGAATCAAATTTGTCAATGATCAAGCCCCTGAAAATGAGAGAAAGAATGTATGGTATAAAAAAATTTTTAATGATTCTGATGGTGTTAGGAGGTATCAAATATTAATGGCAAATTGTAATAGGTACAAGATGTGAATGCCACATACTTGTAAAACAAGTAGAGAAAGAGATCAAGGAAATTGAATTCAGTTTTCCCCAACTTTCATAACAATATGTATATATACATTTTATATATATTTATAAATATATTTAATATATATTTTGCTTTCCAGTCTAATTTTTGAATTTTTAGGCTGATATATGGACCCCTAATTTTGAATGCATGTCAAAGGCTAAATAAAATATGACTTCTCTACGTTACTTTAAAAATGAAATTTAAAAATTTAATTTATACTTTTTTCACAAATTGTGTTTTATAGGTTCACTAATAATAGTGTAAAATATTTTACCATTTTACTCTTATGGTTGCATTATTTACGCATTTATATTGTTTCTGGTCACAGTGTATTTTATCGTAAGTTTCAAGAATTTAGCATGATAATATCTAAACCTACCTCTACATCCATATTTATATCTTTATCAACACCAACATCAGATTTTCCTGTTTCTAACTGATAATTTTGCTAGACATTAAAAAGGAAATGAATAACTTGTTTTCCTTTGATCTGCCACATTCTTCCTCATAACCAATAATGGTATAAGATACATGTTTAAAGAGGTATGTATGAGGCAATAATGTTCATTGAGAGAATAGCTAGGGGATATAGCAATAGAATAATAGTGTCCTAGCAAAGATAATTGATTATATTGCCTTTGACAGATTACCTCCTGTGGAATTTCAGGAACCCTAGTTTCCTTCACATTGAATCTGCCTCGGAAAATCCTCAGCATGTGTCAAATGGGATCCTAAATACAGTATTGAATATAGGCTAACACATAATCACCTTCACTCCCATTGACTTCTCAGGATGTGTATTATACATTATATTAAAAACTCTGTTTACAGTATAACACATGATATAACAAATCATGTTTGAATTCTGTGCTCTGTTTTACTTTGACTTAGTTTTTTAGAATCCTCCTACCTTAAGATCAAAGCACAAATTACAAAGCTGAGCAAGAAACCTATCCAAGGGTCATCTTCAAAATAAACTCTTCCTTTTTGCAAACAATTCTTGTTTCTTTACCAAGTTCTACTCCTCAACTCTTTCTTCCATCGAAAAGTGGCTCCTTGGTTCCTCACATGCGTAAATGAGTTTCAAGTAAGTCTGATCAGCTCTCTAAATGCAACCTGGTTGCGTGTGAGTTTATAGTAGTTATAGAACACAGACCTTCATTTCTGTGGCATTTCTACCCGACGTTCAAAATTAGATGGCTCCACACCCATGTCGTTTGACAAGTTGTTATTAAGAATACATGTTTGCTAGTAACATGGGTATCATTTAAGACTGCAGACATTCACCAGATAGTTGTTATGGCCTTGGCACTGTAGATGCCACATTGTATACACACAACATTATTTTCTAGCCAGCCCAAAACACAGCATTGGGTGTAATGCAGAAACAAACACCATGCATATCAGTTTTTGAGGGGAGATGCATTCACTATTCCAACTTAGAGTGTCATGTGGTCATTTTTCTCCATCCCTGTTCTGCAGAATAATGACACCCTTTTCTTGATCTGCCTTCCTTTTTTCCTTCATCTTCTTAAAGTGCAGGTGAGTTGTTGATGGATTCCTTTTCACAAGTCACTTTTGACAGTGGTCATATAACAGGATGGTGCATGAGTGACAGGGATGGAGGTCACAGAAAATGATTAGGGGAGGAGTTTTGGGGACTCAGTCCAGGGTCAACTTCTAGGACAACCCTTCACTGGTTTTCCTGTATCAAAGGAAAGGCAAATAAAATCAAATCCTATGTTTTATAATTTGAGACTTCATAGAGATGATGACTGCAGGACTAAATACAAAAGAATGAATATGACAGTCTGGAAAATTTGGTTTCTTCACCTCACAGACTCACACACTGATCATTAATCATTTGATAATTTTTATCATTTAAAGTCTACTTAGTCTAAATGTAACCATGTCCCCAAGGCAAATTTCAAGTTCAGAAAGGAGCACTTGTATAGCTTCAATTCACTGTGTACCCTTTCTTCATATTCTTTTGCTCTGGGGAACTTCTACTCTCAGCAAAAATATGTCCTACAAGACACACTTCTGCTGTTGCCTTAAATGTCCAGCTTTTTACTGTGCTTTACCTGGACCAGGTTATTTAATATTGTTCTGCTCCTGGGACTTAGACCACCGCAGACAACCGCATCAGCAAATGTCTAACTTACGCAAGCATATCTGTTAACAAGAGAGCTGCTTAAAGACGCCAGCTTGATACCTGCTGCAGTTTCTTGTAAACTGCTGTTTTCAGGCCGTCTCTGGCAAGGAAAGTCCTCTCCACCAACAGGTTCTACTTTACAACAGTAGAGTACATCACAGATGCCAAGTGATGGGTGGGTGGGTGGCTGATGGGGAAGTGTCAGTGTGATTTAGGGTATGAGTGTGGCTAGCGAGGCCTAAGGCTATTTCTCTGACTCCTCTTTGTTGGCAAAATACCTGGCTTTAGTCCAGTCTTACTGTCTAGTTGCTAACTGTAGCTATGGTTTAGATGCAGACATTGTAAAGATGATCGAGAGAACTAAAGTTTCTCATCAATGTTTCATTGAACTCAAAGGGTCCACTATGTTCCAAGTTTAAACTGATAATCTGATGTTCATTATGGAAATGTAATTTCCAGGTGAGCATGATATCCACCAAAAAGATATATTTTGGTTGTTCTTTATAACCTCAAGCATCCCACTGTCCTCACTCAAACTTATTTAAACCTATAATTTCCTCGGTCACCCTTTGATATTTGGTATCAAATATTTTGATATTTTAAATAAAGTTGTTTTGATTGGATACATTATTTTAATTGACCTTAATGTGGTATTGAACATACTATAATTGAGTAATTTAGGGCCTTGAGCTTAATCACATAACCTGGGACTACTCTGAACATCTGATTTTACTGAACCTTTAGGACTAGTGGAGGAAGATGACACCAGATTAAAAAAGAGTATTGGAAGAGTTAGTATCTTTTTCTTGGGAACAGAAACATCTCTCTGCTAGAGACAGATCCAGGTTTTCTGGGACCTGGAGCTTATACAAGTTATGTACCTCTGTAAGAAAAAAGCAAAAAGCAAAAAAGCAATCTAGATACCTAGATTGGAATATTATTAGTTGTGTGACTTTGGCAAATTGATCAACCTGTCTAATCCTCAACTTCCTCGCCAATAATAATATTACTTAAATCATAGCAGTGGTTGTTAAGATTAAAATAGATAATACTTAGAACAAGTACCTGACTTTCAGTAACTGTTTAACTATGCTGAGATACCATTATCATTGCTTTTGTTATTGCTGCTGCTATTGTGTTATCATTATGACCTGTAGGAAAATTATACATAATAATGCACATAAATTAATTAGCACAAAGCCTGGCGTACAGAAAGCACTCAGTAATTATTTGTTGTTGTCACTGTTGTCATGAAATATAGAACACTTAGCACTGAATGTGGTATTCAGTGAATGTCAGTTTTTTTATGCAACATACAAATATCTCTAGGGAGGCTACATGGCTTAACTGCAGAGTGCCATTGTCTTTCATGCTAAACAGATCTAAGTTTCTAAGTTTCTCCTCTGCTACTTTCAATCTATGTGACTTGTACAACATAATTATAAACACTTGAAGGAAACATTGTGAAAGACTTTGAAATGGTCCCAAATAAGTGTCTTCAGTGGACTACTAGGTGCTTTCTAAGCGTGTCCTCCTAGGTTGTCTGATTCTAGTGGATCTCTGCACTTCTCATTGTCTTGGAGCTATTTTACAACTCTGTGCATTGTAGAATACTGAAAGCAATGCATATGATTATTTTCCATAGGAATGAAAGTAATTTTTTTCTAACAAAATAAAATTGATTTCCCTCTCTCCCTTTAGAATACAGTTTTGCATCAATGTAAATGTTTTGTCTGTGTGTGTGTGTGTCTGTGTGTGTGTGTGTCTGTGTGTGTAGCTTTTTCAATTCTCCTTAGAACTGTTTGTAATATCTCCCTGGTTCCTTCATTAATTAGTGAGTTAAATAAAATCTTTGACACATATTCATTTTATATCTGTGTAAGCTAGGATTGTATGATTATACTCTCTTCTAAGAATCATCCTTTTTCACACTCAGTACATTTCAGATGCTCTTACTATGAGAACTGTTCTGAACATTTTTTCATGTATTAACTTTAGAAGACAGATATACTATGCTCTGGATGCATGATATCCCTTTAAAAAAATCATAACAGATGTGCTCAATTCTGTGTGGCATAGAAAGCCAAGACTATAAACGTGGTTAAAATAGTAAGTTTAGAACCTCTAGTTGTTTGACCATGGACAAATCACTTACATTTCCTCTTCTAGGAAATGGAGATAATAACCTCTGCCTCATAGGATTGTGGTTGAGATTGATTTCAATAGTGGAGAAATGCAGTTAGCTCAGCACCAAGCACTTCAGTGAACAGTAGTCATTGTTATGGAAATTCAGTATCTGCCCCTTTCACTGCTCAACAGTTCTCATATTTAGCTGGTGTTTCTTACATATTGATATAACTCTCATCTTGCCTATTGTAACTTTCTTTTTGCTTATCTGCTTTGTTTGGTTTTATTGTTTTACTATTTTCCACATGTCCGTGGTTCAATTTATTTAATGCAAACACTGTTTCTATTCTGAGTATCCTCTTCAAGCTAAATATGCCCTCTTCCTTCATCTGTTTTTAATATGACATATTTCCCAGATTCTTTATCTTTCTGGTTGTTGAGTAGTTTATAAAAGGTCATCCTCCAAATATTATGCCTAGAATTCAACACTAAATCCTAGTTGTAATCTGAATTAAAATTGTAATACTGAACCACTATTGACTAAGGCATATATTTCTAAAAATTCCACTCAAGAATACTTTAGATTTATTAATTGTGTTACTATATTTTTCACTCATTTTGAGCTTATTTCCAACTAACATTTTCAAGTCTTTTTCCTACTTACTCCTTTTTTTTTCACTTTCACATTTGACAGTTTGAATTAAAAGCTAGAAATTTACATGTATCACTTTTGATAATAGTGATAATCAATAATATTAGGTAACACATTAACACAAAAAACAACCTTTAAAATAAGGTATTCTTATAGACTTAGATCTAGTATATGAATTATATATTATTTCCTTTTGGCCATTCAGAGGTACTCAATAAAAGTAGAAGTTTCCTTCAGCCATTGAGCACTTAACCTCTAATTTAATGCTTCTCTAATCACAGCTATTGGAAATCTCACAGGTAGGTGACCTGTGTTGCAGTCTAATCTCCAGCTGGCTAGCCACGATTGACCTATTGCATCTATAGAAAGAAGTGGCATACATTCATTAGTCAGTTTCTATCATTTTTTTCCAGTGGGAAAAGTACCAAGTCATAGTTCTTGGTCTGTAGATAGTTTACTTTCCGCTTGGTTGCAAAAGGTCAATTTGTATTTAGTCACTTTAACTATGTAGAGTTTTAGAGTCTTGCTTCACAATGCTACTCTTTCTCCCATTTAAACTTTAAAAGCACTGTTATTAATAACAAACCCTTTTTGTTTTCCTCAAAATCAGTTAGAAGATCCTCCAAAATAGTGAGGCATATAATTCTAGAAAAAAATATTAAGAAAGCATAAATATCCTTCTCTGCAGACAAAGTGAATTTTAAAAATCTGGTTTCTTTATCCAGAAATATCTGAATCATTTCTTATCTTCTGTAGTGAATTGTGTTTTCCAAAAAGATTTGTCCAGGTCCTGACCTCTAGTACCTGTGTATGTAACCTCATTTGGACATAAGGACTTTTCGGATATAATTAATTGATTTAAGAATCTCAGATGAAATCATCCTTGATTTAGAGTGGGCCCAAAATCCAATGGCTGGGGTCCTTATAAAAGAGAGGGAAAGAAGGCCATCTAAAGATGGCCGCAGGTTGGAGTTATGCTGCTACGAACCAAGGAACACCAGGGGCACCAGACACTGAAAGAGTCAAGGAGAATTCTCCCCTCGAACCTTCCTCCTTCGGAAGGGCCCTGCCAAACCTTGATTTTGAACTTCTAGCCTCTGGAAATGTGAAGCAATAAATTGTTGTTGTTTTAAGCCACCAAATTTTAGTAACTTGTGTGGCAGCTCTAGGAAACTAATATATTTTCTATAGACACTCTTAGCTAACCAGTATGATAAAGGAATAGCATCAACTTTCTGTCTACCTTCTTGAATTCTACATTTAGCAGTTGTAAAAATGGGCTAATTTACAGTGGCATACTGTTTTCCAACCATACTGAAATCGTCATTTACCTTTACAAATTATTTTTTCATGTCTCAAGAGTTTATGGAGCACCTCAAATACATTATGATATTATGGGTAACAAAACAGAAAACACACACATACACACACAAACACAAATCCCTCCTCCAATGGAGTTTATATTCTAGGGGAGGGTAGATAGAAAATATATAGTAAATTATGGGGTGTAATTAGCATAGTAAGGAAAACAGAGATGTTAAGGAAGTGATGTGATTATAAATAAAATAGCATAGACTTGAATGAGGTGACATTTGAAAAAAAAATCTAGAAGGAGGTGAGTGGAACATGATTAAATCTGAAGGGAAATAATTCTAGGCAGAGGGAACACTCAGTACAAAGGCTCTGAGTTGGGGGTACGCTTAATATTTTGAGAAACAGTGATGAGGCCAGAACTAGTGGTGGTGGAAATCAAAGGACCACAACAACTTCATTCTAAGTGAAATGCATAGCCATTGGAGGGTTTTCAAGAGAATAGTGACATGACATGACTCATGCTTAAAAAATAGGTGTTTTTAATCATTTTGTGCCATTAATTCCTTTTTTTTTTTTTTTTTTTTTTTTTTTTTTTTTTTT
>NW_020837951.1:59261738-59564402 GCF_003676395.1 Aethalodelphis obliquidens | reverse complement strand
GGGGCATGAACCCGTGTCCCCTGCATCGGCAGGCGGACTCTCAACTACTGTGCCACCAGGGAAGCCTCCATGAATTCCTTTGTTGAACGATATGGACTTTTTACAAGAACGTTTTCATGTGCATAACACTAAATATATGGACATTACAGAAAAAATGATTTCACAAAGTTGTGATAGAGTAGAATATGGATTTCACTAAAAATCTAGCAGCGTGTGTATTAAATGCTGTAATTTTGAAATTGTGCTGGATGTAAATGATATTTCAAGATATCTGTGGAAATGTAAATGTGATATGAAAATATCTATAACTTCTTTTGGTGACCAAAACATAGAAACTCTTAATTGTACTGTGGCTTGTTGCCTATATTCATAATCTGTGAAATGACTTCATAAATTGTATCCAAATTCATAGCCATTAGTTTATATGTATATTGTACCAAATCAAGGCTAGAAGCAGAAACACTGGTGATCCATGTACCATTTGATTTAACTCAGACTGGCATTTTGCAATTTAAAGAGATTTTTATGATGATGTGGCTATTTCAATAGCCATCACTTAACTTCATGTTAAGTCTGATGCAATTATAGATACAAATATGGAGAAAGTGAGATATTGTTCCCCAATAATCCATAATATAAATATATCCATATCTGTATCACTCATCTCTATAAATATAAATATATCCATATCTGTATCACTCATCTCTATTTTTCCCTCTATATTAGGTCATGTGTTGGATGTTTCAATAAATAACCAGTTATTCCAGATTCTAGATAATATATTTTAAAGATGACTACATTTTTACCCAAGACCATATAAATAAATAATAAATAAATAAATATATACACATATATATGTTTTTTATATATATATATATATATATATATATCTTTATTGGGAAGTTACCTACACACACACATTTTGTTTCCCAATTTCTGGTGTACATTTGTTCTCCTATGTTTGAAAGGAATCTAGATAGAAAAAGTCACTGAATTTAAATATTGTCACTATCCCTAGTTGTGTTACATTATTCCAGTTATAATCCAAGCCTAAAATTAGTTTAGTTTTCAGGAGGAAATACACCTATACATATTTACACTGAATTTTTCTCCTTAGGTAGAAAGGAAAACTCATGAAATTTTTACAAATATCATTTCATTTTAAATGCCTTACTTTCATGTAGATGTTAAAACATCAAAGTTGATAGTGAACATAATTCTGGACCTTATAACAAAGAAAGTTTTGGGTTAATTTTCAATGTTTCTTGGCTGAATTGTGAAGAAGTAAAGGAATCTATTATTGAAATTTCATAATGTAACTAATAATCCAGAATTATTTTAGTCACCTAATTATCTTTAGACAATATAATTTTACAGACCTCCTTCAAATGATTCACCCTTTTAGAATGTGCTAGAACAAACTATACTTTAGACTTCATATTATGACCCTATGCAATTCAACAAATATACAACACACCAAAGCATGGTCACAAAAAAGCTCTATGTCAACTATGTGACATTAGCTATATATGAAGTACATTCACTTGATTGTGATTTTGATGTTTGTACTGTCTGTGTGTGTCTAATCCATGTTTTAAAATGTCTAAGGGCTTCCCTGGTGGTGCAGTGGTTGAGAGTCCGCCTGCTAATGCAGGCGACACGGGTTCGTGCCCCGGTCCGGGAAGATCCCACATGCTGTGGAGCGGCTGGGCCCGTGAGCCATGGCCGATGAGCCTGCGCGTCCGGAGCCTGTGCTCCTCAAAGGGAGAGGCCACAACAGTGAGAGGCCAGCGTACCGCAAAAAAAAAAAAAAGTCTAGATACACCAAAGAGACTATAGTGTGTGTTTTTTTCTTTTTAATCCACATATTTTTGCTGCTTCTGTAATAGGCGTCGACCTAAGCCTTGTCCTTGCCACAGGCAGTGAAAGATAGTACTTTGAAGGTTGTTTTTTTTCTTTTTGTTTTTTTTAAATCCAGTAAGGCATGGTCTGAGAAAGAAGCTGAAGACCTTTTCCCTCTGAAAAAGTAATAAACTTTCAAGCAGGGTTAAGATACAGTAATAACGGAAGACCAGTATAGTTCATTAGAAATTTTTATATAAAATTCTGTACTTTCCATATTTCTTTTGATATTCTAAGTAGAACTTGAGATTTAAAAGTTGGGAATATAACATATGAATCAGTTTAACATTTAAGAACATGCATTATGAAAAAGGTGTTTTTAAAATGCCATATTATAGCAGCTACATTAGCATTGTTTTAAAGGTTAGCTGTATTATGTCTTTAGAGTCTCCAGAAATCTATAAAATTTAATCATATATGCTTATGTATATGTTGCTTATCTGCAAGCATATATATATATATATATATATACACACACACACATATATGTGTGTGTGTATATGCTTGTGGACATGAAATGCATACACACACACACACACACAGCGGGAAAGAGAGAGAGAGAGAGAGAGAGAGCGCGCGCCACTATCATTTTATAACAGATAGGAATCAGTCCTGCTTAGCTAGTAAATGGATAGAGTGAATGTAGTGATCTTGTAAATTGCCTTTATAGCCTAAGAATCAAGAGAATATAGGAAAGCTTTTCTGCTGTTTGGCTGAAAGTGGTTCTTTCCTGGATCCATATCCTATTTCTGTTGACCCCTTGAATAGGGTGGCTCAGCTGTTCTTTGCTTTCATGTCTTATTTTATGCTAACAACTCTATAAAGGCACATATTATTCTCTCCAGGTTATGGGTGATAAGACCAAGGGATTGGATGACTTCTATAATGGCACTGCTGTTCCTTCCACCTTTAGAGTGCTTTGATTTCCACGGCATTTACAGTGTTTATCAATGGAAAGTAGGATTGAGACTCTCCGCATCAGAATCAAATCCTTGGTATTATTTGTTTTAAAAAGTCAATTTCTGATAACTAACCATGTCTGTCAAATCAGGATCTATACTCTTATTTGCATTTTGTACCAACAAGCCAGGTGATGGCTTTGCTTATTAAAAGGCCAAGGTTATGGCTAACAGTAAATGAGCCCCCAGATCTTAGACTGCTGAGTCATTGTCTTAGAGCCTTGCTTCTCAGAATCTGGTCTATATACCACTAACACTGGCATAACCTCGGAGTCTTTTAAAAGTACAGAAACACAGACCCCACAGCTGAACTTTGATATGCTCTCCAAGTGCTTCGTGTGCATATTAAAGTGTGAGAAGCACTGCCTTAAAGACTTTTTCATTATTCACCCTATTTAGTGTTTCCCAATCTTTCTTTATAATAAGGATAATCACCTGGGAGCACCCTATTCTTACAGGGTGAAGAATAAACAAATTTTTTGAAAACCACTGAAAAAAGTTTCTGTTTACCTGTTATTACTAATATGTAGCCTTCCTCACAAAAGCCCTTTTATAACTGAGCCCTTGGTTTTGCGCTTGTACCCTCTCCCAATGCTGCAGAGTGTCTCTTTGCCATCTCTCCCCTTCCTGAGAGCAAAATTAGATTCTGGAATTTGGATTCCTGTGCTCTGAGTTCATTTCCATTTCTTCTTCTCTTCCTATGTAGGTCAAAAAATATGTGCTTGAAATTTTGGATGTGAAAGTGCTCCTTAGACCACCTGTTAGCCTGAACCCCAAACTCACCACAGCTGTTCCAACTTTATACCAGGCCAGTGGGCATTGCTTTCCCCACCATGGGACTGAAAGAAACTTTAAAAGAAAAAGCGAGATATTCAAAGCAGTGGAAGGAACTACCAAATACTGAGCAACACTTGATATAAATTATTTCATTTAGTCTGTACAATGGCCCTGCAAAGACATTTTAAAGATAGATGAGGGCTTCCCTGGTGGCGCACTGGTTGAGAGTCCGCCTGCTGATGCAGGGGACATGGGTTCGTGCCCCGGTCCGGGAAGATCCCACATGCTGCGGAGCGGCTGGGCCCGTGAGCCATAGCCCCTGAGCCTGCGCATCCGGAGCCTGTGCTCAACAACGGGAGAGGGCACAACAGTGAGAGGCCCACGTACCGCAAAAAAAAAAAAAATAATAATAAAGATAGCTGACAGAAAGGTTATATATTTTCACCAAGGCCACAAGAGTAGGGGATCCCAATTCCAAAACCGTGTCTGTTGGTCTCTGAAGCTAGTGCTTTTTCATCAGAGTTATATATTCTCCATATTTCAGAATGGAATTGAGGATATATAGAGGATGAAGTAAAGTGCGATATGAAACATTTTAAGGAAAGGAAAAAGGTGATAAAGTTGTTAGTATAATAGCTAACACTTTTGAATGCTGACAGTGAGTCAGGTTTTATGAGTTTTTGTGTGTTAACTCATCCAATCTCTGATATAGGTATCATAATCATTGTGGTCCTCATTCTACCAATGAAGAAATTGAGGACCAGGTATGCTAAGTAAATAGCTCAAGGGCACACACTAAAAGCTAGAACTGGCACTGGAAAGCCAGGAAGTCCAATTCCAAGTCTGAGTTCTTAACCACTGCACTACACAGCCTCCCCGATTCTGAGCTCCCAAGTGCATTTTTAGCTGTAGTCTTCTGGCCACCTAGAGGCAAAAGGAAATACACTAGAAATTCAACTTTTGATTTTTTGCAAAGAAGAGTTGTATCAATTCATCTGCAGAAATATTTCGTCTACAGTTCCATTTAAGCAAGGACTTTTTATGTGTTATGACCCATCCCACCTGATTTAATTCTGCTTCCTATCACTACCACTCATCTCAATGATACCTCCAAGGTTCTGGAAAGGAATGATGATGTACAGCTAAAGTACTGATACTCATGGACAAACATTTTTTTAAAGCAGTGAAGTAGACTTCTAACATTTAGGCATTTACGACTACAGTTTCTGCAGGTTTAGTGTGACAAAAGTAGGTATTGAGACTAAAGGAATTTCTAGGGTGTCACAGAGTCTCTCTACACCTCCAAATGACTGTTGGCAACGGCAGAGTCAACCTTCCAGTGTTTGGGAAGGATGGATTGCCACCTTTGGCAAGCATCCTTTACACCTTCTTTCTAGCTTTTAAAATAAGGCATGTGACTTGGGCTCTAAGATACCAGATAACTGATCTATTCTGGTCACACATTGGTGGAGGATTATTTTATTTCAAGAGAAGGTGTTCCCATTGGGCCATCCTTGGGAATCCAGGAAGAGGCAAGGGGGAAAATATTGGAGAATCATCGTTCTGGTTCTTCCTATGAACCAAATTATCTTCTACCTCATGGGAATGTTGAAACCTAGCCCATTTGTGCTTTGTTTAATCTTAGCTTTCCTGTTCCCTGACTGTGACTTTTAGAATTTGGATCCAACAATATTAACTTTATGTGAGAAGTCTGCCTCCTCCACAACGTGGGTAGAGTTCATCAAACTCTCTTATGCATCCAGGATTTATCATGGCTGTAAAATAGTCAATTGTGTGTCTGCTCCTCTTTCATTCTAAATTGGATATTCCTGGAAAGCAGTGACCGTGATTTACTCATTTAAAAAAAAAAAACTCTTCAGTGCCAAGTATAGGGCTTAACACAAAATTGTTAGGTGACTGTTGGTTGAATAGGTATATCATTGAGTAAATCTGTAAACATACTATGCCCATTGCTTTTGGCAAGGTGAACAAGCAGTATCTGTCACTGATGAGCCTCATATTAACGTCATGCCTAAGGTCATACGAAATTACACTGCAGTGCCAAGTACATGCTCCGGGTCAACCTGGGAGCTCAGCTGTGACCTGTTATTTTCCTGGTTATTCTGTTTCTGGCTGCACTGAGCAAGTTAAGCCCTCACAGCTGGTCATTCTGAAAAAGGAACTTGCTTTACAATTTCAGAAACACCAAAGAGCACGTCGGACAAAGGGAATCTGGCATGTTTCTCTCCTTCAGGGGTACCTATATGTTCATTGCACTATCCATCTGGTTTACTCACAATTGCTTTCAACCACTACAATCAATCAGGTCTGAATATCATAATTACATAGGTGAAAGCACATCTGCTGGATTTATAGCTGACGTGCAAAACTGACAGAGATAAAGGAAAAGATAGTGCATCAAAAATGAGTATACCATTGTATATACATTATCTTTCTCAATTCTCCTGCTTCCATTTTATAAATGAAGAAGTAAGCTTCAGAGAGGCTGAATGACTTGTCCAAGACCACACAGCTAGGAAGTAGCAGAGATAGTAACTTACTTGCAGATATTTTATTCTGCAATTTAGAATCAATGTATCTGCAAAATGACTTGATCTTTCTATTATGACAAATTTAGAATGAAAAGTAGAAATGCTGCAAACTGCTGCTCATCCCATTGTCAAATTATACCTGAGAAAGGATTGATTATAGAGGATGAAAACTCGAAAGAATCACTGAAGTGAAAGATAATTGTTACAATAATAAAGTTGAACTTTCTGCTGGTCTGAGAAGCCAATTGGAAGTACACAGGTTATAATCACCATCTTTATTTGCATAGAATTATTCACAAAATGCCATGGCCTTAACTATCTAATTCCATTCTCAGAAAAACCTTAAAACATTGATTCTCTCCATTTTACAGGTGAGTTAAAAGAGTTACAGAAACTCAAAGAATGTGTGTAAGGCCATGTGGGAAGTAAGTAGCGTTAGAATCCAGGACTCTCCCGTGAGTTGAGTCCAGAATGACACTTTATGCTCAAATTGAAAATCTGAACATATGTCAAATACAAAATGAATAGCAGTCCAGTTCAAAATTTCACTAAACTTTTGGTTGGTTAAGCTTTAGTTGGATTAACAATCAGCTGTATGGGGCATTACAACATTATGTTTTCATAATAAAACTACTTAATATTTAAAGAGAGGAGGTAGTCAATACCTTCTAACTACTTTTTCTTGAAATTAGGTAGGGATTATTCCATATTAAGTGGCTTTCCCACTTTAATTCTTGCCAAACTTAACCCGATTAAACTGGCCAATGCCCATTCAGTATGCTTTCTTTTGGCAAGATATAGCCTCTAATTGACTTTGATTAATTTGGCAAATTGAGACAAAATTGCTCATCCTTATGCTCCACTTAAAAAAAAAAAAATACTCAGGCTTCCCTGGTGGCGCAGTGGTTGAGAGTCCGCCTGCCGATGCAGGGGACATGGGTTCGTGCCCCGGTCCGGGAAGATCCCACATGCCGCGGAGCGGCTAGGCCCGTGAGCCATGGCCGCTGAGCCTGCGCGTCCGGAGCCTGTGCTCCGCAGCGGGAGAGGCCACAACAGTGAGAGGCCCGTGTATGGCAAAAAAAAAAAAAAAGACTCAAGCAAGCCATCTTTCTCATGTTTTTTCTTACTTTCTCTTCTTTTCTTTTAAGATTCTTTTCTTTCTCTCTCAGATTTACTCTTCCATGTG
This sequence comes from Aethalodelphis obliquidens, assembly GCF_003676395.1. Taxonomy (NCBI): domain Eukaryota; kingdom Metazoa; phylum Chordata; class Mammalia; order Artiodactyla; family Delphinidae; genus Aethalodelphis; species Aethalodelphis obliquidens. Next base: position 59,557,026 of record NW_020837951.1, on the reverse strand, counting down.
TCAGTTTCTTTGGGGGTTGTTTGTTTGTGTGGAGAAGGAGGCAGTGGCACTAATGGAGAACACATACATTTCAGACTCAGGCCGACCCAGATATAAAAGCTGCGACACTGCTTCACAGTCATGCAATATTGAACAAGGGACTGAACCTCTGGGATAGCTTTCTCATCCTACAGAATGTCAACAGTAACAACCTCACAGAGTAGTTGTGACACATAAAATTGCAAGTTCTGTACAGCTATAGCACAGAGCCTGGCAAATAAAGGTATTCATAATTGGACTTAATGCTGTAGATGAAAGAGTTGTATATGCTTACTTTTCAACTTTGGGTCAGTAATTCCTTAGAAGAAGGTTTGTGACACGGTGTTCTGACCCTCTTATGTGGAAATCTGATCTGTCCTTAAAGACAAACAGTAAAAATATCATTATATTATTTCTTACCCAAGGCACCAGATATGTTGACGTCATCTTCAGAAGAGAAACTTTTCTTCCTTTTTTTTTTTTTTTTTCTTTTGGCATAAGTCATTTGTGTGTATCAGAAAATCAGCTGAAAGAATGCTAGGTTTTTGACAGTTTGGGGCTGCTTGTCCTTGTCTTTTTATTCCCATCACAATCATTCTCGAAAATAGTCTCCTTGCAACAATGAAAAAAATATATATAACCAGGTAGTTCATTTTCCAGCTCCTATTTTTCCCTATGGATTTCAGACAATTGGACCCTAGAGGCTTGGCTTTATCAACCACTAGAAGCATTGCCATGGAAATACTATCAGAGACCCCGTCACTCAACCCTTCATCAGGTACCAGTAATAGCAGTGAACACATTCACTTAAATATGACTTGGGTCAAAGAAGATGATCATAATAATAGGTACTCAGTACTTCAGTAGAAAATCTTATATAGTGTTGCTTAAGTAAAGGTAGATTATTTATATCTGCTCTGACTTATGTTTTTCAAACTTGGTCAAGAATTTCTTCAGAGGGAATTCATTTAGAATAATAAGTAGCTGATAGAATATTTATTGAATGCAGTGGGCTTTTTGTAATTACAGTAACACATGTAACTGTATTTCATTTTTTTTAATTATTTATTTTTGGTGGCATTGGGTCTTCGTTGCTGCACAGGGGCTTTTCTCCAGTTGCAGTCAGCAGGGGCTACTCTTCGTTGCTGTGCGCGGGCTTCTCATTGTGGGGGCTTCTCAATGCGGTGGCTTCTCTTGTTGTGGAGCATGGGCTCTAGGCGCGTGGGCTTCAGTAGTTGTAGCTCACAGGCTCTAGAGTGCAGCTCAGTAGTTGTGGTGCACGGGCTTAGTTGCTCCGTGGCGTGTGGAATCTTCCCAGACCAGGGCTTTAACCCATGTCCCCTACATTGGCAGGTGGATTCTTAACCACTGTGCCACCAGGGAAGTCCTGTATTTCATTTTTTATACTGAAAAACTTGATAAATTCTATTAGGAGAACTTATTTTGTCTTCCAAAATATCTATTAGCCAGCCAGCTTAACATCAACTGTGCCCTTAATTACCATAAAATCAGCTCATCATCAGCCTTCTCACCAACCCTCTTTCTCCATCCCAATGAGTAACATAACTTTCCAGAGACAAGAAATCAAAATGCAGTAACAGAAAGAAATTACTTGCAGAAAATCTTTTTTTATCCTCCTGTTTATTTTCTTAAGGGATCAGCTTTGCTGATTTCTTAAAGAATATGGCAACATATTTATGTTCTCCCTTTATTTGTTTTCATACTAGTTGGTTTCTGATACATCAGAGTCTATTGTAGTGCCTTAGCTCATCTTTAAATGATGAAAATGCAAATGCTATGCTAATCTTAGTGGTACTAGAGGTGCTGAGGTTTTTAAGCTAGTGAATCTAGAAGGGACTGTCCCACCATGTGGTGAATGTATTAGTCAGGATTGATGAAGTTGTGCTATAGTAAGAACAACAGCAAACACAAAACAGAAACTCGTATTGGTTTCAACAGCAAGGTTTATTTCTTGCTCATGGTTCAAGTCCATGTCAGGTTGGTTTCACTCCAAGAACTAGACTGACTGAACACCCACAAATGTGACTTTTTTCTCACAATGTACTGTCCTAAACTAGTCACATATACTCTCTCAACCTCAAGCAAGCCAAAAAGTAAAATCCTACTATTTGCCTCAAAGTGGGGGAAAAAACCTATATTTGAGTGATCAGACTAATGATGACCACCCTAAGAAAATTATTAATAGTGCCAGATATAAAGGGTAATGTTTGTGAGTAGGTCGAACTAAGGAAGTTGAAAGTACATTTAGACAATTTTAAAAATGTCGTCAGGGATAATCCTGAATAGACAATGACTTTAATCATTTTGAAGTTGGCTTTCTAGCCCCAATGCCTATCTTTTCCCAGTTCTAAATGCAACAAGTGTTTATTGAGCACATTACTGCATGTGAGTCATTTACCAAACACTGTGTAGATAAATAGATTAAAAATCCCTGAATCTGGATTCAGCTTATGTTTATCAAACCTTTATTTTATTAGGAACGGTGCCAGATACGATATTATGTACATTATCTTCTGTATCCTCACAACAAATAAAATAAAGTTTATGTTATCTCTTGCTGGAGAAATGAGGACAGTGGTTAAGAAAGGAGCATAACCTTGCCCAAGTTTATACTGCTAGTAGGTGGCAGGGTTAATACATTCTGGCCATTCTAATGGCAAGTCCGGTGCTCCTTCTAGAGCATATCTTTTAACAAGAAATGGTCTATGTGAAAATAAAAACTAAACCAAACAGTTGCCCACTCGTGCAGAAGGATCTTTATAACTAATATATTTCATACTCAGATTTGACAGTTTTTCACTTTTGTTGTCTCCTTCTCTTCCTCACATCCCCCGTTGTGGGCCTTCATCAACCTTCTTTTGTTACAGCACTATATATTTTTTTCCTTTAGAGCATATCATCCATTTATATATCTCTCACATTATATATATATATACTTGCCCTGCTTATGTTTTTCAAAATTGGTCAAGAATTTCTTCATATATATACATATAGACATATAGACATATATATATATCTACATATATATATATCTTGCAAGTATTTCCTTTTCCACTTCCATCTGCCAAGTCTACTTTTAGTTCCATTATCTCATTAATCTTAAGTTTTAAAGATAAATTTATATGTTCTCACTAAAACCCACATTTTCCTAATTTATATTTCAGTTAATCCTCAGAATACTTTCTAGTTCCTCAGGCTCAACCTTTTAGTACATCAGTGATTTCTTCCTCACACCTACATTCAATCAGTTAAAAGCTTATCCTTCACAGGGGCTCTTGCAGTTTTCCCTTCTCTGTCAACCTCACTACTAAAATTCTGTCCCTCATGACATCAATTCTAAACTTTTGTTGTAGCTTTCATTCTCCTTTTGCTTTCTGCATGTCATTGCCAACACTTTTGATTGTATATACAGACATTTCATGTATAATAAGTGACATTCACATTCCTCTATATTCTGGCCTAACACTCTTTTTTTTTTTTTTTTTTTTTTTGCGGTATGTGGGCCTCTCACTGTTGTGGCCTCTCCCGTTGCGGAGCACAGGCTCCGGACGCTCAGGCTCAACGGCCATGGCTCATGGGCCCAGCTGCTCCACGGCATGTGGGATATTCCTGGACCGGGGCACAAACCCATGTCCCCTGCGTTGGCAGGCAGACTCCAACCACTGCGCCACCAGGGAAGCCCTGGCCTAACACTCTTATTCCTGCTTATTTCCCACTATGTCTTAAAGCAATACAAAATGAAACAAAAACATTAATTCTACCCCAAATAGTCAATTACTCTTTTCTAAATTTTCCCTCAAATTTTCTTACCACTCTCCCTTTGATCATATTATTTTTATCATCTAGATTGTCCTCTTATACTCCAAATACCTATTGAAAGTCCACCTATTGTGTTAGGATGAGAGAAAATTTAATGATTTTGCTTATTTGTTTTTTAACATTCTTCATCACATTCACAGCTCAGTAAATTATTTTTTTTCTTTGTGTTACTGTACTTCTCACTTCATGCACTAATCAGCAAGCATACCATATTCTGCCTGGGACCCATACTTCTAGACCTTTTAGACTGGCCTCTCATATATAGTAGGTAGACTATAAACATCAGTATCGTCAATAAACTATTACCTTGATAACTTCCTGGAGGCCAGCTGAACAGTATTAATGGATTATCTTTGATATCAAAATTTAACTTCAAGGAGGCTTAGAGCATTGTATTACATTATTGAAAAATAGGAGCCAACCTAATATTCTACATGAAGTAGTGGTAGAGGAGAAGCCTTGTTAGAATATTTCTGATCTATTCATAAATGCAGATTAATTGGAAACACTGTAGAATTACATATAATGCCAATATAATGCCATGGAATAATGTGCACAAGTTAGATTGGAGGAGGAACAGGTTACAAAAAAGAAGGTTTTTTGTTTGTTTGTTTAGTTATTTTAAGAATATGTGGTAGACCACAATTCCTGTTTTCCCTCTGCACACTCACCCCCTTTTAGTTAGTTTTGGCTATGAGAATTGATTTGGCTGATAAAATGTGAGTGAAGGTGATGTGGGTCATTTCCAGGTAAAAGTATTTAAGATGTAAGAGTTTCTTTGTGCTGTTTAATGTGGCAACATTAATGGTGCATCCATCAGATTAGGGCCGTGGATAACTACACTTTGCTTTCTGTTGTACTGTTTGTATTTTGAAAATATGTGCAGGTATTCCAGGAGCTTCTCATGTAAGATAATAATTATGCAACAAACATGTTAATAATTCATTTTTTTAATATATTAACAACCTTAAGTTTTAGAAAATAGAGAACAGGCCAGATTCATGTTGGCAGAGGGAGTGAGGGATAGGTATTCCAGGAGCTTCTCATGTAAGATAGTAATGCAACAAACATTGTTAATAATTCAATTTTTTTAATATATTAACAACCTTAAGTTTTAGAAAATAGAGAACAGGCAGGATTCATGTTGGCAGAGGGAGTGAGGGATTCTAACCAACTGTTAGAATCACAGAACTGCAATTAATATAGGGAGTCATCTAGCTCAAATGCTTTCAGATGAAGAACTAGAAAGTCAAAGTGTGGGTAAAAGTGGAGGCAAGAATCTTGTTTTCTTGCCTCCTGATCCCGTATACTTCCTGCCACTGGAGGAATGACATTTCCTCTCTCAATTTAACTTTTATCTAGCTGTCTAGCTAATCTAATTAAAATTGTGTTGCAACCAGCATCAAAACAGTAGAGTAAAATGGACTAGGTAATTAGCAGCATGGTTCAATTATAGATACTAACTTTCACTTCATGATTAATTATAATGTGGTTTGCAAAATATGGGCCATTGACTATTATTAATCTGTCAAGACTATTTGAGTGCCTGATGTGTAAGAGTACTTTGCTAGGCATTAGGAAAAAAACAAAACTAAAGAAAGAAAGAAGTAACCCTCTTACTAAAGGAATCCTCAGTCCAATGGAGAATAGAAGAATCATCCTAATAAAGTGCTATATGTTATATTTCGAGCATTTGGGAACACAGGAGGAGAGGCTGGTTGAGGAAAGATATTTCAAAGAAGGCACTAATTGGACAGATATTTGAAGCATGATGAAGAGAAGTTTTCCCGGTATACAAGGGGAGGAAAATGTGTTCTGATGGCCCAGAGTATGCAAAGGCTTTGAAAAGTTGGAATGTATGGTGCAATGGCCAGGGAATGAGTATGGCTGGAACCTGTGGCAGGAAATGAGGCAAGGGATTAAAGCAGGAACATTACTAAAACCCAGTGTAATCCTTTTGTTTCTTAAAGACTGAATCACCCCAACTACAAATTGGATTTTTAAAAAATTTTGAACAAAGAATTTTGAACATTTTACTGTATTGACATTGAGTTTAAAAATAAAGATTTTTTGGATAAATAGACAAACTGGCAGATGAGTATCAAAAATTTTGTTATAAAATAATAACTTTTCAATGGCATACATGAACAAGAGTAGGTCTTAACTGTTCTTACCACACACAAAACAGTGGTAACAAGGTGAGGTGATGGATGTGTTAATTAACTTGATTGTGGTAATTGTTTCATAATGTACACATATATTAAATCATCATGCTGTACACCTTAAAAAACTTGTCGTACAAACCAAATGTATACTTTAAAAATAAACATATAAGTAAATAAATGGCAATCATTAGAACAGAGAAAATACTAGTAAAAATTACATTTATAAAATTGCATATTATATAAACAACTACTATGGCAAACTGATCTTATTGTAGTTATTTTAATAATTTTGGCTATAATGAACTGCATAAATGGCATTGTGTAGTGTTTATAATTGTCACATACTAGATAAAATTTGTGATATCTATTATTGTAGATCTTCAATCTGTGTGTGTGTATAGGGACCTGAAATCAATATTTTTAAAGTATTTAGCCATTAAATTGTATAATTCCACTTTTAATTTGAATTCTTGAGCATACCAAGCAAGAACATGGTAAACTTCCATGTGGAAGAAGAGCTGACCAATCTTGACTCTTTGCTTCAAGTAAGGATCAGCTTCCCTAGGACCCCAGAGTCCCATTTGGGAGGAGGAAGAAAAGATCTATTAGAACTTAGTGCGGGGGAGGAATCAGGGAGGGACAATGAACCCTTAGACCTTCCCATTGAATGTCTCAGAATAATGCATAAGACAAAAATCACAATAATATAACCACAAAGGGCTTTAAGCAGATTTTATTGTGTAATTCCCTTTCTCTAATGAGGCACTTGGGTAGTTTCCATTTTGCTCTAGATGTCTGGGGTGAACTTTTGTTACTATTTTTTGCTAATTATACATAATACAATGGTGTTTTGTTTTGTTTTGTTTCGTTTCTTTGTTTTTACGCTTTTCTCACTGCAGTGCTCTTAAGTATTTATACATATTATAATTCAGCTTAAAGTAAGCATCATAATCCAGTGGCAATCATCTTGACAATATGTATCCTATTCCTGGTTTTAGGGAAGAAAATCAGGAACAATCAGGAAATGTATAGATATTTATGGAGAAGCAATTCTTAGCTTTACTTAAAATAAAAAGGACAAGTTATAAAAAGTAACTAAGAGCATGTGCAGATATTAGTGCTGGCTAAGTAATAATTTGAAAAATGTGCTTCTTGTTCAGTCTTTCTTTTCTTCCTCAGCTATAATAGATCTGTATATTCCCTCAGCACTTTGTAACTCCTTTATCATGGCATTTACATTATTGAATTCTAATTTGTCATTTAATTGGTTTCTAGAAATCAGGTCTTACTCTTACTCTTCTTGACATCCAACACAAAGTGTTTTGAAAAAAGACTCTTGGAATGTGTGGAAAAAATGAATGTGTAATTATTATTATAATGGATGTGAGATGTTTGGAGTGAATTATCTGAAAAAAATGATGATTTACTTTATGAGTTGTTTCTTCTTTACATGATTTTGACCAGAATATAAGTATTGCATTTTCTCTCTGATATTTTGTAAGTGTAGTTTTGAAAACTCCTTTTTTACGAAAGAAATTCCTGAAGCACTTATAAATAAATAGGGCATATGCCAGGTTGAATTGGTAACTGTTAATAGATGCTACTACTAATACCATAGTACTCTATAGCTCATATATATCTATGAGAACACCTCAAATCCTGAGGATGAAATTGTACATAAGTTTTGGACTTTATTAGTATTTTATTAACATTTTATTATTTAAGTATTTTATTAGTATAAGTAATTATGATAATAAGCCAACAAAGAGTGTAGTTATTGCAACCTGTTTTGTCTATCTGATTTTTGTTTAAAAACTGAAAGTTTGTACCTCTCTTTCCTTTTTACCTATTTCACCCATACCCTCCTCTCTGGCAACAGCCAGACAAATTGTATATCTGATTAAATAAGCATTATAATAATATTGATATTAGTTCTAGGGATTTTGTAAATTAATAGTAAACGTGTTCTTTTAATATTGACACCCTTCTAGCAATAATCTAAAGCTTTCTGTATCTGATTTTCGTTTACAATCGTTTTTGTTTTCTACTCACGAGGAATGTTTCATCAAATTCAGTACCCCAAGCAGCAGAATATATTGAAGGATCTATGGAAATTTTTAAATGAAGTAGCTTGATCTAGTGTGAGTTTCAGAAAATAATGGGTTTGTAAAAATGAGAAACAGGGAGAGAAACTGAGTGAAAATTTTATAAGGAATAAAAAGCAAACTTGTCATGTAATTAGGCTGTGGAAAGTGTCTGATTTTAAATGGCCCTCACATATATTGTTATATACACTTGTATTTATTACTATATTATTAATTGTTTGATAACAATTAGGTAGATATATGATTAAATATGATTAATTAACATTGAGATGTAAATTTAAAAGTGTTCTTTTTTAGTGTATCTAAAATGTGGCAGGTGTATGGCCAGCTAAGTGATATGTGACCTGCCTTCCTTGGAACTAGGGCATTGGCAGGGTTTCTTTAACTGTGTGTGTTCCAAAGCTGTCTCTTATAGCAACTAAAACTATCCCCAGAGTAGATTTGCAATTGTTTCTGGGTGTAATGTGGAGTTACAAATACACTGCAACTGTGGTTAAGATTTATGATTTTATATAACTCTTATAAGGGAGTGCACTTGAGGCCATTTTTCCATTGCACAGCAAGTTTTCCAATATAAAATTAGCTTTTATGTTCATGTGATTGCTTTCAACCTTAAAATACATGGTACTGGAGAGAGTAATAGGCTGTCTGATCTGGAATGGAGGCAAGAAGGAGGTCTATCATGGAAGTTAGTCCTTCTGTGGTTAAAGTCTTGGGTTCACTTGTCAATGTTATGTTGGCTCCCTATGTCCATAGACGTTTCTCTCTCTCCCTTTTTTTAAATTAATTAATTAATTTATTTATTTTTGGCTGTACTGGGTCTTTGTTGCTGCGCGCAGGCTTTCTCTAGTTGCGGCGAGTGGGGGCTACTCTTCGTTGCGGTGTGCAGGCTTCTTATTGCGGTGGCTTCTCTTGTTGCAGAGCACGGGCTCTAGGTGCGCGGGCTTCAGTAGTTGTAGCTTACGGGCTCTAGAGCGCAGGCTCAGTAGTTGTGGCGCATGGGCTTAGTTGCTCCGCGGCATGTGGGATCTTCCCGGACCAGGGCTCAAACCCCTGTCCCCTGCATTGGGAGGCAGATTCTTAACCACTGTGCCACCAGGGAAGTCCCTCTCTCTGTCTTTTTTTAATAGATTTTTATTGGAGTATAATTGCTTCACAATACTGTGTTAGTTTCTGTTGTACAACAAAGTGAATCAGCCATATGCATACATATATCCCCATATCCCCTCCCTCTTGAGCCTCCCTCCCACCCTCCCTCTCCCACCCCTCTAGGTCATCGCAAAGCACTGAGCTGATCTCCCTGTGCTGTGTTGCTGTTTCCCACTAGCTAACTATTTTACATTCGATAGTGTATATATGTCCATGCTACTCTCACTTTGCCCCAGCTTCCCCCTCCCTGCCTGTGTCCTCAAGTCCATTTTCTATGTCTACGTCTTTATTCCTGCCCTGCCACTAGGTTCATCATTACCACTTTTCTTTTTTTTTTAATAGACATGTCTTATGGTTGTTCAGGTCGTACCCCATTCAAAGGCATCTAGCAGAGGAAAGGAGCTGAGATGCCACCCATGCTCTACATGCCAGGCACTGCCTCCTGGGATGATGCTGCATCAGCTGTAGGAAAGGACTGTCATTCCTCCAGATTATCCTTCAAGATTGGGTCCCTTTTTGCATTTTATCTGCTGAGGAGGCTTTTCTTTTTCACATAAATGGTTTTCACGTCCGTCTGCCTTACTTTCAGCCAGTCCAGTAGGAAATCTACTTTTACTCCTTTGATGGCTGCTAACGCTCTGCTTCTTGGGGTACCTCTCACTCATGACTCAAGCGTGATCTCCTACAGGCTCCACTTTCTCAGGCTATGTTATAGGGGAAGTTTTTCAATCAGTCCCATCGGAATTTAAAAACCATTTCTGTTTCTTCTTTATTATTTGACTCAAGGACAAGTTGCCTACTCATTTTAAGCCTCAATTTCCTCTTCTACAAAATAATCAGGATATTCTCTATCTTATAAAATCATGGGGCAAAGTGAAAATAATTCATGCCAGTGAGGAGCAGATGTATGGCACTTAGGAGGTGCTGAATATACATTCATTCTTTCCCCTTCCCCATTTAATACCACCCAAACCTGTACATATTTTTTTTAATTCTGTTTTTCACTAGTATTAAAACTACAAATAATAACAAAAGGAGTCTCGGAGTTCTAAAACTCCTATGAAGTTCTCATGATTCCACGCCCCATGCTTCCTGACTTCCTTGCAAATAGCCAGCAGTGGCTCTAAGATCATTCTCCTCTTGAATTTTATTCCTGAATATCCACTCCATCAAACCATTTTTTCTCTTATCACTTATCTTCCCTACCTAAGGAAATAATAGCACTCAAGAGTCCAAGAGCCCTAGGCTTTGCAGCTAGACTCTAGCCTAAGTCAAATATTTCATTTCTTACTAGCCATCCGACCTTAGGATGGATGTTTAAAATTTCTGTGTTTCAGTTTCTATGCCTCATGAATTGAGAATGATGATAGTACCTACGCTCTGAGTCATTATGAATATTAAGTGAGGCGATACATGAAAGACAGTTAAATGCCCTGCGCTAAGCGAATTCTCAATTTGTTGCTTTTTATCATTTTCTACCTCATTCCTTAGGAAAACCCATCTGCCCAATGGTAGAATTTAACCTAAACTATGGAAAATTTCCCAAAATATATCCTTCAGAAGCATAGTTAAAAGTATTGCTGGTTAAAGTTTATAAGTACACACCACACACACAAACATTTGGGAAAAACTGGCTTAAAAATATCTACACAGGGGCTTCCCTGGTGGCGCAGTGGTTAAGAATCTGCCTCCCAATGCAGGGGACACGGGTTCAAGCCCTGGTCCTGGAAGATTCCACATCCCGCAGAGCAACTAAGCCCGTGTGCCACAACTACTGAGCCTGTGCTCTACAGCTCGCGAGCCACAACTGCTGAGCCCGCATACCACAACTACTGAAGCCCGCGCACCTGGAGCCCGTGCTCTGCAACAAGAGAAGCCCCTGCACCGCAACAAAGAGTAGCCCCCGCTCGCCGCAACTAGAGAAAGCCTGCGCACAGCAACAAAGGCCCAGTGCAGCCAAAGATAACTAAATTAAATAAATTTATAAAACAAAAAAAATCTATACATGTTTATCATTCATCCTGGATGAATTCTCAAATGGTTTAAAATGCTAGTGTGCATTAGTAGTTATAGAGCACACAGCATCTTTTACTAATTTACGCAAAGTACCATTTTTTTTTCCTTATAAATTACTTCTGGTGAAGAGTCTCCAAATCTTTCATTTTTTAATCCTATTATTACCCATCCTTCCTTTAACGATCAGAAATTGGTAAGATTGGCATCTTTAAGACATTCTATGACAAATTGTCCTAACTCCACAATTTTTTATTGCTAAAAAGACAAGGCTTAGCATACTGAGATAACCAAGAACTCCAAGGACTGTTAGCCCATTATAACTTGACCTACATTGCTGCCACCTCATTTGCTTAGGACAGCCTTTTCAAGTGTGCAGTATAAGGATTATGAAATAAATCCTCCAACGTTTTATTTGTTTATAGATAGCATGACCAGAAACTCCAAATAATTTCACTTCACACAATTGAAAACAATAATAGCAAACTTCTACATGGTATTTACTATATACTGGGGGGTTAACTTACATTAAGTTATTTAGTTTCTACCAACCATCTTGGAGGATATTATTTGTATTCCTATTTTATGGATGATAAAACTGAGGCACAGAGAAATTTGCTAAAGTTCACACTACTTTTATGTAATTGTTCTGATATTTGAACCTGGGAAATAAGTCTGATTTTGGATCCCATGCTCTTAACAATCCTAAAATTAAAACCATAATGAAAACTACTAGCCTCAATGAACATGTCTATGGAAATCAAGAGTAAAACTGTTTATTAAAGCTAATGACACTGATACTATATATTTATGTAACTGAAGACAGTTTGAAATATTCCAGTAGATGATCACGTTGAAAGAGAATGCACCCATCATTCTAGCTCAGTGGCTGTTGCTGTCTATGGAATTCGGCATCTTGACTCCAATTTTTAACCTGAAAAAAATGAGTAAGATACGGCATAGTGGCTGCTGAAATGGTAAAGTGGTAGTACATTGATCTTTACCCACATGATCAGACTTCAGATTTCACATCCCAGTACTGCGGTTTACTGCCTGCATGTCTTTGCATTAGTTATATACTTTTTAAATGTGTAGTTTTTCCATCCATAAAGTTGGGATAATAGCTCAGTTCTTGGACATTTTAAGCATTTAAATTTGGAACATATAACTGGCTGAAAGAGGGAATCTTAACGTGACCAGTGTCTTTCTCCTAGAACAAAACTGCATTCTCCCCATTCACTCTGCAAGTCTGAGAGCGGTGTGACCCAGAAAGACACTGACACCTGTTGCTGCTGAGATGTGACAATGCATGCCCAGTCAGAAAAGGAGTACCTTTTTTTTTTGTTGTTGTTGTTTTTTTTTTTTTTTGCGTTATGTGGGCCTCTCACTGTCGTGGCCTCTCTCGTTGCGGAGCACAGGCTCCGGACATGCTGGCTCAGCGGCCATGGCTTATGGGCCTAGCCGCTCTGCGGCATGTGGGATCTTCCCGGACCAGGGCACGAACCCGTGTCCCCTGCATCGGCAGGTGGACTCTCAACCACTGCGCCACCAGGGAAGCCCAAGGAGTACCTTTTGTGAACAGCTTTTTTTCAGTCGGAGAAAAGTACGGGACATGGTTTTTACCACTTTTGTTGCTTTTTGAATTCAGTAAAAAAGAGAGATGAAAGGGAATTGTCAGACAACCCAAATATCAGTCTCTGTCTTGGTAATTTTTTCTATCATCCTATATGTATTTGACCAGTATCCAATTCTAGTGTCGTAACCTAGAAGAGATAACATTGTTGCCTGTATGACATTTTCTCCATTGGTCAAGATGGTGTCTCTGCTGTTCTATGATCAGAATGGTCAATCTACAGCTCTATTGCTGTAAGCCTGCTAGACATCATTGCAGTTCAAGGTCCCCTTGATGAGGATATAGGGAGCGGGATCGACAGAAGGCATACAAGATGGGAAAGATGAGATGACCTTAGATGTTTCAACACTAAGTGTGAGAGGCTGGGCACATTGGGAAGAGAATCACTGACTATTGGATAAGGAAAAGCATGTATGAACTTTCTGCTTTAATCTATTCAAATGTCATATGTATGTGTAGATAAGGACAATGGTTATTAAAAATTACCCCTGCTATCATGTAACCATGTATTTATTAATGCGGGAGAACACATCTTGGTTATGTCAAAATAATACTGTTGTAGTAACTCATGTGAACTGCTGACTAATTATAACTAATTACCATGAAACATGCAGTCACTATAAATTTGGTTTTTAAGTGTTCCATATTAACACTTCTGTGTTTTATGCATTAGATTAATGAAGTCTATGCATGTAAGCTCAGTTTTCATTCTTTTATTTTTTAATTTTTTTTTTTTATAATTTATTTTTGGTTATGTTGGGTCTCCATTGCTGTGCGTGGGCTTTCTCTAGTTGCAGCGCGCTGGGGCTACTCTGTTGCGGTGCACAGCCTTCTCATTACAGTGGCTTCTCTTGTTGTGGAGCACAGGCCCTAGGCACGTGGGCTTCAGTAGTTGTGGCATGCGGGCTCAGTAGTTGTGGCTTGCGGGCTCTAGAGTGCAGGCTCAGTAGTTGTGGCGCACAGGCTTAGTTGCTCCACAGCATGTGGGATCTTCCAGGACCAGGGCTTGAACCCGTGTCCCCTGCATTGGCAGGTGGATTCTTAACCACTGTGCCACCAGGGAAGCCCCTCAGTTTTCATTCTTGCTCAAATATCATGTTTGTTGTTCATTCAATCTTATGTGTAGAGAAGGCATCATTGGCTAATTTTTTGTATTAAAATGCAGTGGGTGATCATGAGTAATGAGGAGGGATAAGTCTGTATTCATTTTTCTAATGCTGCATTGCAAGTTTCAGAGGTGACATCCAGGTATGATGTGAATAATGCATTCATGGGTTCTGAAGTAAAATATGGGACAGTTATAGATTCCTGATGGATATTTCCCAACTTTAGGATCAAGTATTGAAATAGTCTATTATGCTCCATCTCTGGGTTAGCAGACACTTTTACCTTATATTTCACTGCGTTTTGCAGATTTTGCACTGCAGAAAGAAAGAGAATATATAAATTAAGTCCATTAAAGTGAAAGCATTCCTCTGCTGTTTGAAGTGTCAGTGTGAGACTTCATACATGATTTTATTTAGAACCCGCAAAATGACAGATATCTCACCTACGCCGGTTTCCTCTTTGTAGATTGTGCATAGTTTTCTGTTTTCTTCAAATTTCTACGCTGACACCTTCAGGCTTATAATACTCTGCTCTGAAGTTTATTATTATTGTACTGAATCCTAAACCTGTGTATAGGATACTCTAAAGTGTTAGGAGCCTTTATGTGATAATGGAAAACAAATCAGTAATGCTAATATTCTTGCATTTGAAGAAGCCCATGATTACAAATGCATAAAAACCTGGCAGTTAGTGTAAGAGTGATATAAGGATGAAAGCTTTTCACTGTTGGTTGTCAAAACATTTTTTGAAATTCTGAAGTCTGGAAAATTAGCTTACTGTCATCACAGCAGTCTTTTGCCATGAGAGCCATTATTTTAATTTCTTACTGCAATTCCTTTTGAGAAGTCAAGCTCTGCAGCTTCTTGTTTTACATCAACCAAACGTGATTATAGATAGGGTATGTCTCCATACGACAGCAAGGACTAATGTCAGATACGGGAAGGGAGATAACTTATTTCTATGGTCAATTACCCTGCCCTGTATCAGAAAAAATAAACAGTATCATTTATTTCTTTCTAATGATTTTATATATTTTGCTGTGGTCTCTTATATGGATTAGTCTAAGACATAGATGATTGTTTAAGAAAGAAAAAGCGTGAGATTGATTTTCAAGACATCTTGAAGTAGTTCTAAGAATTGGGAAAATCATGTCAAATTTATGTTAAGGACCTTCTTCTGTTCTCACTCAACACCCAATGACTCTGCTTTGTGAATAATTTTACATTAAACCACTATAATATGTCTCTTAGGGGGTGAAATTTATTAAGAATATTGATATATAAAGAAAGAAGAAAAATATTCTTTAAATTATGATCAATAGAAAGATGGAAGGAGTAAAATATTAAAACCAAGTCAGTCAATCTTACAAGTTTGGAAGCTGTACAGAAATAAATTTTTTTATAGGACACCTTTTGACAAATAACAGTGCTTTCTAAATCACTGAGTACAGGTATCTTAGACAGTAGTACTGTGACTTAAACTACTTGCAATATTTTCTTAGCAGAAAATTATTCCAATAATGCTTTCAGAGAAGTGTTTGGGGGAGGTTGTATAACTAATAGATTGGTCTACAATTCCCTGTCAAGTTGAGGTCTTTACTTACCTTTTCTGGATTCAAAAGCTGCTTGTGCAATGTCTAAAATTCACCAAACAATATTGAAAACAGACCAGCAGTTATATATCCACGTGGACATTTTATTCAGACATATATGCTGATTTTTGCTTGGCACACAGCAGGCCAGTGCTTCTTATGTCAGTGTTTTACATGAGGCGTGGGTGGCTGGTAGACATGGCTGTTCCCTTAAGCTCCACCATCATCTTCTTGGTCACTTTGTAAGGAACTCTGGCAGAATATGCATTAGATACTTTGTTCCTTTAATCAGCATATTCTTGGTCTTTGACTGTAGACAGGAATCAAGTGTAGGCCAAAACGTATGTCTCATTATAGACCCTAGGTTACGTAGGCCCATACAAACATAATACTGTGTTTTAATTCTGAAGGCAAGGTCATTAGGAGTGGTATTTTAAAGGTCCAGTTAATAATTTCCAGTGTCGATAAAAAGGATAGACTCCGCTAACCAACTTCTTTTGAGCTTGTTCCTTAATGATGATGCTACTTTTGAATAAGCTGATGCCTTCTCCTGCTTCTCATTTATTCTCTAGATAAATGAGAGATAAATATCCTCTTCTTATGAAGAAGATATGGATTTATGTGATCATAGTCTGTGGCATTCTTAATAATAAATGGCCCTACTTTCTACAAATCGATTTTTCTAAAAATAAAGAAATTATTTTGGTAAACATTTCTATCTTCTAATTGATGTATGGTTGACAATTCCAAACCATAATTATTTTGAATTAACTTGAAAACATTTGGGCTATGTGACTTTATGATATCAATCAAAAATTTTTTTTAAAATGTTTCTATTTTAGGAAGAAATATTCACAATCTAATTTTGAAGGTCTACTTTCCATTGTCCACTTATAACTCTAATTATTTGCTACTATATTTAAAACAATTTCAAAATCAATTTCCAGTCCTGAACACTTGGGTACTGAATTGGTCAGTAGACGGGTATATTTTAAATATAGTAAGTAAGATAATTAATGCTTCTCAAAGAAATACTTTCAAATAATTTTCCTTTTACTATTGGGACTTTCTAATCTTGCCAGAGAGACAAAAATAATTACTTCCGTTTTATGAAAGAGAGAAGTTGAAAGACTCTCTCAAACTATGTAGTAATTATTAACAGTACCTAAGCACCTCCTATAAATCCCAAATTCCAGATCAGTTCTTACATAATGGTTATGTATATGCATTTTTACCATAGTTCATTGAGTTTTTCCAATTGGGAAATCAAACTCTCCTGTCTCATATTTAATATAAGCCAACATGATTGTAGAAACAATATGACAGCAGTGACTAATGTCAGAAATGAAAATGGGTTCTCTAGACAGTTATCCTACCCTATTTCAGAAAAAAAAAAAAGTACTTATTTTGATGATTTTACTTTTGAGTACTCTTTGTAAGACAGAAATTACTGTTTAGGATAGAACATGGTGATCGTATGATGCAGCAATATTTTATATTCCACTAAGAAAAAAAATTCTATCAATCCAAAGATTCCATTGATTGTAAAATGCCACTCAGAGTTGTTAATATGTGGCAAAATTTTCATCTTAAAATCAATTAAGTGCAATATTATAAAGCCTGCTTTATAAAAAAATTTGTTGTTTATTTAGTCTTGTTCTCAATGGATGGGTTTTGATTCACATGCATATGTTAATCTTTGAGCTGTTTTGTGAATATTTTGGTATTCCTATAACACTGAAATATTTTTTTGGACAGCAAATTTTATAAGCTAACTAAAAACAATCAAAAGAGGTTTTTAATATCTTGTTGCGTGGCTTCATTTCCCCAGAGATTTAAAGATTTACTATTACAGATTTGGCCCCAAAGACTAAGGTACTTGGTGAACATGCTTTTTTAGTTAATTCCAAATCTTCTTAAGTTCTTGTTATTGGAATGAATAAAGACTAAATTATGTCAACAGAGTTTAGGTTTTAAGTCAGTTTTATAAAACAACCCTGATATTTTCCAACTTTAGAAAGTGAAAAGCAGAATTTAAAGTGTGAAATAAGGATACTGAACTCAAAATCTCTACTATATTAGGTGCACAGGTTCAGATTTAGTCAGAAGCATGGTTCTGAACTGTCCTTGGATTCCTAAATAAGACAACTGAACAATTTCTTTTACAGTCTTGTAGCTATTGTCCTTCACTCTCTGCATGTGTTGGCATATCCTGTTATGTGAAAAAAAGAGAGCTAAATAATGGACTATTTCATCAATCACTTTTAACTTGAAATATTTTTTCAACATCTTTTAGATTGCATCTTATTTTTGAAATAGAAGGTCACACAGTCAAATATATGATGGTTCTGCCCTTGAAGTACTAGACTTTATTATTTTCCCCCCACCTAGTTCACACTTTATGTGGTAGACCAAAGAAGAGCTGCTTTTATTTCCCTTCGAAGTTTCAAAGATATTAAAGACATTCAGACTTCCTTACCTAATGTCCAGGTATAATATGTCTGGGAGACACAGATTAAAACACATGAGTTTTCTTTTCTTGTAATTCTTTGTCCCCAATTAAAGTTCTTTTAATACAGAGTAACCTCTGTATCTCTCAAGGGGCACTGTGGGGAGGCAGAATGAACCCTGAACAGAGGTCAGAAAACTTTCTTCTAGTCTTGGAAATTCTGCTTATTATTGGTGTCTGGCACACAAAAATCACTCAGTAAGTATTAATATGGTGCATAGATTAATTAATAACTAATATAGCAATTAGTACCCCAAACTCTGTCCTTGTATTGCTCATAGTGTCATTGGGAAGGTAAACCATTACGATATAAAGCGATTGGCTCTGAACTGGATGTATGGATGCAGTCATCACTGAAGACATTGCAGAAGAGGGAGGGGAAGAGAATTAGAGTTTACTGAATGCATCTCAAGAAGCACACAAGCTATAGTCTCCCTTTGACTAATCAGAAAAAAGGAGGCATACTGAATAATCTACTTTACCCAAGGCTATTCATTTAATATACGTGGGGAAGTTAGAATTTGGCTGTGGTAAAATCTGAATTCCAGGTAATTGGGATGATTGAATTATTAACTTTCCAATGACTACTTCTCTAGTGATGGATTAATTGGACCGGGTGTTATGCCATATCCTATTTTATACTCTTCAATGTTGCCCACTTATTTTTAGCCAAACTTAAGTATATTGATTCATCTAAATCATGATATCTCAGCAATTTTTAAAAACTCATTGACTTCATCATCTTTTATCACTCCATTTTCCAATCCCACATGCTGCTTGCCCCATCCACCATTATTATACCTTATGGTATAAGGAAAAGTTATGGTAAAGCTAAAGGAATTCAAGATAGCTGTTACTGTGTGAAATTGATTTTATAGACTTGGGTTCCATACTATTTCAAGACAGGAAAAAAACCCCACGAAATATATATATACAAAATATTTTGTATTTACTAATGTGTTTTATATTGGTGATAAATACGGTCATAGCTA
This sequence comes from Aethalodelphis obliquidens, assembly GCF_003676395.1. Classification (NCBI taxonomy): domain Eukaryota; kingdom Metazoa; phylum Chordata; class Mammalia; order Artiodactyla; family Delphinidae; genus Aethalodelphis; species Aethalodelphis obliquidens. The sequence goes on along the minus strand of NW_020837951.1, from coordinate 59,537,904 downwards.
ATCTTGTTTAGATATAATTCACACAATAAAGTTTTACATAAAATAAAATTCACTGTTTTAAAGTGTACAATTCAGTGGTATTTAATATATTCACAAAGTTTTGCAACTATAATCATTATCCAATTTCAGAACATTTCCATCACTCAGAAATGTATTTGTTCACAGCCAAACTTTAATGAGTATATTCCGTGATTAACCTCTGTGCTGAACACTTTATGTGTAATGTATTATTTGATACAACAATCCAAAAAGGTAGGTAGGAAAAAATGTCTGATATATTTTATAAATGAGGAAACTAAAATTAAGAGAGATTGATTAACTTTACTAAATATCAGAAATGCTTAACTACTATCCCCACCTTGTAGACTTCTTGAGTTCAATAACACTCTAGTTCTTTTCCCTTCCTGAAGATGAAGTTGGCCTAGAGTTACCTTCTTTCATACAGACAAATAGATATGGGAAGCATATCTTCTTTTCTCCATCTTTGTGCTTCAAGAGTGTATAGACTGAATTTTCTAGAGGAACTGGGTTTCTGAATCTTTTTTCCTATTGTCTGATCATAAATCAGAAGTTGTATACTTGAGGTCTACATGCATGGAAGTATGTATGTCTTATATATTTCAGAATTACTTCTGTTAAAAGCATACTCATTTCTTGCATCACAGCTGGAAATTCCAGTTACCTTTTCCTGTGGAAACCTTTGGTGCTAGGTAGAGATGAAGTTGTCCTACTTAGTGCAATGCACTTTGGTAGGTATAAAGTTCATTTTGTGGATTGTCATGGGGAGTTAATCTTGCATAGCACTGTTTCCATGGAAAAAGATGACTGCTCAAGACAGCAAGCTTGTAAATAGTCTTTTTTATTACTACTTACTAGTTACTTGATAAATTTTAGTTGAATAACTAAATTAATAAATTGATTAATATATAAATCATAATTTAGGAATTGCCTGTACTGCCTTAAAGAAATTCATCCTAAAATATTGCAAACATATTTTGACATATTGAAGTATATTTGATTGTACCTTGGGAAGAATTTATACGTTCCAAAAGAAGTAGACTATACTTATAGTCTTCAGAAGATCACACTTAAATGAGAAGTTATTATATTGAAATTTCAAATTTATAAACATTTCCACAAAGTTATTCCATGAAGCTTAGATAAAGCTACCATAATACTTCCTATTTTCCTTCACAGGAAATGCTTGTTTGTTTTTCCAGAGGTGCCAAATGCTCATCTCATAATAATTGTTGCAATGCTAAGCAGTCATTTTCTACTAGTACTTTCAGTTATAAAACACTGGATCACTTGTTTCTACCTACAAAGCAAGATGAGCACTTAATTTCCTCTGGGTGTTCTGTAAAGGGATATTTTGGAGAGATCTCATGGCACTCTAAATGATCAGTTATTATATTAGTCTCTCAGTGTTACTAGATTTCTTTCCAGTCTCTTCTTTGCCCAAGTTTGATAGGAAGCTGTAGTTATAGTGATATAATGAATAAACTACACTCTAAAGGATCAATATTAAGAACAAAGTTTGCCACATCTTCAATGGTTGCTGTTAAAAACAAACAAATAAAAAAAAACTTAGCATAATTGGAGCATCTAGTAATCATACATGTAGGCATTACTTTTATGTAAATTCCAAATCTTAAAGGCTGAAAATTCAGTCCTAATGCTGTCTTTGAGCCAGAGTGAAAAGGAACATTTCCATTTGGGAGAAGAATTTAAACATAAAATGTGTGCAATATGTATATGTGAGTGTATAAAGTTTAGTTTTTAGAAAGTGTAACATTTAGCTAACTCTTTATTATATATATTACATTAGTTTTTAGTTTCTAAAAGAAATAACTTCAAAACATTTTGTGGGAAAAAAAAGACATTGTTCATGTTTTGCTGACTGGTTTGTTTTTTACTTAAAAATATTTCTCAGTTATTTTTAAAAGGCTTATAGCAGATTACTTCAATGGTCAGCAAATATTGCTGAGGCCTAAGCTAAGTTTGGGTCTTTTTGGAGGTCGAAGATGAGCATCTTTTTCTTTCCTAAAAATGGGGACTGCTATAAGCTTTTTATGCATATTAACTTATTTAGTATCTCATTAAGACCCATTTTACAGATGGATAGACTTATGCATAGAAAGGTCATTTAAATTATAAAGAGTATATTTGAGATTTGAATCCAGACAACCTCCTAGATTGAAATCACATTTTCAAAGGAATGGTTGCAACAAAGTTATATATATATGTGTGTGTGTTTGTGTGTATGTGTATATTTGTCCCAAACAAGATACAATAAGGAGTAGCCTAGAAAGTTCTTTGAAGAGCTGCTGTTGAGCCCTTCAGCATAGGTATATAGGTAGACATGGGACTTACATGCTTAACAAACTTAACCTCAATCCTCACAACCAGCAAGAAGCTCTTCATGTGCCTAAAATGAGGGCCATAGCATCAGAAGTATTTGTCCAAGATCTGTTCTTAGAAAGGGACAGGGATGTGGAGCCAAGCACAGATCTGTCTGATCTGAAATGGATTCACTTTCCACTTCATATCACTGAGGCAGGCAATAGTTTAAACTACTGCGTAAACGACTGAGCTCCAGAATATGGAGTTTCTTTCAGTGGCAATCAGAGTGACTGCAAAAGAGAGAATGGTTGGATTGTTCTACTGCTGACAACTTCTAAGATACTGTGGGAAACAGACTTCCAAATGGTGTAGTGCCGACGGTGGATTATCATGTGCTATTTTTAGACGGAGTTACCACATGTATCTAAAACTGAAAATAAGGTTTCAGCATCTTTTTATACAAATTATACAATTAGGCCATTTATTGGATAGTATTAGACTTCTGGTTTGTGGCTATGAAATTTACCCATTTTTTTCAGCCGTTATTAAGTACTACCAATGTGTTAAAATCCTTTCCCAGTTCCTACAAATTTGGAGTTGAACTGTTTTTTTAAAAATTGTTTTCAAGTGATCCTAACAAGTGATTTCTGTACACTGCACTGAGTCAATCATATGGGCATCAAATTAGACCACAATTGGTTCTTTATTATGCTGCTAGGGTTTTATATTGTTTTAATCTTGTATCCTAGAAACACTGTGTTAATTGTAAGCACATGAGTGAATGGTACTAAGGAGAGCTGGAGACTACTTAGTCACATCTCTTATTAGATTTCATGAAGCAAAGCCTTTCATTAAGTAGAAGTTGGCAGTTCATCAGGTATTTCTAAATATATTTGAAGAACATTCAGAAACAGTACTGATGACCACTAAGGAAACTGATAAAACAGAATTTCTTTACCTAAAAATTAGAGGGCACGATAATGGCTTCAACTGATTTTTTCCCACCTGGGCAGTTGTTGCTACTAAGCAAACAGCAAGACTCTTTGTGCTGTGTGTGTGTGTGTGTGTGTGTGTGTGTGCGTGCACCATTATTCTTTATCATTCTTCCCTACTTTTTACTCTTTACCTTATTTCCTGACATTAGCTCATAATCAGCATCTCTTTCCCATTCCCGCTTGGGTCTCTCATGACATACTGAGCTCCATGGAGTCTTAAATTTCTCAACAAGAAAATGAGTGACCAACAGAAATGGTGGCTTTCACTGCAGAACTTGATCTTTTAATCACAAGATTGGGCTCCTGAATTGTACTCCTATTTTAGGGTGCTTAAAAATATTCCCAGCAATTATAAATAAACCCCATTAACTCTCACATGAAGGGTATTTTACAATTCAAAATTATGCTGACCAGATTTACTACAAAGTCAATATTCTGTATAATTTTCCTATCACTCATGTTCATCTGAAGCTTTAAATTAATTGATTATCTAAGTTCCACTGACTCCATTTTTTTAAATCTCTTGCTGCATCAATTGCAAAAGGTTGGGTACATGTGCTGAAAATGGGTATATATTTATTTGTAAATTACATGAATATAATGCATATAAAATTATACTCATATATTGTATAATTATATTACATACATAAGTTGAAATGTTGAAAGAGAACAAAAGAGAAATTCTAATATTTTATAATTAATCTTAATGAATGTTCATGTACCAGCCCAGCCCACCCCCTCACACCAGGAGGACACATACCCTGTGAAAGGCACTGATGTTAAATTTCTCCACACTATTTCAAGTCATGGCTATGGTTTAGATCTGTGCACCTTCATGACATTATCCTGTGTGTTTTTATCCCAGAAAGCCGAGGCTCTTATTGAGACTTTCTATGTATGCTAAAATTTCTGTGTGCTTGACGTATTATGTTCTAAGTACTTTTTGTTGAACTAAACAAAGGTCAGTATACTACAGCCTGAGGCCCAAATTTGGTTCACCACTGAATTTTGTAAATAAAGTTTTATTGTAACATAGCCACACCCGTTTGTTACATAACATCTCTGGATATTTTCACACTGCGGGGCGGAATTGAGTATTTGTGACTCACAAAACATAAAATAATCTTTATCTAGCCCTTGACAGAAAAGTCTGCTGACCTCTGAACTAAATGATTATGTCCAGGTGGTGATACTTGGAGAGAGATTAATATCAATATCTAAAAATACCAATAAATACAGCCATGCCATTAATGTAAAGTAATATGTGAATGAGTTATAACTCTGGTTTAGTAATAGATGAATATATGAAAAACAAAAATAGATTTATTAATGGATTTCAATTTTGCACGGAGCATAGTTCTATTTATATTACATATTTCTATATTTTCTTTAGTCCCTCTCATAGTGTAACAGAGATACAGTTTGGTTTAGATTATTATTTTATTGAAAATGTAATTATAGAATCCCCATTAGAGTATCTGACATTATACTAGGCACTGTAGAAATAAAGATGAAAAAAATGTGTTTTTTTGTACTTCAGAAAGGCTAGCTAAACATGGAAAAAGCATTGTTGATATAGTCACTGAACATTTTTTTCTGAGTATCATGAAATAACACCTAAAAAAAACACTATAGAACATTGTGATTTAGAAGTATTTTACATATGTTGTGTCACTTGGTACTTACCCCTTAGGAGATAGTTACGGTCCCTATTATTATCTATGTTTTGAAAATAGAGAATAGGAAATTTCAGAAACTCATCCAAAGTCACATGGCCATTAAGTGATCAAGTATGATCTTGAGCCCAGTACTCTAAGATGACTATAGATTAGTACAGCCCTAGTGTTGACCCATTCCTGAGGGTTCCTTCATAGCATTATCTCCCCTATTAAATAATTTGTATTTGTATTTATATTTTAAGTTTCCACTAAAACTCTATGCTTTCATTAGAGGGTGCTATATAAACGTCAATTTCCTGACAAGAATCAGCTCCCTAAACACAGTTTGTCCAGGCTTTGAGAAATAAATGTTTTAAAAGTATTATCTATTCCTCCTTACACAGACATTATGTACTATATGAGGTTCTTTTCAAACAGCCACAAGTTGAAAACCTTAGACGTGTCTATGGCATTCCACATAGGGATTGAGGGTAGCTGAGAAATACGAGACTAGGCACCTGCCTGTAAGCCTTCTAATCCATTTGTCCCTATATAATTGGATTTTTTTAGAATATTCACACCGATAACAGTATGCGTAACTCATCAGGAAATTAATTTTCAAGATAGTAGTTTTATAATTCTCTAGAGTATAAAATGGTAATTTTATCTTGTATCTTTGTCTCTACTGGGGATGGGGGAAATTATGCCCCACCCCCTCACCCTGACCTTTCTTGAGTTCTTTAGGAGGGTCTAATACTTAAATTGACACAAAATTGATTAAGAGGAGGAAAAACAACAATAACACATTTAATTTGGATGCAGGGAGGTCTCATAGAAATGAGACCTAAGAAGTGGCCAAAGTAGGCAGCTTTTATGCTTTTTAGACAAACAGTAAATTTGTGATGAATTGACAAGACAAATTAGGCTTGGGGAATTGATAGGCTTGGGTGCTTAATCAGTGAAGAATCCAGACAGAGTTTGGGCTTGGGATAGTAAATTAGTAAAGAGGTAAGAAGATTCGTGTATATAACCTTCTCTGCCCTGAATTCCCAATCTCTGGTGATGAGAATGTCTCTCTACCTCCCAACACAGGGAGGGTACCTTTCCAATGGGAGATTTATTTCCTGCTTTCAGGGAGACAGAGAGGAGGGTCAGAGCATCCTTCTTGCACCAGCTGTTTCTCAAGCACCTTTAGTTCAAAATAATCAATATGGCACTTCGACAAATTTGGGGGCAGCCTGCCCTGAGCCCCAAAACCTCCCTAATTAAGGAATAAAAGCCCCTGTAAAGAAATGGTGTTATGATCACTTTAAAAAAATATCTATAATGTGTATGGTAGTAGATTTCATCTATCATTATATACTGAGGGCAAAGCCCTTTACTGTGGCTGGTCTGTTATTTGTATGTAAAATATGTTTCCTCACTGGTTTCAGACAGATAAATGTGAGTCTTCTGATAGGGGAGGGCTAAGAGTTTAAGCAGTTTAAACTTGTCACCCTTTCTATTCCCAATTCTTCCTGTTTCTTTTAATACATTCCTAATTTCTCTATTCTTCTCCCTTGTGTCATGATTGGATTAAAGTGTGGCTTTGACAAGTGGTTTGAATACCAATGCCTCCCTATTGCATCTACTCTGCATATGCAGTGTTAACATTCTGGTGTAGTCTAACAAAGGACATACAGCATTTTGTCCTCTGGTAAAACTGTCATTATTTCTATTTCATTTTGGATTTTCCTGCTCCTGCCTGGTTTTCCTTTACTGGGAAGTGTTTTGCTCCTCTGTGCTACCAGCTCTAATGGTGATGATTTGCAACTAGTTTCCTTTAGAGGATATGCTGTCAGGCAGTTGCAGAAAGGTTCCTTAACTTATCATTTAAGCGTATGCTGTTTCCTTGGCTTTTAGGTTTTACTTAGACCATTAGTGATGTTTTCTCCTTCTTCTTCTCTATTTGTGCTTGGTGTCTGCGCAGTACTTCTCTCTTCTGTCACACAGTTCCTTGTTCTGCCCACACATTTGGCAGTGTCATCTGTCAGAATGGGATTGTGCACACCAAGCAGGAAAAGAAAGAAACTGAGGATTGAATTACCTTGCATGCTCTGAAATTTGTTCATATACTCCCTGAGAGTCATTCACAGTAAATGCCTAACTGTGTGAAATGCATCTCTTTTAGGAGTCAGTGCAAACACTCCCATTTTAATTGGTTTCAGAATGACTGCATTTGCTAAGTACACATCCTCAAAGTGAGAGAAACCAACCTTAAACAAGTCACAAAATGATTAAGACAGACACAGAGATTTACAGCTAGAAAGGATCTTTGAATTTCATAGATAAAGCAATTGAGGCAAGGGAGACGTTTGTTGGTTGCAGGGCACTGTATTTAATCCAAATCACATAATTAGTAGCAAGGCCAGAATTAAAATTCTAATCTTCAGTCTTGATCTATGCACTCAAGCATGTGGCAATGTAGTGGCATGGTAGATTCTGGAGTGCCTCCTGCCTGGATGCTCTAGAAAAAAAAAAAAAAAAAATTAATAAAGAAAGAAAGAAAAGAAAAAGCCTGAGGGTGGCCTCAGGATTTCATTCCTGCCAATGCACATTTGGATTCAAGAGGAATATTACCATGTATTACCATCTCTTTTAGTGCAGTCCCTGTGTACGAGGCCAAGAGTGAATTTGCCATCTGGAAGAGTAAAGCCCTCAGAATAGCTGCAATGGCTTGTCTACTTAGATCAGATCAGTTCATATCAAATAGTCAGACACAGCCTTAAGCTGGAAACTAGTGGAAGCTTGCCAGCACCATTTTTTCTTTCCAGAACTGGCAGTGGGCATTGGCTTGGAGGGAAGGGTAACTGTAAAACAGGATGGTCCCTTAAGAGAACATTTTAAGCCTTAAAACACTGGTAAGCCCAAGAGCAAAGGACAGAGATCTGAAAATTGTCTGTACATAATTATTTGAATTTCAGCAACCACAAGAAAATCTCCATTCACATTGGTGATTGGAAGTAGATTTAAGCTGGATAATATTCAACCAGAACAAGTTTAGAAAAAAGCAGCCAGATGGCGAGGAGTCTGAAAATCATGTCTTATAGTTAATGTTGTTCAAAGGAGAAGTATAGGAGAAAATACTAAAACTATCTCTAAAGTATTTCCAGAATTATCAACTGGAAGAGAAAGAGGGTATTTTACAGAAAAAAAAAAAAAAAAAAAAAAGAAAAACAATGGATAAAAATTCCTAAGGAGACAAATATTGATAAAGTAACTGGAAGAAAATTAGAGAAATTAGAGCTAACTGTTACACAGGTTATTTCATGAGTAGTTAAATTATGATTGACTCATAATCTGAAAAGTTAAGAAGAGAGTAGATGACCAGTCTCCTGGTCAGGATTTTTAAAGGTGACAACAGTAAGTAGAAGGCTAGATAGTATTAAATGGAGAAGTTCGTTTGTACTCTAAAGTTCTAGGACTTTACATAATTATCACTATATGGTTATACTTAGACTTATTCTTCGTGTTTAATACTCTGGAGTCATTCACTAAGGATATTTCTCAGGGTTCTTTGAATTATTCCATCCTAAGGTATTTCTCTGTGGCTAATTCATTCCCATAAAAAATTGAGAACTTAAAATATGTCAAGTACTGCATATAAGGGATGGGAGAGTTACAAAATGTATGAGATTTTGATTCTCTCCACAAGTTGCTTGGAGTCTATAGTGATTCTCAGATTGTAATGCGTTTTACTTTCAGGTATAGACATCGGTATTGGCTTTAGAGGAGAAAGGGAAATAAAGTTGAAGTTGGGCTGGATGTAGTGTGTGCCAGGCTATATAGCTAGGCAATGAGAGAGTTGATGCTGCAACATCTACCCTACAAATCGAGCAGTGATCTTGATCTTTCAAATTGACATTTTTTATACGGCACATTTTTATAGGGCACAACTGACCACAACCTGTACCACATTTATGTAACTTTGAGGAAAGAAGGGAAAGAGAGCATATCAGCATAACTTCATTAAATAAGTTTTCCTCAAAGTTCTTATGGTAGTCCAGGCGCTGCTTCCCACACCCCACAAGGGGCAGGTTGATTAGAAGGGTTGAGATCACATGAGTGGGTGCAACCACCTTTGCACAGGGAAGCCCCATACCTGAGAGCCTCTAGGAGTGGCTGACAGGCCTCCTCAAGGGCCGTGCTTTTTACAAGCATCACACAGGGAAGCCAAGCCTTGTATTTCCCAGCGGTTTTTGTACAATTTTTGTCTCGTTAAGTCTTCAGGATCTATATGTTCACTCAGTCCTCCCAGTACAGATGTAGTTCGCCAATGAGGGTTAATAGACAACGAAGTCTATTAACACTGTTCCCTGTTGATGCATTTTCAGATAAACAGAGCTGAAGAAGTTATACCTGAAAACATCTTCCCATGGAGAAAAGGTGTAGCCTGCTGTTAATCCTCTCTCTCCAGATGGTCTGTGAGCAGAGGAGAGTTATGATGAGTACTGTGGTTCAAGAAGATTAGCTTGTAGCAGATATATGGGGACGTAGTGGCTATGAAACTGCGGGTGGAGGAGAGAGAGGCGGGGGGCAGTGTATGGTATATAATGGCCACTGAAATATGTACTCAAGAAATGAGAGGGCTACTTACAGTAGTTTAAATGAAAGATAATGAGGATATGAAGATGTTGGTAATGAAAATGAGAAGAGGTTACAGATCAGATAACTCTTATGGAGACATTGAGGCCAGAATTAAAACCTTTGTCAGGAACCTGTAATAAATCATCAGTTAATCTGACCCCAAGAGATAATGTGAGTAGACAGTAAAGGTGAATATTTTTTTCCTATTCCACAGGACGACCAACATAAATGTGAGGATTTTAAAGTACTTATGCAGAAGGCAATCAATTAACAAGGCACAGGTTATGAAGGATGATATTTTGGATAGATGATTCTAGAAATGACAAGACCCCAAGTCCTTGGTCATCTCCCATTTGTTAGATAAGCATAATTAAGTTTAATATAGACTCCAAAACTTTAATTTTACAAAGATCCTGGAATCAGTATATCTATATAATATTTCACCTTTATCCTAAACACAAGCAACACCACCCACATAATTGAAAGATAGATGAAAGAAATAATTTATTCATTCATCAACTATTTATTGGGTGCCTTCTATGCTCAAAGCACTGTCTAGGCTCTTGTGAATATCAATGAACAAAACTGATGAAAATCCACTATAATCATAACAGTAAATAATAAATTTATATGATATAATGTGGTAAGTGCTATGGAAAATAAATGAATGAGCATGTAACATAATCCAAAAGCTTTAGTAAGTAAGCTGTCATCATGGGCTTAGATTTGTTTTTAATCATTTTTAATACTCTGTTTCTAGAGATTTTAAAAATGAGAAAAAAGCATACTTCAGAATTACTGTATTTTTTTGTTTTATAGTTAATAATCGTATGTAACTTCAGGGGTCCTCTTCTTCAACAAATACATCTTAAGTAATAAAAATAAATGTAAGGTATTGCAATTACTCAGAAAAGAGGCAAATCTTGTTTTACTGTGTTTTTCCCCTTGGTAGAAATGAATATGTACTATAATCCACTGGAAATCTTCATTTTATTTCCATTTCAATGTTTGCATCAATGGCTTGTTAACTTCATTACATCCACTTAGTATATATCTAGAGAATGAATTTACAGACTTGGAGTTTATTCAGTTTCTCTCATTCTTTCTTCTTCTACGCTCATCTTCTACCCTACCTTCTTCTACTCTCATCTTCTTATTTATGGAAAGGAATAGAAGTGAAACTTGAATTATTTGACTACGTAAAATTTCTCGAAAACTCCTGGGGAAAATGAAAGTATTCCATAAAGTGGTTAAGGGAAGCAATGTTCCCATGTTATTGGAGGTCTTAAATGGTGGATATATTGCAACATTTCAGATGGCTTCAGATTGATACTATATAGACCACGTGTACTTTCGCTTAGCTCATCAAATCCTTTCTGCTACTCTGGTTCAGAAACATTAGCTGAATGTACATGGTATGCAAGGAACTCACACAAGCCCACTCTTTACTCTAAATCAGATCTGGTACAGAAGGATTTCTGAATAACCTCAAAGATGGACAACCTTACCTTGGCATCCATGGCTTTAGGAAGGTCAAGGAAAACAACATGGAAATCAATTAAAAAGTAGTGTGATTGTGCATTCTTTTTTTTTTTTTTTTTCTGGAAAGACCATCAAAGGATTCATCAGTCTCAATAGTTCCCAAAACTTTAAAAAGGTTAAAAATACTATTCCTCTGTCAGTTTTAGAAATTCCAGAGATCCAAACTGAGCCAATAACATCCTGAGTAGACAGGTACATAAAGAGGGTCTATAATTGAGCCACATTCTTTGATTTTTATGTAATTTATTTTTTCTGGAAATGGCACGGCTTTGGGCTTGGACTGAAAAACTGTGAGCTATTTTGCATTGCTGTGAGTATTATTGTTATCTAAACATTCTCAGGCCACCAAAGGAACCTGCAGGGATGAGCAAGAAGCCAAATGGCCCATGTTATCAAACGGTGTATAAGTAGGCTAGTGAGAGGACCCAAATACCTCTGGTGCCACAATTCAGTCCAGTAAACTTAGGGCAGAGTTGAGTTGGCCATTTGAATACCTGCAATTGTGGTGGATATCTGAAACACCTATAATGGGCTCCTGAATACAAGATCTGGCATAATTTGTGACAACTCACACTAGGTAACGTTTCACTCTGTAGAATATTTATTTGATGCTTATAAAGAGGGTTATCAATATCACAGTATTTTATGTACACTTTACCCTTTACTAAGAATGACTGGAAGTTCTCTTTCATTCCATTTTCAAGCTATGCTGATTTTAAAAGTTATTAGTTCATTAAAATTGCAAAAGTATTAACGTATATTTTAATAAAATCAGCAATTGAAAAATCTTTCAAAACTCATCCAAACCCAATAGAATGTTTCACACCTACTTTATCATAAAACCATCACAAAAATGAGTGGAGGATAAAGTTAATAGAATCTAGCTGAAAAAAACATCTGGCTCTTGCCAACAGGAAACGTTTTAGTTCCTTGACTATTGGCCACCGTCAATGACGTGGAAGTCTGAGGCTGTGGAATGCAGAGTGATGAGGCCTCTTCTCTCATAGTAGAAAGAGCTCTGGACTCAAAGTCAGAGGAACTGACCTCCAACCAATATGCTGCCATTTTCCAGATTTGTGGTTTTTCGCAAATCACATAAATATTTTGTGACTTGAGGTTTTTTGTGGGTTTTTTTGTTTGTTTTTGTTTTCTTCTTCTCATTGGCTAAAGTGCATACCTATTTGGATTTCTGTAATTTTCCTTAATGCCCTTTCTCTATCCCACAGTCCCATCCAGGATACCACATTTAGTTGTCCTGTCTTATAGGCTCTCTTGGCTGTAACTGTTCTTCAGACTTTCTTTATTTTTGATGACCTTTACAATTTTGAGGAATACTAGGCACATATTTGGCAAAATGTCTCTCAGTTGGTATTTGTCTAATGTTTTTCTCATGTTAGTCTAGGTTCATGGGATTGGGGAGGAAGTAAAGTGCCATTTTCATCCCATCATATCAAGGGTACATACTATCAATATCAGTTGTAACTGTTGATGTGAATCTCGATCACCTGGCTAAAGCAGTGTTTGTCAAGTTTCTCCACTGTAAAGTTATTCCATTTTCCTCCTTTCTCCTGTACTCTTTGTAGGGATGTATCACCTAAACTTAAGGAGAGTAAATCTATGCTCTATTACCTCAAGAGTGGATTATCTTAATAAATTATCTGACATTCTTCTGCATGAAAAATTTGTCTCTTTTCCTTTATTTATTTATTTAATAATTTATTCATATCAGTACGGATACACGGATATTTATTGTGTGGCTCAAATTATTTCAGCTGTGAAAGTTTTTTCAGTTGGCTCCTGTGTCCCTTTGACATATTCCTATCACTGTGGATCTTTTTTTTTTTTTTTTTTTGCGGTACGCGGGCCTCTCACTGTTGTGGCCTCTCCCGTTGCGGAGCACAGGCTCCAGACGCGCAGGCTCAGCGGCCATGGCTCACGGACCCAGCCGCTCCGCGGCATGTGGGATCTTCCCGAACCGGGGCACGAACCCATGTCCTCTGCATCGGCAGGCAGACTCCCAACCACTGCGCCACCAGGGAAGCCCCTGTGGATCTTTTTTAACACTTTCTTTTTTGGCACTCACAGTTGCTCTTGGATCATCTTTTGTATTTCCTGGCCCAGTCTTACAATCATCAATTTCTCTAAGCAGTCCTGGTTTCTTTTACTGGAGAATGACATTTGAAATCAAGATTTGGGTGCTAAACATGCTTATTGTGAAATATTTTATATGTATTTATCTGCATCTTATATTAAGCTAACATGAGTTCATATGGATATCTCTATCTCTAATACATCACCACATGGATCATTCTAACCTCTTGCCCTTTCTTATCTATAAAGTTCTACCCAAATGGTGAGTGATCTGGCTGTCACTATTCTCCATCTAGTTAATTAATTGCTCGATTCCATTATACAAGTATTGTGGTTTGTGAATTGCTAACCCATCCACCTGTGGGAAACAACTTTATCAATTATAGTACAATGTTTATGTGCTGTTTCTTTTTTTGCCTTTAGTCTTAGAGACTACATTCATTTCCAAAGTTACTTAGGTCAGCACCTTCCCCCTCCCCCCACTCCCTCCAACAAGGCTGTTTCATAATTTGTAATGCAGTTAGATTTTTTTTTCACAGTCTGCACTCCATTCTGGTATCCCATGACCATGACTATATATATATATATATATATATATATATATAGAGAGAGAGAGAGAGAGAGAGAGAGAGAGAGAGAGAGAGTTTTTTAATTTTCACAAGTTAAGGTTCACTTTTTAAATAAATGTCCATGGATATTGACAAATGCATATTGTCATATATCCACTATTACAATATTACTGTACAGTTTCACTGCCCTAAAGTTCTATTACAAGCTCTGCCTAACCCCCTCTCCCTTAACAGAAACCCCGTGACAACCACTGATCTGTTTACCATCTCTATTGCTTTGCTTGTAACCTTTTCATACTGGCTTCCTTCACTTAGCAATATGCATTTATCCATGTCTTTATATGGCTTGATGGCTCATTCCTTTTTACTGCTGAAATATTCCCTCATATGGACCTCCCACAGTTTGCTTATCCATTTACCTATTGAAGGACATGTGGTTGCTTCAGTTTGGGGCTGTCATGAATAAAACTGCTATAAACACTTTTTGTGCAGGTTTTATGTGCATATATGTTTTCAAATCAGTTCATTAAATATCTGGGTATGTGATAAGTAGATTGTATAGAACTAGTTTAGCTTTGTAAAAAGATTGCAAAACTATCTTAGAAAAGGGATATATTATTTTGAAAGCAGTGAATGAGAGTTCTTGTTGGTTTGTGTCCTTGCTAGTGATTGGTATTGTCAGTATTTTTTTATTTTAGCAATTTTAATAGGCACATAAAAATAGCTCATTGTAGTTTTAATTTGTATTTCCATGATGGGAAATACTGTGTATATTTTCACATGCTTAGTTTACATCTACATACCTTCTTTGGTGAGTTATCTGTTCACATCTTTTGTCTGCATTTTGAATGATTTGTTTGTTATTCTTGACTTTTAAGACTTCTTTGTATATTTTGGATACAAGCCCCTATTAAATATGCATTTTACAAATATTTTCTCCCAGTCTGTGGCTAATCATATCCTTCTGTTAATAGTATCCTTCACAGAGCATGATGATTTAGTTTTAATAATGTACAACTTAGCATTTTTTCCCTAGGCCGTGATTTTTGTTATACTTAAAAATTCATCACCAAATTGAAAGCCACATCAATTTTCTTTGTTTCCTTCTAGAATTTTTGCCCTTATATTTTGCTTTATATTCTTTTAGCGTTAATTTTTGTGAAAGTTATGAGGTCTCTGTCTAGGTTCATTTTTTTTTTTTTTGCATATTGACATCCAGTTGTTCCAGAATCATTTGTTGAAAATGTGTATTTTCTCTATTAAAGTACATTTATTTCTTCGTCAAAGATAGGACTCTCTATGCTGTCTCATTGATATATGTCTATTATTTACCATTACCCTGCTGTCTTAATTATTGTAGCTTTACAATACATTTTGAAATTGTATAGGGTGAAAAACTTTGTTTTTCTTCTTCAGTATTGTGTTAGCTATCCTTTGTCTTTTGCCTTTCCATACGAATTTTAGAATTGGATTGCCGTATACAAAATGGCTTGCTGAGATTTTCATTGAAATTGCAATAGGTCATTAAGTCTATAGATCTTTAAGAATAATTGACATTTGGCAATATTGAGTCTTCCAATCCATTTCCAAATGTAAAAAATCTCTTCATTTATTTAGATTTTCTTTGGTTTATTTTATCAGTTTTGTAATTTTCCACATACAGATTCTGTACATCTTTTGTTTGATTTATGACTGTGTATTTCATTTTTTGTGCTATTGTAAATAGTATATATATATATTTTAATTTGAAGTTCCAGTTGTTTATTTCCAGTTTGTAGGGAAGCAGCTAATTTTTGCATATTGACCTTATATCGTGTTGCTTCTATGCTCAATCATTAGTTCCAGGATTTTTTTAAAATAGATTCTTGACTTTTTTTTTCCTAATCCACAAAATAAGAGTAATAACAATTCTTTCCTGTTAGGTTAGCTTAAAAATTAACTACAATATGATATATGGCAGTGAGCAGCACAGAATCACATACATAGTAAGAATTTACTTCATAGTAACTAAAAGTTTAATTTCAACAAGAAACTTTGACATAGAACCTGTCTTCATAATCCGTTTGAAAAAATCCTAAGTAATTTTTTTTTCATTCCCTAACTACTTCTGTTATGAATGAAAAAGTAATCAAAGAAGTATATAGCAATGTGGTTCTATGGTCTCTGTAACTGATTGTCTTTTTCTTTTTTTAATTTGAGATAGTATTGTTAATGCATGTGTGTTTTTAATTGTTCTTGTTGTTACTTTCTGTCACAGAATTTCTTGTGTAAAAAAGAAAAAAACAACTGAAATCTTTCATATAAATTCATGTTATTATACTAGATTTTATCTATAATACTACGGAGATACCAAATCCAACTCAAAGGAATTAAAATTCTTAATTAATTTCATTGAATGGGAAATACACATAAAAGTAAAAAAAAAAAGTCACAATCCTTTCTTTGACCTTTCTATTTCTTTGAATCACACTTTAAACAAATAATGTATTCAGCTGTGAGGGAATAGAAGAGCTTGAAGAACTGTGTAGAGGCAAAAATGGTACAATGAAGAAAAGTGTTGAATGAAGAGATGGAATGAAAATAAAGAGACAGTGTGATGCCTGAGCCAGAAGAGTAAATGTATAAGCTGCTCTCTGGACCCAATTGACCCAGATATTACTCCTATAATAGCAATTTCCATTTTTATTGTGCGAAAGAATCACTCTTTCTGTTTTTATTAACATTTCACATTCCAAGCTTTACACTGGAAATTTTGATTCAATATATGTTGATTTCCATCCAGGAACCTGAATTTGAACAATAATCAGCATGTCTGTAGGACATATTTTGAGAAAGTTCCCTTTATGGACTGATTTGTGTTCACCCCAAATTCATGTTAACCCTAATACCCAGTGTAGCTATCATTGGAGATAGGCCTTTAAAGAGGTAATTAAGATTAAATGAGGTCATAGGTGTGGGAACCTAATTTGATAGGACCTATGTCCTTCTTAGAAGAGGAAGAAACACCAGAGGTACATGTGCTCAAAGAAAAGTCCATGTGAGGACAAAAAGAGAAGGTGGTCGTCTGCAAGGCGTGGAGAGAGGTCTCAGGAGAACCTAACCTTGCCAGCACCTTGATCTCAAAGTTCCAACTTGCAGACCTGTAAGAAAGTAAATTTCTGTTGTTTAAATCTCCAATTCTTTGGTATTTTGTTATGGCTGTCCTAGCAAGCTAATACAGTATCCTAGAGATTTATTCATACTATGTGTCCGTTATACGCTAGGTATTTTTGATATGTGTGCTGAGCGCTAAATATGCAGGATTCCTTCCTGTATAAAAAACATAATATAGTGGACATTAATTATCAAAGATTATGGAGAAAATTTAGGAGAAAATTAGAAATTTTTAAGTCAAGAAGATAAAGAAACATCTCAGCTTGTTCATTTCTCAAGCGATGTCGTAATCGTCCTGGTGTATGTTTTCTGATTCTTGATTACCACTGTTCCTTTTTCTCCCTGAAACAAAGAACAAGAGTCATTATTTCTTGGAAATATGAAAAATTAAAAAAAAGAAATTGGGCAATTGGGATCTTCCTTTATTGAAGGCGAAAGCAAAGCCCCAGTGGATGATTAGTTGGAGTGCTAAGCCAGCCACCTAATCAGACATTTGCCAGACTTTCACACTCTAAGTCTGGTAACTGCATCTGGTCTTGTGAGAGAGGGGAAAATATTCCCTCAAGAGAAATCCTGGGAGCAGTGCCACTAGAGCTATTCACAACTAACAAATTGTCAGGAAGTTTGGAGTTTGTATGTGGGGGAGAAAATCCAACTTCAACAGGGAGCCTGGCATAATATAGCATCACAATCCAGAAAGGGGCTAATGTTCATGGCATGATTTTTGCAGGTGCTCACACTCCTATGATTGCACTTGAGTATCACAAAGGGAGTGTCTTGTTTACACTCTGTTGGTAACAAGGCTTGGTAACTTTGCTTCTTTCTCATAGTCTGAGATTTTTCCAACTGGGTTCCCATCTCCAGCCTGCTCATGTTCAGAAGGTCAGGGCAGATGTCTTATCTCCCTTTCTGGACAGATAGATAGAAGTTGTATAATGTGCACAGGGCTAGGCAATGAAAGCCATTTTGTAAAGAGATGAAGGGTCTAAACTTTGGATGATAGAGCAAAACCAAGCTGCCGAATCCAAATGGCTGAATGGGAACTGGCAGCCAAAACAGGAAACACACACACACACACACACACACACACACACACACACACACACACACGACTTTTGCTGATGAGCAGAGATTATACTGATAAAAAGTGATTAAAAAGAAGAAATAAGCCTAACTTGAAAAAAGTCTGAAAGCAGACTGCAAATGCATAGAATGCCTTTTATTTCAGTTACCCCTTCATTATGGATTAACTGGATGTATTTAAAGGGATCAAAAGTACAAAAGCAACATGTATGTTAAACAAAAGTACAAAAGGATGTTTTTGTGCTCATTTTTCCTGGCATTTCATGCTATTTCCACTGTTAATGACCTTCCCTTCTGCTCCAACTTGGTCATAGAAATGTGTGTTCCAAACAAGACCCATATATATGCTGTCTACAAGAGACCCACTTCAAACCTAGGGACACATACAGACTGAAAATAAGGGGATGAAAAAAGATATTCCATGCAAATGGAAATCAAAAGAAAGCTGGAGTAGCAATTCTCATATCAGACAAAATAGACATTAAAATAAAGACTATTACAAGAGACAAAGAAGAACACTACATAATGATCAAGGGATCAATCCAAGAAGCAGATATAACAATTGTAAATATTTATGCACCCAACATAGGAGCACCTCAGTACTTAAGGTAAATGCTAACAGCCATAAAAGAGGAAATCAACAGTAACACAGTCATAGTGGGGGACTTTAACACCCCACTTTCACCAATGGACAGATCATCCAAACTGAAAATAAATAAGGAGACACAAGCTTTAAATGATACATTAAACAAGATGGACTTAATTGATATTTATAGGACATTCCATCCAAAAACAACAGAATACACATTTTTCTCAAGTTCTCATGGAACATTCTCCAGGATAGATCATATCTTGGGTCACAAATCAAGCCTTGGTAAATTTAAGAAAATTGAAATTGTATCAAGTATCTTTTCTGACCACAACACTATGAGACTAGGTATCAATTACAGGAAAAAGTCTGTAAAAAATACAAGCACAAAGAGGCTAAACAATACACTACTAAATAACCAAGAGATCATTGAAGAAATCAAAGAGGAAATCAAAAAATACCTAGAAACAAATGTCAATGAAAACACAATGACCCAAAACCTATGGGATGCAGCGAAAGCAGTTGTAAGAGGGCAGTTTATAGCAACACAATCCTACCTCAAGAAACAAGAAACATCTCAAACAAACACCCTAACCTTACACGTAAAGCAATTAGAGAAAGAAGAACAAAAAAACCCCCAAAGTTAGCAGAACGAAAGAAATCATAAAAATCACATCAGAAATAAATGAAAAAGAAATGAAAGAAATAAGAGCTAAGATCAATAAAACTAAAAGTTGGTTCTTTGAGAAGATAAACAAAACTAATAAACCACTAGTCAGACACATCAAGAAAAAAAGGGAGAGGACTCAAATCAATAGAATTAGAAATGAAAAAGGAGAAGTAACTGACATTGCAGAAATACAAAGGATCATGGGAGATTACTACAAGGAACTATATGCCAATAAAATGGACAACCTGGAAGAAATGGACACATTCTTTAAAAAGCACAACCTCCCGAGACTGAGACAGCAAGAAATAGAAAATATAAACAGACCAATCACACACACTGAAATTGAAACTGTGATTAAAAATCTTCCAACAAACAAAAGCCCAGGACCAGATGGCTTCACAGGCGAATTCTATCAAACATTTAGAGAAGAGCTAACACCTATCCTTCTCAAGCTCTTCCAAAATATAGCAGAGGGAAGAACACTTCCAAACTCATTCTACAAGGCCACCATCACCCTGATAACAAAACCAGACAAAGATGTCACAAAAAAAGAAAACTACAGACCAATATAACTGGTGAACATAGATGCAAAAATCCTCAACAAAATAGTAGCAAACAGAATCCAACAACATGTTAAAAGGATCATACACCATGATCAAGTGGGGTTTATCCCAGGAATGTAAAGATTCTTCAATATACGCAAATCAATCAATGTGATAAACCATATTAACAAATTGAAGGAGAAATACCATATGATCATCTCAATAGATGCAGGAAAAGCTTTCGACAAAATTCAACACCGATTTTTGATAAAAACTCTCCAGAAAGTAGGCATAGAGGGAACTTACCTCAACATAATAAAGGCCATATATGACAAACCCACAGCCAACATCGTTCTCAATGGTGAAAAACTGAAATCATTTCCTCTAAGATCAGGAACAAGACAATGTTGCCCACTCTCACTACTCTTATTCAACATAGTTTTGGAAGTTTTAGCCACAGCAATCAGAGAAGAAAAAGGAATAAAAGGAATCCAGATTGGAAAAGAAGAAGTAAAACTTTCACTCTTTGCAGATGGCATGATGCTCTACACAGAGAATCCTAAAGATGCTACCAGAAAATTACTAGAGCTAATCAATGAATTTGGTAAAGTAGCAGGATACAAAATTAATGCACAGAAATCTCTGGCATTCCTATAAACTAATGATGAAACATCTGAAAGAGAAATTGAGGAAACACTCCCATTTACCATTGCAACAAAAAGAATAAAATACCTAGGAATAAACCTACCTAAGGAGACAAAAGCCCTGTATGCAGAAAACTATAAGACACTGATGAAAGAAATTAAAGATGATACAAACATGTGGAGAGATATACCATTGTTCTTGGATTGGAAGAATCAATATTGTGAAAATGACTATAGTACCCAAAGCAATCTACAGATTCAATGCAATCCCTGTCAAACTACCAATGGCATTTTTCACAGAATTAGAACAAAAAATTTACAGTTTGCATGGAAACACAAAAGACCCCGAATACCCAAAGCAATCTTGAGAAAGAAAAACGGAGCTGGTGGAATCAGGTTCCCTGACTTCACACTATAATACAAAGCTACAGTAATCAAGACAGTGTGGTACTGGCACAAAAACAGAAATATAGATCAATGGAACAGGATAGAAAGCCCAGAGATAAACCACACACATATGGTCACCTTATGTTTGATAAAGGAGGCAAGAATATACAATGGAGACAAGACAGCCTCTTCAATAAGTGGTGCTAGGAAAACTGGACAGCTACATGTAAAAGACTGAAATTAGAACACTCCCTAACACCATACACAAAAATAAACTCAAAATGGATTAAATACCTAAATGTAAGGCCAGACACTATAAAACTGTTAGAGGAAAACATAGGCAGAACACTCTATGCCATACAGCACAGCAAGATCCTTTCTGACCCACCTCCTAGAGTAATGGAAATAAAAACAAAAATAAAATAATAGACCTAATGGAACTTAAAAGGTTTTGCACAACAAAGGAAACCATAAACAAGATGAAAAGACAACTCTTAGAATGGGAGAAAAATATTTGCAAACGAAGCAACTTACAAAGGATAAATCTCCAGGATATACAGGTAGCTCATGCAGCTCAATATCAAAAAAACAAACAACCCAACCCAAAGATGAGCAGAAGATCTAAATAGATATTTCTGCAAAGAAGATATACAGATTGCCAACAAACACATGAAAGGCTGCTCAACATCACTAATCATTAGAGAAATTCAAATCAAAGGTACAATGAGGTATCACCTTACAGCAGTCAGAATGGCCATCATCAAAAAATCTACAAACAACAAACGCTGGAGAGCGTGTGGAGAAAAGGGAACCCTCTTGCACTGTTGGTGGGAATGTAAATTGATACAGCCACTGTGGAGAACAGTATGGAGGTTCCTTAAAAAACTAGCAATAGAACTACCATATGACCCAGCCATCCCACTACTGGGCATATACCCTGAGAAAACCATAATTCAAAAAGAGTCATGTAACCCAATGTCCACTGCAGCTCTATTTACAGTAGCCAGGACATGGAAGCAACCTAAGTTTCCATCGACAGATGAATGGTTAAAGAAGATGTGGCACATATATACAATGTAATATTACTCAGCCATAAACAGAAACGAAATTGAGTTATTTGTAGTGAGGTGGATGGACCTAGAGTCTGTCATACAGAGTGAAGTCAGAAAGAGAAAAACAAATAACCATATGCTAACGCATATATATGGAATCTAAAAAAAAAAAAAAGGTTCTGAAGAACCTATGGGCAGGACAGGAATAAAGACGCAGACATAAAGAATGGACTTTAGGACACAGGGAGGGGGAAGGGTAAGCTGGGACGAAGTGAGAGAGTGGCATGGGCATATATACACTACCAAATGTAAAAGAGATAGCTAGTGGGAAGCAGCCACATAGCACAGGGAGATCAGCTCGATGCTTTGTGTCCACCCAGAGGGGTGGGATAGGGAGGGTGGGAGAGAGAGACGCAAGAGGGAAGAGATATTGGGACATATGTTTATGTATAGCTGATTCACTTTGTTATACAGCAGAAAGTAACACACCATTGTGAAGCAATTATACTCCAGTAAAAATGTAAAAAAATAAAATAAAATAATATAAAATACCCTACAGGAAAAAAAAAAAAAAAGTAATGTGTGTTTCATTGTAGTGGGTTTAATATGCACAATGTTAGAAAGTGCGTTAATAGCTCTTGTGATTACATTATTTTTCAAGTATTGGCTTAAAGGAGCTGAAAAAAGTGAAAGAATATGTCTTTGGTGGTTGAAAACAGTCACTTCTATTTTATTATTTGGTCTGTAGAATCTGCATCGTTTCTAATTTA
The DNA here is from genome assembly GCF_003676395.1 of Aethalodelphis obliquidens. NCBI lineage: Eukaryota > Metazoa > Chordata > Mammalia > Artiodactyla > Delphinidae > Aethalodelphis > Aethalodelphis obliquidens. The sequence goes on along the minus strand of NW_020837951.1, from coordinate 59,515,190 downwards.
GTCTCATTTTTATGTAGATGAAATTAAATAGTTGGTATGTGAAAGGGCACGGAGTGTGTGGCAGACTAATTCAAAGGAAAAAAGAATAGCATTGATACCAATTATACTGTATACCTTTATCACGTTATTATTTATAAGATACTTAAAGGTGGATCATATTTTATGTTACTCACTTTGAAGGCAAGTAAGCTAGGGTGCTTACTATATTTCACTTTTCATGATCGTAAAGCCAAGGCTTAGCAAGGCAAGTGTTTTCTACTACCTTCCCCACATTCAGTCAACCGAGTGGCAAGTTTGGAACTTAAACTGAGTATCACATATTCTCAATTCTCGTCTGGTGTGCTTTCTCCTATATCTGATTGCCTTTCTCATAAAGCAGAAGCAGCTCTGTAATTGATAGTGTTCCTGGAAAGTGTTACTAATTTCAGTGGACCAGTTGAATCCATTCTTGGTTACCAAAGCTGGAAGAGCTAGAGCAAAGGGACCCAAAATCATATCAGAAATATGAAAGGAAAAAAGTTCGAATTGCGATCCAGTTTGTGCTGGAGTCAGCCAGTACCAAATCCCAAGAGCCAATTGATAGCATCTCTTCCCAGCTCCATGTTCAGTAGCTTAAAATTGGTCATGGTGGGGGTATTTACAGCAGAGAAATACGCAAATGCTATATATCAATACAATCAGGACTTTTTCATCTGGAGAGATAGTTAAATAATATTTATTAGCACATTGGGGTAGGAGATGGGCTATGAGTAGAAAAAATATGGTCTTTGGAATTAAAAGGACTTTGGTTCAAATTCCGGCTCTACCATTAGACAGTAGCGTGTCTTTGGCCAAATTATTTGTCCTCTCTGAATTTCCATTCCCTCCTAAGTATAAGCAGCTAATAACGTCCTTTCAGAGTTTTAGGATTAATGATCATGTATGTAAGTGTTGACAAATAAAAGACAGTCACTTTTAGGTTTTATTATTAGCATTATTAGAAGCCTCACAGTTTTTCTTTTTGTGACAAATTTCCACATGAGTAAAATTAAAATCACGTTAGTGCTCTGTGGAAAATGTATGACAATGAAGAAAAGATTTTTTAAAAACGGATGAAATGATAAAATCCATTAGGCTCTTTAGAAACAGGTGCCATTATAATTCTAGCTATTTACTGTTACCACACAATACAACAGAATATACAATCCAGCTAAGAGAGAGCTACTTTTGCCAAATTGAAGTAACAGGAGGTAAATGGTACTGCTCCCCTCCAAAGGATCTGTGGATTTATAAATTGGTTGGAAGCATAGGGTCTTGGTTATTTTGTTTCATGATTCACAGCGCCAAACCCTGCAATCCTAATTTTATCCTGGGGCATCCATTCAATACTTGCTTGGAGAAAATAGTGCCACCAACCATGTCCTCATAAGCACCGCCAAACATACAATTTTCTTTTTCCTGTTTGGAGAGCAATACGCTCTAAAGAACATCTTTGAAGCCTAAGCTATTTTTTTTCAGGCAGACAACCCAACTCTTGTATCAAAGTGAGAGTTTTCGATGAGGAGTGAGATTTCCATAAGAAGCATTTTACCCCAACATTCAGGGACGCGAGGAACATAAGACAGTACAAATACTATGAAATCATCAAGAATATATGAGGCAGTAAACACAGTAGTGGTGAAACGAGCAACAATCCAGAAGCAAAAACATGCACACAACAAGAGCAAGAGAATGAAAACTTGACTTTGTTTAGTGGAAGTGCCAAGGAACTTAACTGCTCTGGATGTCACGGGCATAGAGAAAGATGGTGGCCTTTCGGCCCTTCAGGCACATTGCGTTGAAGACTTTTAAAGGAAACTACAGTTCATGCTAATGCCATACAGAACAAGCCACTAAGAGGGAAGTCCTCCCAGGGAGGTATGATTTCCTGTGGAAAATAACAGCTTTTAAACTCCCCCATTTTCATCTTATTCCATGAAAAGAGCTATTAAATATCAAGCGAGTCAAAGTGAGTCATATAGGTGATTACGTGTATACTTCTTGAAACCTGGTAATAAAAATATAATGAATGGCTTTTATTAATGAGATGGTTAAAGGGTCTCTCTCAAAAGAAAATGAGATACAGAAACATGACTGTGGATGGGAAAGCCATTGAAATGGGTGTTAAATTTGCTGCTGCTTCTTTGTATGCAAATGGAGAAACATATTCACAAGACAGAGGCTTAGGTTCTGAAATGTGAGGTTATATGGGTAACAAGATGTGCTTTGTTGTCACCTTTTTAAAGAGTTGTACCCGAATCGTTGGCTGACGTTCAGAAGGAAAAGTATCCTCCAGAATTGGCAAAAAGACCAACAGTTCTTTCAACAGACCATTAGCATCACTGGGAACAACTATTTCCCTTTAAGTTCCAAGGGAAATGGCATTTTGCTAGGAGATGTTAACATCAGGAAACTTAAATATTTTCGGAGAAAATGTAGTTACTTATGTGCAATCTCCAAAATAATGTCTTATGGAAATTTTGCATTTGTTTCATTTGCTTTGTGATACCAATAACATCAAAGGACTACTAATAAATAACAAATTAATCTGAAATAGAGACCAGTCTTCCCAACTCCCCCAATGGAATTGGTCGTGATGCATTGCCCTTAATCTCTTAATCACTGATGAATGCTTTCTTTCCCAGTTTTTCAGGGAAAACCTTTAAGGAAAAATCATGGGCTGCCTTCCTTGCTTTGTACCTTGATTGGATTTTGAAATCCTTCTACCTGTGCCTTTCAGCTCTTCTTTGATAGACGGTATTGGAGGATTGCCTTCATGAGCATAGCAATCTGTACATTCTTTAAAATAATATTTCCTCTCAGGCCCTGGGAAACTCAAATGTATCAGACCAAAAGTTTGATTTTATTTGTAGTGAAAATGGTAGAGCAGTATAACAAAAATCAAATGGTCTAGTGGTGCAAGCACACAGAATAGGCCTTCTCCCAGGAAAAAATCCTAATGGAGTTCTTGCTTCAGGCATGAAAAGTAAAGCCATATGAGCGTGACAAAGCTGCATGGTATTTTGTGTTTTTTTGAAAATCAGAGTTTTATAGGGCTGATGGCCAAGGACAGAAAGCAACCATGGGTCCACTGACTAATGCTACTGCACCAGTTACCTTGGATTAGAGTTGTGTTCTCAGGCAATAAATATGTGCAAACTGGAAATAATAATTTTTTCTGGATCCGTGCAAAGCATTAAAAAAGAAAAATCCAAATCATTGCAGAATATAGGCAGAGGAATTCATTTGAAAATTTGCAGAGACACTGCAGCATTCTAGGGAAGGCACATTTTTGTGTATATTTGGAAACATCTTTTTATACCTAAGTGGATTTCTCTGGTTCTTAATTAAATGTTACAATTCAAGTCAGCTATTGGCTGCATAAACTTTAAGTTTGAGGGAACTAATTGTGGAGCTATAATGGCAGTTTTAGCATTCTGCTTTAATATGTAGGACATTGGCCTAGACCCATGAAAAAGCAGATCAAGCTTCTTGTCTCATGGGTTTTGTGAACTAACTGCTTAATGTCTTTGAAGCTCATTTCTTATTTTATAAGAAAGAAGATGTTCTAGGGAATGATGAAACTGAACCTACTCTGAGTTTCTTGGAGAGAGTCAAGCTTATAGAATTCCTGATTATTATTATTATTATTTTTGAGTATCATTAACAGCAACCCTATGACTAAAATGAGACTGAATTGACTGAAAAAAAAATACAGATATCAAAGATAAATACATTTCACCCCATCTTCAGAGACAAGAGAGAACAGGAAGGTGCCATATATATATATATATATATATATATACACAGTATATAGTCTTATCACATTTTTAGTTCATTTTTGAGGTCAGCTGGGCTTTGGAATATCATTCAAATTCAGCAAGAATTTATTGTGCAACTAATTGAAGTTCAGTACTCTGCTGGGCACAGAGGTGATAAGTTAATACAGCATGGTCCTGCCTCACAAAAGGCTTACAATAGTCAGTAATAAATATTTAAATAGCTTACTGTTCAACAAGGCAGAATTAAATAAAAACCACTTGAAATATAGAGAATTTTTAACGGAAACAAAGAGAGAGGACTAATTCTGATGAAGATGAGCATTAGACAAAACTTCAAACAAAATCTTCTAAGTTATACATTGAAGTCTGAAGAAGATCTCACTAAGTGAAAAATAAGGGAAGGACATACACTACCGGCTGAAAAATAAAGCAAAACCCAGAAACATCCAGAAAACTTATGAAGGTTTAAGGAACAGATTTGGTGTGTTTTTATTATCATCGCTATTGACAGCTGTGAAAGGATGTTTTAGTCATTAAGATTGGCTAATAGTAGATCTTTTTCAGCTTTTAAAGTTGAGGACTATCCAATGGAAGCTGGAGATTCTGAGTTTTTTGTTGTTGTTATTGTTTTTAAAGTACTGCTATCTAGGATAGATGTTATTGGCAGTCTGATGTTCTCTCAACTAGATGGTACTGCTAGATTGCAAGAAATACAGGATACTTTCTATCCACCTTCATACCTCAGGTCCAATATCTGAAAATTATGGCACTTTGTTGACCAAAAAAAACCAAAAAAATAACAAAAGAAACAAAGCAGAGGGCTGCAAATAAGGTATGAGTTTGTTTGGGTTCTTAGGAATTGCAATTTGGGAGACACAAACGTGGGTAAAACTGAGAGTGTTCCAGGGAGGAGAAAGAGTCAGGGGCTGATAAAAAACAAAAGCTACAAGGTTGTTAAAGTTGCCTGTCAAGAACTGTGATTAACTCTGATTCAAGTCAGGAAATATTTGTCCTTAAGGAATCACAAGTTATTTTAGGGTAATGGTCCAATAAGTATCTTGAGTTTCTGGCAAATGTTCTAGATGCCTTTCTTAGCACACAATAAGTGGTGAAAAGGTCAGATTCCATCCAGGCTGAAATGTGCATAAGCCATACTTCTTCAGTGGCTTCCTGGGTCCATTTTAGAGAGCTCTCTTATCAACACTGACTCCATTTTGATTTTTCTTCCACAACTTTCAGACCATAATTTGCCAAATTTTATATATTTATACTCAAGTGTGATGGGGTTTGGAACATGCTCTCCCAAAATATGGCACCTTGGCATATTAAATATTTTTAACTGAAGGAATGTGAGAAATGGCAGGTGAAGGAAGGACCCTGACCTCCCACTTTGCCCCTGAAGCAGGAGCCACTTGTGAGAGATGTGCTCCCTGTACCTGGAGGAGGTGAGCATCTTTGTTTCCGAAGATAGAGGTTAGGCCAATAGGAATCCAGATGAATAGGCCTTGCTAAGTTTCTGCCAATTTACTATCCTTAGCTCATGCTCTTTTGTCCTATCACATTTTTCTATGACTTTCCATTCGTCACTAAGCCAAATATAAAGAAGTTTAGGTTTAACTGTTTCTTCTGGTCCTCTTTTCCTTATGAAGGCTCCAGTGTCATAAAAATGTCTATTACATAAATGTGTATGCTTTTCTCTTGTCGATCTGTCTTTTGTTAGTCCAATTTATAGGATCTCAGCTGGAGAACATAGGAGGGTAGTAGGAAAACTAATTTTCTCCTCCCCTACACGTGCATATGATGTTCACTTGTTTGGCATTAGAACTAATCTTTTTTTTTTTTAAGTATGCAGTATTCCGCCATACAATAAAGGTCTCCTCAATTCAAAGATATGAGAACTAAGACTGAAGGAAGAGAAATGATTTATCAAAGTTCACCAAACTAGTTAAAGATCTGGATCTGTATCTAAATCCCCCAAATTCCTGCTTTGTTTTTCATAACTCTTTCTGCTACTGTACAGGAAGAAAAATAATTGTCCCTCTACCCTTCTAGATTCCTGGCTGAGACTCTCTCTATATTAAAATATTAACAGGAGAAAAACAAACAAGTTTAATGACATGTATGCCTTCCATAAACATGGGAGATACCCAGGAAAACTAACTCCTCAGAATGATCCAAGCTACCACCTATCATCTCCAGCTAAAGACAAAAGAGGATGTTATGGGATGGAGGAACCGGATGTGGGAGGTTTGTGGACAAAGCACAATAAACAAGGGTAAGGTTGTTATGCAGATTTAAGTCTGGCCTTCACCACTGATAAGAGATTCTAGAGAATTAGTCATCTTCCTCTTCTTGGTACAGAGAGGGAGACACCCTTACAAATGGAGACTTCCCTTTTAAATGTAAATGTCTCTTACAAAAGGGTAACTTCTACTTGGTTTTCAGAGCTTCTCCTTTGATATTTCTTAAAAATAACCAGCCTAAAATAATCCTCATGCCAGAGTCATACTTTGGAGTGGCAAATTCTGCTCCCCTGCACTACTATACTGTACTAGTCTTTCCTCATCAATAGATGCTTTAAAGACAATTAAACCCAATTTGGCATTGATAATAATTATTAAATGGAACACATTTCTTTTTTGTTTTAACATCTTTATTGGAGTATAATTGTTTTACATGGTTGTGTTAGTTTCTGCCGTATAACAAAGTGAATCAGCTATACGTATACATACATCCCCATGTCCCAAATGGAACACATTTCTTAAGAGAAATGATGAGATACACTTTTTTTTTTGCTGCTGTTAACAGGTTCAGTTTTATAAACTGAGTACCTTTGTCAGTATGAATTGGTTAAAACTTTGACAGAAGTGGAGCAGTTGAATTTTGCTGAATTTACACAATTCTTCTTTTCAGACCTTGACCTTATTACGTACAATAACATATTAGGACACTCACTTTGTTACAGCTGATTGTCTTCACAAGGTAGATTCCTACTGTCCATTTAGCAGAATTTCTCTGCCCTTCAGAAAATCTGCAAATCATATTAATTTAGTTCCTACACTAAAATTTCAAGATGCTGCGTGGGATTCTGTTTACACAGTTGTTTCTTGACATTCATTCTTAGGACGATATAATGTTCAAATGGTGCCTACAAAAAAGACATATTATTTCATTGCTTTCATTCCCGTATTCTCTGAGAATTAGCTAATTAACTGAGGTCAGTTGGAAACAAACCTGTGGCTAGAATCTGAGGCATAAAAATGGACATTTTGAGATGGGATGGCTCAGAAATCCCAAGATTAAAGATGTTTAACCACACTTAGCTTTAGAGGAGCATAAGTGAACTAAACTGTCAGGGGAAAATAAATAAATAAATATATATATATGACTTTGAAATGAGCAAAAGGAAAAAAGAAATACTGTCTTGACTAGGGTACCTTTCCCTAAGTGACAGTGGCTACTTTATAACCCTGGTGTAGAAAACTGAAACTGGAAGTGGAAAACCAAAAATAATACAAATGATTCATAGAAGAGCAAATGGATTGTGCTTGATGGAATACAATTGATTATTGCTCAGTGGATAGAGTGGTCATACATCTTTTGTATATTCATTTCAGCCTTTGTTATTTCCTAGGTATGTGTAGTTACTTGAGTTCTCCTTTGAACTGGTTATAACTTTTTACCTCTCATTAATGAGTTAAGTAAATTGACATATGATTATTTAAAATTGTATGAGAGTCATGATTTTACCTTTTTTTTTTTCAGAAATCCTTTTAACAGTATGTGTCAGTGAATTTTCAAATTCTGGTGTGCATTACAATCCCCTGGGGGGCTTGTTAAGACTCAGATCACTGGGACCCATTTTTAGAGTTTCTGATTCAGTATTCCTGGGTGGGGCTCAATAATTTGCATTTCTGGCAAGTGCAGGTGATATTGATGCTGCTTGGTCCAGAAACTATACTGTAGGAACCACTGGTATAAAATCATCGTCACCCAGGATGATGATTACAGTCCCCCGAAACCTTCACTTTACCTAAACAGAAAGATATTCATTCTAAAACTTAATCTGCAGCCCTAAACTATTTTCAGGTTCTTATGTGCACAAAATGTTCCCAGTCCTTTCCTTTTTCCCCCTATGGCCAGGTAAATCAGCCTCTTGAATCTCCTGATTTGGGCATTAGAAATAGTGGCAGCTTCTATTAAGTGATGTGATGGGGTATAGGAAGGTATCATAGAAGACAATATAAGATTCACTCTAGACCAATTATGTAGTTAATTACTCTAGCGTGTGAACTTAGCCTTCAAAGCAACCTCATTCGGGCTGAGGAAATAGCTACTACAGACAATTATGGGATGTGTGTGATGTTAGAAAGGGGAAGACAGAGCTATTGTTGGAAGAAGAGTATAAATGCCAAGCAGTATAATCTGAACTAAACATAAGTGGAACTGTGTTTTCCCTGAGCTGTAGTCTTCATTGCATAATAAGTCCTTTCCATTCTAATTTTTATGATTCATTTGCTCATTGGGGCAAGTTATCTATTTTTCTTCTTTCCCCTTTCCTGTTGCAGGATATGCATTATTCTTCCCTATTGTAGCTGTAGAATTCAATACGCATTTTCATTGTCAGACAGGAGGATAGCAATGGAGAGTAATTAAATGAGCAAACATCTTTTTCCTATTTAAATGAAAAGGAAAACCTGATACCCATGGGTGAACACCATACACCTGACCTAGATGTGACCATTGTTTTCCTTTTATAGTCTCACATTCCATAAAAAAGAAAAAAAAATAAAGTAAAAGCAAGCATTGTCATTGTTATGCTGACAATGGGAAAAATACAGGCAGAACTTTCAAATACTTGGAGGTGGCTTTTCAAAAAGGCTTTTGTGAACCTATAAAACATAAGGTAAATTAAATCTAATTTGCATGCAATTTGTCATTTATTGAGAGGTTGGTGGCAATTAAGAAATGCAATTTGTTCTTTAGCACTGTTTCTCTTTTATGTACATTAAAAAAATACATTAACACATTTCTGTTATATTCATGAGATTACAATGGTGCACTCTAGTGGACAAACTGAACACTTGAAGTTATACATTAAATTTTGGTAAGGTTTTCATAATTTTATACACATGAACTGATCTGTATTTAATTCAAACAGAAACTCAGTAATGGCACTTTGAGTAGCTAGAAGACAATGCATTCTTTTAGGGAGAGAGAATTTGTGGATGGAACAATGTCTCTGAGTCCATTTCAATTTTAAAAAGTAGGTTTCTTTTTCCCCCCATCCTTTCTTTCCTTCCCCTTCCTTCTTCTTTTCATTTTCTTTTAACCATAGTTCAACATTATAAAGCAAATATAAAGTTGGGACTGGAAAGCTGAAGACATAAATGAAATGTGCTATTATCATCAATTTTAGGGCCATTTTAGGAGGTTTTCACTTTGGTGGAGAAAGCTATTTTAGCAAAAGCATTATGCAGTGGTACCTCTTCATATTACTTAAATGTGAATAGAATATCAGAAACATCTAAGATAGAAATTCATAAGGACTTTTTAACTGGTTGATACTCAGCACTAATATGAGTAAAAATATCTGTGCACTAACATGAATGCAGTGGTATTTTGAGACAAAGATTTTTGCTTCTGTTATCCTAAACTATCTAATAATGATGCTTACCTTTATGTGAATTTTCTAAAGCAATTTTTATGTTACCTATACTCTTTAAAAATATCCACAAGTAAAGTGTAGGTTTTTTTGTTTTTTTTTAATTTCTAAACTATTATCCTAGAGTGTTTAACAGATATGGTGTTTTTATGTTTGTAATACTTAGAAATTATACATAATTTGAGAAACAGCAATTTGTTTATCCTCGTATCTAATGTTATATCCATGATTAAAATATTAGTAAAGAAATAGAGGAAAAAGAAAAGACAAAGGTATAATCTGTTCAAATACTAAGCACCTAAACTCTCTAATTCAAAGTAAGGTCATACTTTGATGAATAAAACCTTTTTCTCTTGAACTTTTATCAATTACGGGTGTTATCTAATAAGAGGTTATCAATTAAGAAGAGTCATCCAAGAAACAAACTGCACTCTAAGTGACTTTGCAAATTATCATAGGGAATGGTTAGCACAAGCAACTGCCTTGTTATAATGGAATGGCCCAATAGCTGCCTGCAATTGTAACTGTGCCTCCCAGGAGTACATATAGTCATGTTTCTCTTAAACTTACCCGCAGTTGGTATGTAAATCCTTGAGGAGAAGCCCCATGAGCATTCTTCAACAGGGAAGTTGTGAATGTGGGCAGCCTACTGAACATGAGTGTGTGAAGAACATTTCTAATCTAATTTCCTATTCCAGTCTGGCTCAGTCATGAGACTCAACAGACCCTAAAATCATCTTAAATTTGAACTTACTGCTTCAGGACAATACATAATGCTATTAGCAAGATAAATGAGGCTAATGGAATTGCTTCTACTCATTTGCTCTCATTCACTTAAAAGAATTATATTACATTCAACTGAGCAAGTACATACCTGTTCAAAGTAAATGAACTTTTAAATTTTATTCTATTTTATTTTACTTTATTTTATTTTATTACTTTTTGCCTTTAAAATAGTTCTATAATGAAAACAGAAAAGGGAACCCTAACCTATCGTGAGAGAGAGAACCAGATACTGTCCTAGGTACTGTGTCAATTAAAGTTCTTTTATTTCAAATAACAGAAAAAAAGCAACAGAAACTTAGCATATCTAGAACCAAATGAGGTGGATACCAGAACAGCTCACAAAACTAAAGAAAGAGGTGCATAACCAATGCCTAGTAAATGCAGGTGCTATGAATGTGCAGGAAATATGAGTATTATAAACTTGTGGACCTTCTTTAAATGCTCCATTAGAGAACTCAGCTTAAGAAGATTTGGTCTCTGGAAAAATTTCAAATTCCCCAAAGAAAGAATCTTATTGGCCCATCTTTGTTCAAACACAAACCTCTTTAGTCAAGTCCCTATGACTCAGGTGACATCAGGAACTATGATGCTCAGCTTCATGGGAATCACTTAGAAGAATGAATGGAAAAAGGATGCTGTCAGCAGGAGAAGGAGAGAAGGGATGCTGAGTAGCCAAAACAATTGAATACTCGTTACGTTCCGACTCCTGTCTTCTTAGCGCTGTACATATACCCATATCCTGAAATTTCAAGAGTATTCTCTTTTTTAAAAATGTAATTATCTTATGCATAACCCAAAACAAATACACCCTTTCCCAAAGAAAAACAGACTGAAGTCATTCTTACTTTACGTCCATATCAATGGCATGGAGCAGGGGTGTGCTTCTTCAGGTCCTGAATTATTCTTTTACTTGTAATTTCTTATAGTTATTCTGCAACTTATGAATACAACTCCAAATGGTTAGGGAGAAATTGGTATGAGGATAAATTCTTAAATAGCATTGCCCAGCCTATAGTCCCATAATGCTAGTTGCATCTGTATTATGGAGTATGTATTAGGCGTATATTATTTTTCTAAAGTATCTTTTGGTTGACATTTCTTTTTTTTTTTTTTTGCGGTCTGCGGGCCTCTCACTGTTGTGATCTCTCCCGTTGCGGAGCACAGGGTCTGGACGCGCAGGCCCAGCGGCCACGGCTCACGGGCCCAGCCGCTCCGCGGCCCGTGGGATCCTCCCGGACCAGGCACGAACCCGTGTCCCCTGCATCGGCAGGCGGACTCTCAACCACTGTGCTACCAGGGAAGCCCAGACATTTACTTTTTCATTACTCCATGTGGTGCTCCATCCCTATCCCAGGGTTGAACGTGAGTACCAGAAAAGCAATAGACTATATAACTTTGCAGAGTTTTTTGATCCTCCATGAAGAGAAGACACAAATAGGGACAAATGGAGTGGCCTATGTTGAGGAGGAAAAATAATTTTCCCTCTGCCCTTCTAGGTTCTTGACTGAAACTCCCTATGGTAAAAGACAGATTAACAGGAGAAAAATAAGCAGAAATTTAACAGCATGTATACCTCCTATACACATGGGAGATACCTAGGAAAACTGAGTAACTCCCTGAAATGGCCCAAGCCAACACCTTAAATAGCAGCTCCAGCTAAAGATAAAAGAAGATGTTGGGGTTTGGGGGAACTAGTTATGGAAGGCTATCAGGAAAGGCATATTAAACAAAGGTATGGTTGCTATGAAGATTTAAGTCTTGCCTTCACCATTGATAAGAGTTTCTAGAGATTTAGTCAGTCATCCTCTTCTTGGTATAAAGAGGGAGAAACCCTTACAAATGAAGATCAGTGTAAACGTCCCTTACTAAGGGTAACTGCTACTTAGTTTTAGAACTTTTCCTGTGTCTGCTGTTTCTTAAAAAATAGTCAGTTCAAGATAATCCTTACACCAAAGAATCATACTTTGGAGGGGGGGTGCAAATTCTTTGCCCCTTTACCTACAACAATGCCTAGCCTCCTAATAAGATTGGATTCCTTTAGTTTTGATTCACTGTGGATGGGAATTTGAGCACTCAACCACAGTTAGCAAGAGTCCATTTTGTTAACCCCTCGCCTAGCCTTTGTATTAATTATGGGACTGTGTACTATAACTGAAAACCCAGACTTGTATAAAATATAAGTATATGTGGTCTCTTTGAATAACAGGAAATCCGAAGGTAAGGTACGATTTTGAGTTGAATTGTGCCCTCCAAAGAAGATAAGTTAAAGCTCTAACCTGTAGGACCTCAAAATGTGATGTGGTTTGGAAATTGGGTCTTTTCAGAGATAATCAAGTTAAAACAAAATGATTAGTGTGAGCTCATATCCAGTAAGATTGAGGTCCTTATAAAAAGGGGACATTTTGACACAGAGACAGACACATAGGCACACACATAAATAGACACAGGGAGAAGCCAAGCATCTATCTACAAGCCAAACAACGCCTGAGGCTACCTACCTGCAGCTAAAAGAGAGAGGTCTGAAAGAGATCGTTCCCTAGCGCCCTCAGAGGCAGTGTGGGCCTGCCTATGCTTGATCTGGGCTCTGGCCTCCAGAACAGTGAGACAATAAGCTTCTATTGTTTTAAGCTATCCATTTATGGTACTTCACTATGGCAACCTTAGGAAGCGAACCCTGGTAGAATCTGTGTGTCTTACGATCAGGGGTCTGGTACCATTTCCCTACAGTTCTCTTGTTTCTGTCTTCTTTGGTGTATCAGCTTTGAATTTAGGCTAGCTATATCATGTTCACACGATGATTTTAGCACGATTTCAGTTTTTTGTTTTTTTTTTTGTCCTCAGAAAGACAAGAAGAGAGAAAACTTCTCTTCAGTTATGGAAAACAGTTGTTGGATTTGACTGCCATGTGTTACTTTTGGACCAAGAACAATGGCCTTGGATGCCAGGTGTTGACTGAATTAAGACTCAGTTCCTAAACCAGTAACTGCCAAGTGGGGAGAACATGCAGGCATTGCTATACATGTCTAATCTAATCAGAATCTTCCTCTGCGGTCGGAATTAACACTCTCAATTCCATGGGTTTTACGGGGAGTGGGAGCTGCCGGAAAAGTCCAGCATTCTTGTAGAAGAAACAGGATGATTTCATGGTACTCAGATTAAAGACCTCTTCTACAGGGGAAGCCTTCTGGTGACCATTTAATTAGATATAAATACGTGAGGGTTCTAGGATGTCTTATAAAATGTTCTGCCACTATATTGTTAATAAATATTTTTTTCTACCAATCCTACAGTCTTGTCCCCTAGAAGTCTCTCAGCCGATGTAGATCCTAACCTCAGACCAGAGCTCATTCCAAACAAATGGCACATTAGATGTATTGCTGTAAATATTGTCCTTTGGGAGGTCCTTAGTACTCCACAAGAGAGAGTGTGATTGTTTGAAAGTTCACTTCAGCTGATATCAAATAGCTAATGCTGCTGGTAGCAAGGCCTTGCTTGATTTCCATTCCTTGGTTGGCTTTTCACCTCTTCAACCTCTTGGTAACTATTTTCTGCATTACATGTCCTCTATTAAACTGTCTGTCATACCTTCTGTGTTCCCGAGTGGCCTCAGCCTGATATAGTAGTGCAGCAGTTATTGATCACATCTGTAGGCAATGTTTGATGTCAGTGCAAATGTGCAGTTTTTTTTTATAATTACTGTACAACTTTCTTGATCTTCCAGATCTGATTCACAACGACAGAACCTCAGAAATAAGGAGACTAAATTCAAGAAAATTTAAGAGGTTCCCCAAGGAAATATATTTGGAGACAGAAAAGGATCTAGGAACCTACTCTCCTAACTTCCAGTTTAGTGTCTTTTTCTCTCTCCATTACCTTATATTTTATAAATATTATATTTCTGCTTAGGCTTACAGTTCTCCATGTGATACAGATTCACCTATTTTTATAACCAGAAATAATAATCCCAAAGTGAATACCTAGGCAAAATTTTCAAGGTTCAACAATTTATAAATTTTAAGACAGACTATCTGTAAGGCACTGCTTCAGTGCACTAAATAATACTTAAGTGGCTTGAAAGAGTTAATTCAGCTTGCAAAAGAGCTTAATTTATTCCCAGGACATCGCCCATACACAGGGAGAATATGGCTCATTAAATCCCTTTCAAAGACTCCCAATAGAGAAGTGTGTTTTTGGATCAATATTATGTTCCTGTGGACTTAACAGAATCACAATTACTCTTGGGAGGAAGCTACATTTTCCTTCTGGATGTGGAGCTCTTTGCAAAGATGGGTGTTGTACCTACAGTTATTCATAGTTCTGTTTAAAAAGCGAACTGACTTACTGTTTTATTTTATTTTATTTTTTCTTGCGGTGCGCAGGGCTCTCACTGTTGTGGCCTCTCCCGTTGCGGAGCACGGGCTCCGGACGCGCAGGCTCAGTGGCCATGGCTCACGGGCCTAGCCGGTCTGCAGCATGCGGGATCTTCCCGGACCGGGGCACGAACCCGTGTCCCCTGCATCGGCAGGCAGACTCTCAACCACTGCGCCACCAGGGAAGCCCCTGACTTACTATTTAAAAAAAAAAAAGACTGAGAATTAGGTAATTCTTTATTCAGTAGTTTTTTGTGTTTTTTTTTTTTTTTCTTTCCAGCAGCTTATAAAAGAGGTTACACTTCTGTAGGTGTTTTGTTTTGTTGACAGTCTTTGCACCTGCAACCTTCAGCTAGTCAGGTCCTCTAAAGGAACATTGTACTTCAGGATATATTCATAAGAAGTACTTCTCAGAGGTCACACACAGCAGAATGAGAACGAGTGTGCTTCATTAGTTGCTCCTTTCCCAAGGTCTGAGAAATTTTGTCTGAGATTGGATAAAATCTCAGAAGTCATGATAGTTCCCCCATATAACATAACGAAGTGATTAAGAGTGAAGACCCTGAAGTCAGTTTCCTGCATTTAAATCCTGGCTGCACCACTTACTAAATCTGTAGCCTCAGGCATGTTACTTCAAGTCTCCAAGTCTCATTTTTATCATCTATATACTGGGGTAAAAATAGTATCTCCCTCATTAGAACATAGATAAGTAGACTAAATTAAATGAAACAGTACATGTGAAAGGTCTGATGTTAGTAAGTATTCAATTAAGATTAGCTATAATTATTACGTGGATATTTATAAACATCTCTATTATTTTAAAATATGCAAGTAGACGTCTATGAGTGTAACTGGCAAATATCAGTCTGCAAATCTTGCATATCTTATAGATCTCAAAGTCCACATGAGCAGAGACACATGAAGTCTCTCTGCTGGCTTCTGTTGACTATCTTTTCAAATTTTAGAGATTACAGATATTGTCTATAGATTATTAAATACAAGATCATTTGTATGTTTATTGTACATCTATCAAATATTTTCCTCTCACTGATAGCTATTGAAGATTTTCTGTTATAGTTCTGACTAGTTTCAAATGGAGTAGGCTGGGGACAGGCTTTTACTTTGGAAGAGTTTAATAAACTAAGGAAGTATTCACATCTAACTTATTTTTAGCAGTATGAAATTTGCCCAAGTCCAGTATAAAGGCAGAAGTAACAACATGACATTCTATCACGTGTTCTGACCTTCTACTAAGTTCATAAAATAGAATGGTAAAATGTGTAAAGCAGTCTATGGAAAGTAAAAGATATGAGATACTACCTAAAAACCTCAATGAACATATAAAAAATAATAAAAATAAAAAAATAAGTAAATAAAAGTTGCCAGTGCTCAATTGCTGTTCATTTAAAGGGTAATTGTTTCTAGATAGAATCAATGATCTATACAGGGTACACAAATATAGTTATCCTATATTCACCCTCTGAGAACATCCACATTCATATCCTCCTTTAATTACAACATACCACATTCACCATGAAATATTCAAGCACCTGACCAAATGCCTCATTTTTTCCCCCTCCCTTCTGAAAACCACCATGAGAAACAAAGAACAGACTACTAAGGGCTAAAAGGAAGATGATGGCAGAAATAAGATACTGGGCTGCCTTGATTCCTCACCTGTGCAGCTAAAACATGACATGCCAAACATCTTTTAAGGCTTATTACGCAATTGAAAATCAGTTCAGCTCTGTTTATTAAAAAACATCATTCATCTTAAGCATATATAAGTCATAAGTCAATCATTTTCAACTTTCATATAGTTTCTTTATATTTTGCTTACATAATCATCTTAAGAGTCAAACAATGTTTGTTTTATCTGTTTTCCTCAGGAGAAAATTCATTAATATCCTATATACTTTCACTCATTAAGCACATTATACACATTTTACATTGGTGTAAAATTTAGATAGTTATGTAGAAGTTATCCATCAAATATTGTTAAAATATAAAAAGCAAAATACATTCTTCATGATGAGTGTCATGACTTACTATTTTTGATATCCCACATCGTAATTGGTACATAGGAAATGCTTAATATGTTTGTTAGAGGAAGGTAGGGAAGGGAAGAGAGGTAAAAGGGAGAGGAAGGATGAGTAGATGGGTGGACTTGGAAAAAAGGAAGAATTTGAAGGTAAGAAGGAAGTTTGTGATATTTGAGTGGGAAAAACAACATAGACTTTGAGTGAGAAGTATTCTCATTTAAGCCTGGATCTTCTTAGCTGTGACCTTAGCTTTAGTTTTCACACCTGTGGGGGAAAACTGGGGATGGTAACCATTTCATTTTGTTTTTAGAATTAAATCCAAAAATGTGTGAAGAATGCCCACTTTCACAATACCTGAAATATTATAGGTGCTCCATAAATGTCAGTTTCTCCTCTTTTGCATAGCTTGGCCTGATTTTACCTTCAAGGCAGGTTTCTCAGTATTCTCAGCTTACAGTTGAACAGATGATTTGAAGGTGGGGAATGACACCATTCCAACTCTTAGCACGTCTCCCTCCTGTGCTGCTTCTTTTGGGAGTTTGCCGCTAAGCAGGCGCCTTTTTTAACCTCACTCTGAGTGAGCTCATCTTTAAAGAAACTTTCCTCCTTGTACTCAACTTTAGTACTTATATAGGAGCTATTGATTTATACGACCAGGTGGAGCAGCCTCTGAGACCTGTGAAAATGCTATCTGAAGATTGCATTGCAATGTAAATCATCAGAGAGAAGCCTAAATAATTAACCAAGTAAAATATGTGGTGATGGTGGTATATCTTTAAGTCATACATGAATCTGAAAATTAAAATGTTGTTAGCATTCCTTTTCTGAATACAAAGAGAATTCAAACATAATCATATTTCAAAGGAGAATAAGATGACTGGCAGAGAAGAGGCAAATCAGCGTCCCTTGATATAGGAAAAGAAAGATGGTAACGTCACTGACAATATGGAGAAAAAAAGTCACATCATGACTAAAAACAGGAGAGGATGGGTTAAAATGTACTAGCTGGGAGAGGGCTCACAGTGGGAGATGAGTGAGTGATGGTTACTATGTCTAATACTTTAAGGAGAATAATACGGAACAATAATTACCAAATTATAACTAAGCTATGTTTTCCTAAAACAGTACTCTTTTCTTCAAAATATGAAGAGTCTTCTCTTTTTCTTTTCTAACATACAAAATGAACTCTTTGCTTAAGAATAAAAATGACTTCATTTTATGCTCGTGGAGAATAATATGGCTTGTGGCTTCTGCTTTTTTTTTTTCTTTTTTATGTGGGTGTGAGAATATAGCAACTTTGCTGTGAGAATATAGCAACTTGTATTATGCTTAAGGTACATTTATCATAGCATGGGATAATAGATGATTTACATTGATTTAAGAATTTTTAATGTTTGTGAAAAATAAGCATTATATATGCTTATCCTTTTCAGAAAGTTGAAACAGGAAAGTGAATCAACATTTGACTTTATGTAATTTTCTAATAAATTGTTGTTAAATAGAGTATAAAGAACCACAACTTCCAAAATATTGGAGAGGAAATTTAACGTTAAGACTGAAAAACACAATAAAATAAAATAATGTAAGAATATGCATTTGAGAGAGTTCTGTGGGGATTTTTTAAATTGTTGGTTTATTCGATAACTGTTCATTGAAAACATAATTTTACTTAGAACAGTTCTGCAAGGTTTGCCAGGTTTATTGTACCAAACCAAATTAATTTTTACATTGACATTAATTAGTTCTCTAATTCAACAGATATTTATTTGGAGCCTGTTATTCCAGCTTCTTGGAATAAGGATTGAACTTGACAGATAAGATCTCGGTCTTCACAGAACCTATATCCTAATGGAAGTGTAAATCAATACATAAAAAATATAAAAAATACCTATATCTTAATGGAAGTGTAAATAAATACCAAAAAAAAGAGTTTATAAGTGCTATAATCAGATTATGATAAGCATCAAAAGAATTTACTGGATTCTGAGATAGGTCATGCTACCTTAAGATGAATCTTGACTAATTGGTTCACTCAAAAGTCTTTGCCAGGTGTAAGAATTTTGCTACTTTAGGTACTGAGACTTGGCCTACAAGCCTTTCTACTCCTCTATAATGGAGTTGGCACTGCGTGTTTACAAGTACTACTGCTATGAACAATAGATAAAATATATTTAAAGGAAAACCTACCCTACTTAATATATACTGTTCTTCCTTATTAAGAGTATTTGGGGTTCATATTTAGCTGCAGAAAATTACTGTTGGAAAATTCTCAGTTCCCCTCACATAGTATATAGTAGCTTGACTTTCCCTTCAGAAGATTTCCCTCATAACTCTGACTATGAACACTGACCCAAAAGATTTGGCAGCATTGCGTCACTTGATATAAAAAAGGGAACCTAACTTAAAGTGGAAAAAAGGGACAGATGGCAAAATGTGTTCTATACACACATAGATTTTTTTGCCAGCGAAGCTGCTTCTTTTAATCCAGTTCAGTATGTTCTAAGGGAGCTACTATTTCTGAAAGCATTGAACATGCAGGGCCAAAGTTTCTAAGTATGGACCCACAGAGTCAGGAAGGAAATGATGTATGTTAAAAGTCCTGAAAAAATGAGGAGGCTGCAGTGGATTGTTGCCCAGATCCCTTTCAGCTCCCACACCCTTTACCTCTGTGTTCCTCAGTAGCCACGTGGAAGTGGTCCCAGAACCTGTGACAGCTTGCAGTTGACAGCATTGCTTTTTCCTCTAAGGCTTTGCTTTTCTCATTTTGCTTTTGCCACTTACATTGTATACATTTGAACCTTCCTCTTCAACCTCCTCAATGTCGCATTCAAGGGCTGCAGCTCTTTCCTGCTCTTGAACTAACCTAGTGTCGGACCTCCTCCCTAATGACTCAAATGGCTTCCAGTTCTAGTATAATTCAAGACCTCCTAATCCTAAGTAATCATCCTACAACCACCTTTTGTGTTCTTTCTGCTTACTGAACTTGACTCTTAAAACTTCCATAAATTTTGGACGCTTATCGTTTAAATTATAATTCGTTAGCATTTTAATGAAAGAAACCCCTGGAAATAGGATTTTGGAGGGGGAGGGGAGAATGGGTGGGGATTGACTGTCACTGTTTGTTTCCTGGGTGCCAAGGAGCTATGAGCTAAGAGGGTTAAATATAAGAATCAGAGGTTATGGGAAACCCCTTTACTTGCCTTTGTGAATGCTAATGGTCCTAGATCCTACCTTTCCATAGATTTTTTTTTCCTTCTCTAATTTCCAGAGCAGTTATAAGTAATAGGAGTCTTTATGAAATTAGGAGCAAAAAAAAAAAAAGTGAAAGATGAGACTCAATCACTGGTGAAGTCAGGGTTCAAGATATGCAATGAAACTGGAAGCCAAGATAAAGCAGTGGATGTACAGACAAGAAGACAGCTGGAATGAATCCAAATGGCAGGGGTGAGGCCAGAAGCACAGTTCAAAGATTATATAAGAAGCCAGAAGCCAGATCATACACAGAAGTCAAAGGCTACCATCAGGCCATGTATATAAACTAGATTTAAAAAAATCAATAAGCAGACCTGAGGTACTGAAGATGAGAGAATCTTGAGCACTTGTTGACCAAAAGATGAAACAGTTTGTAATAATTTAAGAAGTCAAGGGCAGCAAGTCAGGGCAAGGAGCACAAAGGAGGTGAGGGCTGAGGTTAAGGAAAGCAATACAACAAAGCAGAAGGTCAGGAAAGTAGTAGACACCAGCTGTTAGAAAACATGGCAATAGAAATGTGTAAACATCTGTCTCACCTAGGAAACCTTTTATATGTTTCCTACTTACAGCAAGAAATAGACAGCTGGGTTCAAGAGCAGAGCAAATATCAACCTGGAGGCAGCTAATGCTCGTGTTAGGAAACTAGGAAGTCCACTGGGCTGTAATGGGAACTATCTGAAATGAGGATTGCTTGGCAATCCTGTTGGGAAGAGGCACAAAAATAAATAGGATTTGATAGGTAGTGAGAAGGAGCTAACAGTTCTATGTTAGGAGTTTTACCTGTATCGCTTGCAACAATTTTGAGGAATTGGATAGTAATCTTTGAGAGATGAAATAACTATGTCTTTGTAAAATTAAATGAATTGCCTGTGGTCAACCAACTGATCGATTGAGTATTCACATCCAAATATACAAGTTGACAGTGTAGGATAAAACCCAAATTTTCAATGTTATCCTATCTTATGTATGGTGGTATGCTACATGAAAAATGAAATTCCAATGTTTTCATACTTACGGAGTCAAAACAAGATTTTGGCAGGTGTGTAAATGTGGGAGCTGTGATGGTGGAAAAAAAAATTACTTGGGTAGTGTTGAAACAAAAGTCCAGAGATGGTGAATTGCAAACATAAGAAGGATATTTTCTTTGGCTGCATTTTATGTGACCTGATTTATTCTGAAGAATATTATCTCCTCAAATTAATAAAATAAAATTAATAATAATAATGAATATCCAACAATCACTGCATGTATAGTAAATGCTAGGTATGCTGAAGACTTTACAGGCATAATCTCGTGCCTGTAACTACAAGGTAGTTACTATCATTATTCTCATTTTATAGATGAGGAAACTGAGATATAGAGAGTTTAGGACACAAGCCCCAGCCACATACTTATTGAAGGTTTGGAGCAAGGATTCACACATGAGTGTTACATCTTCACATTTATAGTTTTCAGACCTTGTGATTTTATGTTCACAAAATAATGTATTTAATTTATACGTGTTATAGGTGGCAATATTCAAACTATGGATGAGCTGCCATGACATTATTCTTCCTAAAGATTAAATATTCTTTGTTACACAACATGGCAAGAGATGTTTGAGTAGTAAAATACCCATGGCAACAAAATAGCCATGGCATTTAAAATTGAATGACCAATTTTCGTGTATGTTTGATCTGCTTAATACCTTTAAAATATTGTAGTTTGGATGTCTGTAGTTGTTTTTCATTGGGTGTGCAAAACAGATTTTTATATGACAGGTGTAGTAGTGTTTTGAGACCCACACAGTTTTTGTGGTATTTTCATTTTTAAACAAGGTGGGTGTTTGGTTCAACTATCTTGCTTTCACTATAGACATATCGAGAATAATAGCATATACTTGTTCATATTCATTAACTGAGTGGCGGATATTAATTGTTCTCTGAATGAAATCATCCATCATATCTTTTCAGATAAATGGTGCATATTTGATTGAATATATTTTTCTCTGAAATATAGCACTGTGAAGTTGCAAGTAAATAATGTATATATTTAGATAGACTTTTTCTGAGAAACGCTGAAGAACCCTAAGCCAACTTCTGATACACTTTTACATTTCTTATTCTGATTTTCAGCCTGTTATGTATTGATACTTAGGAAAAAAAAAAGATATATATATAGGGTATTTGAAACAACATTTTATAAGGGTGAAGAGTTTACAATATTGCTTTTAGTTTAAAATGTCCATTTTTCCAAATCCTGAAACAGTTTTGAGTGTTGAGGCTGTAATTTAACAGTTCCTCAAGTTTGTCAGTGAAGTATAAGACACTTGTAGAGAAAGGGTTAAAAATCCAAAGACATAATTGTGCTTTAACTAACAAACTTAAAAATGTTTATGGAAAACTGAGAAAACAATTACATAAAACAAAATATAACAATTATCACTAATGTATGCGCTTTACCATATTTATCTAAAATCACTAATGAGGCCATCTAGAGAAGCTATTTATGATGGTTTGTTAGTAATATGTGCAGGCAAATTACTTGATCATTAGCTACATCCAGCTGCTAGAGCGTTTTTGTATAATGCGTCAAATTAAAGAAGGCTTTTATGTAGTTTAACATATTTCATAAATTATCAATATCTTAATACTAAAAATTCCATTTTCTTGAACTTAGAAGAAAAGGGGAAACATTGATGGCTTTATATTGTTTTAATTTAATATTTTCCACAATACTGATTTGCCATATAATGTTTTATAGAAAATTGCAAATATAAACCTGAGATCTGATAGTTGTGATTCTTAATACAGAATTAATGGAGCTAGTTCCTTTTAGAAATTACTTCAGTGGAAATTTATATTTCTTATACAACAGTGCAGACTAGTGGCCATGCCTTACAACATATGTTTGTCTTTTTGTGGGACATGTTATCTGAGGTAATCATATGTACATATTATGAAATAGTATTAAACAAATTACATATATTTAAATAGTAATTATTATAGCACAATATAGTTTATAGAGCTTAATAGTACATCAGCTGAATTTATTTTATTCATTCTATTTTGCATTCATTCCAAATCACCTAGAAATTGTTCTGTAAATGATAGGTGAAAAAATATACACTTAAATTATATCACAGGTAGTGAATTTAAAGAATATCTAATTATTAAGATTTCTGTGATCTGTATTTTTGTTTTAAGCTTACAATATAACTAGTCCTCTATAAGCAAGGGTATTTTTTGTTTAAAATAGTGACAGATTGGTAATCCTGTAGTCATTTTTTTATAGATGCCCACCCACTTGTTCCCAGACTCTCAGTTTATATGAAATTCTTCTAATATTTAAACATGATTTCTCTCCTCTCCATTTTAAGTATTTTTCCAATTATTAAAATGTTTTCCCAAATTATGCTTTTTTTAATTAAGAAAAATTCTTAGCAACTGTCTGTAGGGAAATAAAAGAATGATAATTAGGCTAAAGAAAAGTTTTAGGTGTTTTCTAAACTGTCTCCTAATAATGTGAATAGAAGAAAGGATGAACAAATTACTTCAAAGACCTCATTTTGATCTCTAAATATTTTTTTTTTTTTTTTTTTGCCGTACGTGGGCCTCTCACTGTTGTGGCCTCTCCCGTTGCGGAGCACAGGCTCCGGACACGCAGGCTCAGTGGCCATGGCTCACGGGCCCAGCCACTCCGCGTCATGTGGGATCTTCCCGGACCGGGGCACGAACCTGTGTCCCCTGCATCGGCAGGCGGACTCTCAACCACTGCGCCACCAGGGAAGACCCGATCTCTAAATCTTGAATAAATTTTCTTTCCCAAAATATGTCATCAGACCTTCTTGTATCCACCATCTGGAATGAGGGATAGAGAGAGAAGCTTTCACACTGTGACATGTAGGAGATTTTGGAACCATAATTATTAGTTGATTATTAATGAAATGACTCATAGATTAGCAGCAAAAGGGAGGTTGAATGTTGAATGGCCCCCAAATAATCAGAATAGTGGATGATAATCCTGTGATCATTTAAAATTGTGTCTATTTCCATGATGGCACAAAGTCTGCCCTGTAACTTCTGAAAGGCTTGCCCTGGTCCCAGCTCTATTACTTACCAGCTCTGCAAACTTGAGAAAATTTGCCAGTCTCCCTGAGCTTCAATTTCCAAATCTATACATTGAGTATAATATGAATAATCTAACAGGGAGATGGCCAAATGAGATAACCTTTGTGAACACTGAGAAATGCAAAATGAGAGCAAATTATTTATTAGTCCAATAGCTGGATTTTCATTCTACATTTGTGGCTATTTTGTTTGTATATTTGTTCATACAACAGTGATTTTAACTTCAAGCTTAAGTCTCATTTTATGTGGAAAGATTGTTAAGTATCAACCAAGTCTGATTCCATTTTTACTTATGAAAACATCTTCCCCCTGGATGTAGAGCCTTAGATCAAAGGCTTAATTGTTATACCTTTATTTGTTTTGTTTTGTTTTGTTTTGTTTTGTTTTTACATATGAAGAAAAGTTTAGTAGCATAATTGATATCTTTTAAAATTTGATGATAATCTGTTATGTCTTCTATATTATTCCATCACAAAGAATTATTCTAAGGAAAAACTCTTAGATACTATTCTCTTAGTCCTGTTAAAACACACAAACACAATTTTAGGGAGATTGTCTATTCTATCGTGGCATGGTTCTGATGCATTGCAGGTGTATTCAACGGTAGATGGCAGGGTGTCAAACAAGAAACAAGGTTCCCTATTTACCTTCCATGACTTTACTCAGACTGACCTCTGCTCTTTCACGTTAAGGACTCTATGCAGGGGAGATATGTGCTTAAATATTTGTTGAAAATTCTGAAATTGTGTCCCTGTGTCACAAAACATAAAAAAATAACCAGTAAATTAAAATGGGAGAGTTCATTTAAATCACAGTTGTCAACAGTTTATGATCAAAATATCTGTTTTGGAATTGTAATTTATTCACTCATTTGGATATTTACCCTGCTAAAGACAAATCAGCCTTTGGAATTTTGCAGATGAGTGTGGGCAGATCCTACTTTTTTTTACCTTGAATGTTGCCTCAGAAACATTACATTTTGTCCTATCTCTTTCTGTCATGTTGATCTTCAGGTGAGAACCACCTTTTCACCTTTTTTTCTTTTCATCCTAAACCACTTTGAATTGCAGATCTAAGCTATGAAACATCTCAGAAAATGCACACATGCACTTCACATAAAATTTTATAAACTTTTTAGAAGGAGCATAGGAACCCCTGAATTAACTATGCATCCCACAGAAGTTCCCTGAGAGGAGTTAAAATCCCAGTCCTGGTTGGAGATTGCCAACTAAATATTTTCTGCAATAATTTCCATGGATAAATGAGCACGTTGAAAGATAATTTTGTGATTGGAATATCAAAATTGCTTTCTTCCCCAAACATAATTGTGATCTCTAAGTAAAGCGAAGGATATGCTATCTTTCAAACT
Organism: Aethalodelphis obliquidens; assembly: GCF_003676395.1. NCBI lineage: Eukaryota > Metazoa > Chordata > Mammalia > Artiodactyla > Delphinidae > Aethalodelphis > Aethalodelphis obliquidens. Next base: position 59,489,797 of record NW_020837951.1, on the reverse strand, counting down.
GAAATGGTGTGAATCACTTTGGTGGTGTGAATAGCATCCATTAGTTTTACGTATACATGACAGGTTATTATGCAGAAATAATCTGATGTCCAACCCTAACCAAGAGGCAATAGCAAAATTCATATTTTCTTTAATCCCCATCCAGAAAATATTTAATTTTGTACAGCCTTGTGTTTTTAGAGCTCTGTGATACCTTAAAAGTGATCTGTCTCTCCTGCCCTCTTTTATATAAATGAGAAACTAACTGAAATCCATAAAAATTCAATAAATGCCCGCATTTGATACATGCCAAAAGTGAGATTAGAATTCAAGTATTCTCAGTTTAAACTGTGCTTTTTCTTTCTAGGCTCTTAGATTAAACTCTTCAAGTGTCCACATTATGGGGAATTGACAAGTTTTTTTTCAGAAATACATTCATATTAGGTAAACCAATGGATTCTTGAAAATGTTGTGTTTTCTGTTTGCAATAAACTATTCTCAAGATTTTAAAAAGTTCTGGGTGGTAACTGTCATTTAGATTTAGTTGAATGAGGCTGGGTAGGGAGAGGAACAGTATACTTCGGGGTTGGGGCCAAACTAAGCATACCCAGACAGCCCTCCACCTTCCTGTCCTGGAATTCTCCCTCATCTGGGCTGTGCTCTACTGCTTCTCAGTTCTCTGTATTTTACCTTCCTCAAGCAGCACCATCTCTGTCAGTTCCTTCATGGAGTCGAGCGTGTTCTTGGTCCCGCTAATAGCCATCTTGTTACCTTTCCTAAGGGTAAGTGCGTCTTAATAAGAATGCCAGCAGAAGGCAGCAGGTAAAAGTGCTGAGGGCAGAATTCTACCCCAGAGCCGGAATAGCAACTTTCTGGGTTCTTAGGAAACAGTCAAGATAAATAGCTTTCTTTTCAATAGCTCTATTGGGCTACCTTTAACTAAGTTGACCATCTATGGTGTTTTAATAGGTTACATTTAATAGATTAATCTTTCAGGATTGATCTTTGAGTCTTCTATCTCCCCATGCCTCTTTATGCTGATTCCTCAGAATGCACAATAGCAGGGCCAGAAATGGAATAAACTTTAAATTACACACAGAGAATGACACTTGTGGCAGCTGAGCAGGTGAAAAGGGGGTTAAATTCACTCTTATCTTTTACATGCCTACAGGGCCTTATTTGCTGGTGTTTAAATCTCTGGGAAAAGGCAGTCAGAAGTTTAAGTATTTTGCTACCTCTGCTACTGCATTCCCATGGGGGCAGTGCCCTATTTCTTACCATTATTCATTGTCATTCTGCTTCTAAATAGCAATACTTCTGAGGATGATTGTGCAGTACTGCGGATGCTGCTTTACTTGAGCTAGAATGACATTCCAGAAATGCTGTCACTGGGGATGTGGTTCTAAGAAGGATGTTACTTTGCCATAAGCGGATGAGATCATACATTATATTTAGGATTCACAGGGAAGGCAACCGCTAATTGGTGACAGCCTGGATCTAAACTTTATGTTTGGACGTCCCTGATGGCGCAGTGGTTAAGAATCTGCCTGCCAATGCAGGGGGAAGATCCCACATGCCGCGGAGCAACTAAGTCCGTGCACCACAACTACTGAGCCTGCGCTCTAGAGCCCGCAAGCCACAACTACTGAGCCTGCGTGCCACAACTACTGAAGCCCACACGCCTGACGCCCGTGCTCCGCAACACGAGAAGCCACTGCGGTGAGAAGCCCGCACACCACAACGCAGGGTAGCCCCCGCTCACCACAACTAGAGAAAACCTGTGCACAGCAATGAAGACCCGAAGCAGCCCAAAATAAATAAATAAGTTTATAAAAATAAATAAACTTTATGTTTTATTTAAGTTATGTTAGCTTTAAGAAACAACTTTTCTTTTCCTTAGGTAATAAAATTTCTTAAAATGCTTAATCGTTTCATGCATTTGATCATGCAAAAAAAAGTTATAATGTTTGGTAAGATTAAACCAATTAGTAGCCTTCTCATATCTACGATACCCAGATTGCTGAGATTTTTAAAGCTAGGTTTATTGCTCATAGTAAATACTTTAGTGAGTCTTGTAGAGGCTCAAATATAATAAGGCAATTGGGAACGGTTCTGCTCCTTCCCCATGCCTCAATTTTAGGTAGCGGTAAATAACGGGCTTGAAATAGTTGATCTCAAATATAATACGCTTTTTTTCATGGGCCTATTTTATTTTAGGCCCCTAAAAAGTGATTTAGTGACCGACTGAGAAAACTATTTTCTATAGTTAAGATATCTGGTTCTTTTAAGTTTGACTTTCCCAGAATTCAATTCCATTGAATTTCACATTTCTACTTACTCTGTTTCTAGCACATTTAAAATTAAAACTGGAAACTCTTCAGTGATATAGTCTCAGTCTTTCACATAATTTCAAACTGTCTTAAGATATAACTATATATTTCTCAAACCAAATTTTTTTATGTGTGTGGGCATGAAAAATTAAAATATCATTTACAATTGTTACTTTTAAAAGTTATTTTCTTTCACTAGTGGCATAATGTGTTTTTAAACATAAATATATTTTTTCTTCTACAGAAAGCATGTGCTTTTTTATGGAAATACTCTATATTTTTACATTCTTATTTTTCAAAAACATTGAAATGCATTTACTTTAAGAACATGAAAAAGTTTAAACATATCACTCTCTTCAAAACAACAAATAGAAATAGTGAAAGAAAAACAATCTCACCCACATTACAGTAAATTTGTTTAGCGAGAAGGTGGAGTTTACAGTAATAGCTTTTAAGCAGCTTATCTAATTTTAAAATAGGGCGTGTTGCACTTTATGTGAAACTGAGAGGGAAGAATAGATTTCAATTTGTTTAAATGGCCTTAACAGTGAGGTTTATCAGTGTTCAATTTAATTTTGCATTTAATACCTTTTTGCTAAATTCTTTCTCCCATTTTTTTTATCAGTTTTAAAATCTCATTTTTTAAAGAACCTTTCCTTGCTACGGAAGAAAATGTTTAATCCATCCACTGATTCGGAAAGAAATTAACTACATAAGCCCATAAATACGGGAGCACAAACCAATTTGTAGCCTCTTGTTACTAAGTAGTTTATTGCTGGTTCTCCCAACAGCCTGGGCAGACTGCTAAATTGAGAAGATCACTAATGCTGATTTGGGAAAAACAAGGACGCATAAGCAGTGGTTGCATCCCACATTCAGGATAGTGGCAATTAGGTTGTAGTGATGCGGTGGCAATTAGGTTGTAGTGATGCGGCTGCCTGTATAATTGGAATTTTAGTGCGCGGTTTGGGCAGAAACACGTCTGCTCCGAGGATGCCCTGTTAGATGTATCTAAAGTGTTTTGACCAATTGTCGAAAGTGCTCTATGGCTATTTATTCAAAGCTACATCCTGCTTGCATGAAAACTGTGTGAGTGTTCTTAATTCAATGACATCAGACTTGAAACAAAACGGAAATACTTTTGAGCTCTCTGGTCAGGAATATTACATCAGTGCATTCATTTTTATTGATCCTTTAAACCAAAAATGCTTTCTCATCTCACTGCTTCCTCTAGTTTGAGCTAGTTTTTCTGAGTATAGTTTTACCAAATGCTGAGGTTGCTGCTGTCATTCACTTTTTCTATTCCAATTATAGCCTCACTTTGAAATAAAGCGATTTGTAATTGAAAACAATGTGCATGCCTTTGTGATTCTGATTAAGTACACATTAACTGAAAGCAATTTAGGGGAGTGGCATTAAAGCTTCTGGGTGGTTTTTCTTGGAAATTAAAATAATTCAAATTGTGAAGCTCAAATTGTAAATCACAAATATCTTATAGTCTTTGTTCTCCAAACCAGTATAATGTTGTTTGTTGATTGTTCACATTTTGTCCTTTCTAACCATTCACATGATGTCACCAAAGCAATTTTATCTAACTTGAAAGATCTGCCCAAATTGGAAGAGTAGAGCAGAAAGAGATCTTAGAATTCATCTACTAACCCCTACTCCCTATGTTCTTTTCCCTAGATAAGAAAAGAGAGTCATAGAAGGTTAGTGACTTTAGGACACATGTGTTTTTTATGGGAGGAGAACTTCTTTCAGGTGGAAATTGAAATAAAATATTCTTGGGCTTCCCTGGTGATGCAGTGGTTGAGAGTCCGCCTGCCGATGCAGGGGACACAGGTTCGTGCCCCAGTCCGGGAAGATCCCACATGCCGCGGAGCGGCTGGGCCCGTGAGCCATGGCTGCTGAGCCTGTGCGTCCGGAGCCTGTGCTCCGCAACGGGAGAGGCCACAACAGTGAGAGGCCCGTGTACTGCAAAAAAAACAAAAAAAAAAGAATATATATATATATATATATATATATATATATATATATATATATATATTCTTAAATTCACTTAGTAATCTGGTTTACTTGAGTAACTCTTCACAATTTTTAATGCAACTTCTATTTCATTACTGTATAAACATATACAGATACTAGAGACTAGTAAACTTTAAATTTTGGGAGGCAAAACTCATACAGACACTTACTTCTCATAACTTTATTTTGGCATATCATGAACATAACTGCCTGTGGGGACATCGACAATTTGCATGCCTTGGACTTTCCATGAGAGAAAAATCGTGGTCTTTGCATTATTTTATATATGCAAATGAGAACTTTAAGTTGTCAAAGTACAAATAGAATGGTGACTTTTATTTCATAATTTTTATAGACTTTCAGTTTTTTGACAATTCAATCGTATTTTTGATGGTTAGAAATTCTATCCTTTATCTTAGGAAGTTGTGCTGTGGGAGAAGGGAAGAGTTCTGTGCCCATCAAATCTGTGCATGTGCCTTTTTTATATGGCCAGTTGAAAATGAAGGTGGTATTTAGGTCAACTTTTTTCATAGTCATATATCTTTTTTCCAGGTTACATAGACTGATCTTAAACAACAGCAGAATAAAGTGTTTGGAATCAAGACCAGAGATTAAAGTTTTATTGTCAGTATAGGGGCTGGTAAAAAGAGCCATAATTATTCAAATAATCAAGATGAGAAGTGAAGATCTAAACTAAAGTTGGAGCCATAGAAATGGAGAGGAGAAAATGGATACAATAAGTGCTTTGTACCCATAATCTAAAAACTGAGTGATGGCAGCTTTCTGAGGTGAATAAAAGTGAAATCTTAATTGATCCCAGAGAGTCTGACTTGTGCAAGTGGGCAAATGTCTTTCAACGTGTAGTGGTTAATTGAGTAGGCAATCTGTTTGGATCCCATATCCAATACTTATTACCTGTATGAATTAAATACTTATTACCTGTATGAATTAAAGTGCATCTGTTTCTTCATCTTCAAAATGGTGGTAATATTAATATCTCCCTTATGAGGTTGTAGAAAACTTGCATAAGATATTGCAAGTGTCAGGTACAGAGTGAATGTGGAATAAATGTTATCTATTATTATTGTTCACAGAGATAGAGATTGAAAGAGCAGATTAATAGATGAAAGGTGATTGAACATTTTCATAGGTTGAATTGGGACCATCTTTGGGACATTCAGGTATAAATGTCCAATAGTTTGATATATGGGTTTGGGAGCTATACATGTGGAATTTATTAGTAATAGGTTATTTTTGAAACCATGGCTTTGTATGCAGGTATGTAATGAGAAGGGCAAAGTGTCAAAGATTAAGTGCTGAGAAAATCATAAGATACACATGAACAATTAATTAAGAAGGAATAACCAGAGTGATAGGAAGAAAACTAGAGGGAAGCACTGTCATGGGATTTAGGAGAGAAGTTTTAAGATGGTAACAGTAGTCAGCAGAACCAAATGTTAAATAAGACAGGTAAAATAACTGAAGTCTATATTGGAATTGTCAATATGGAGGTCATTGGCAACTCCAGATGTAGCAATGTCAGTACCTGAATCTCTGAGAAAGTGCATAAGCCGTGAAGAGAAGGTTTGAAAATAGAGTTAGTGAAGGCAAACAACTTTTTTGAGAGGGTGTGACTGAGAAGAGGAGAATGGAGAAAAATAAAAGCTATCTCGAATGCAAAGCTTAGAAGGGTTTTGTTTGCTTTATTTTCCTTTTTCCTTTAAAGTAAGGTATTTGAGCTGTCTTTCAAGTTCCCTTCAGTGGAATCATTTTCTAGATACTACAACTGCAGTGTAACAAAACAAAACAGCCTTTTGTATTTAAGATAAGTGACACACTTTCCAATAAGATGAAGACTGTGTCCCTCTCAAGTATTAGTGGTCTGTTCCCACAGGAAACTTATCTTGATTAAACCATTCACTAAGTGTAAAGTGAATGAATCTGTTTCATATTTCAAAAAAAATATTTGTGCAGTTTGTGGAAACCTGATCAAATTTCTTAAACATATATAAATGATCTGCTGCTGCTATTTGATATCTAAATGGTTGACTCACATTGTGTGCTGGGCTGTCATATGATATGACCCTTAAATGCTGATAAAATTGGTGTTCAGTAAGCAAAAGGGCCTTAGAATGCTTAGCCAGACCTATATTTCAGAAACATCAGGGAATTAAGCATGGTAGGTAACACTTTGGTCACCATCTAGCTGTCAACAGGCTACCATTGGTGTGTCTCAGATGTCATGGTGAAAGGGATACACACAGGCCTTAGAAAGCAGAGATGCTGCTAATGTATGCACTCTGTCCTCTCTAACTTGCTCTGGCTCTTATCAAAAGTGTTAGTAAAATAGTATGAGTTTTTGAAATACCTAATACTGGATTTACTTGAAAGATATGCAGTGTTAGTGGCAGGGGGGTGTGCTGCCAGCTGCCAATTATGAATACCTAAGCGTGAACCTTGTTTTGGACCTACAGGCCAGCAGGAATCTGCGATGATCCTTGATGAAGCGTATAGCATCCCATGATTTGGATGGGAACATATATTCTTCTATCTTTTAAACACAAACAGATGAGGATATAGGGTTTCTGGTTCTTGGACAATGCTCTATAGTTAATCATCAGAAGCATGCTGTCTTGCTGCTTTTTACTCACTTATCTTTTTCCAGCCCATTTTTTGGACAAAATAAACCATTATTATTAATAAAGAAGCCATTAATTAGGAGTTTCATTAATAAGGAACTCAAGTTGTCAGACTTGGGCAGTATAAAATTTGGAATGGAGGAAATGGACTGTCAGGTTGGTCTAGAGTTTTCCATTAGCAGGGTAGTGAGACAGCAAGAGGGCAGAGGTGATAAAGGTTTGGTTAGAGGGTATCTGAGGAGGTTAACCTGGGATCAACCTGGATAGGGAAGTAAGACGAGTAAGGGGGCTGAGATAGACTGGGAGAAGAGTCAAAGGCAGCGACATGTATTTATGATTTAGATGAAGGAGTAGAGATTGAATGACAGGAGGTTATTGTAAGAGAGATCGAATTTCAGTGAGATATAGAGTTAGTTTTAGCTTTGTGGATTGAGGCCAATTGCTTGCATGATTATATTTTATGATCTTTTTATGAAAGCATTATACTATATGTGTCTTCATCATATGTATCTTTTATTAGGTAATACATGTTAATTAACTATCTGTTCACAGAAATCCTTTATTACAAGAGGCTAAAGAACTTTCAGAATAAGTGCACATACTTTTTTATATTTTCACTTATTTTCTGTATTGTATATCTTTATAACCCTCAGAAATTCCCTCTTTTATATACTTTATTTCACTATAAGCAGAAGGTGTACTTTATAAATTTTCCCTTTTCCCTATTAATATGTCTCCTTAACTGTTGGTGTTTGTTACCTATTCATAGGCACTTTTAGTGTTCTAAGAATTAGAATCAGTGACCATGAGATAAGATTTAATTTGTAACATTGATGTTCATCGAATTTTTAAAAATAACTAGTGTGTGTGAAGATTAGTGATGAGCTTCTAAATTTATAATGGCAGATCTTATGTAACAATAAGTAAGGGGCTTAAACATAGATAGTATTTAAAAAGAAACACACTTGTTCTTGTTTGTGTGTGCGGGTAGTGTATGAGAGTCTTTATTCTCCTTTTTCTGTGAAAGCTAAAAGCAAAATATGAAGCGCCAGAAAATGATGACAATGCAACACAAAGGAAATAACAGGAAACCCAGCTTCAAAGAGCAGAGGAAACACTCAAGTTCTTCTTTTTTTTAAATTTCAATTTTATTTTACTTATTTATTTTTAAACATTTTTGGCTACACCATGAAGCATGTGGATCATAGTTCCCCGACCAGAGATTGAACCTGTGCCCCCTGCATTGGAAGCTCAGAGTCTTAACTACTGGACCGCCAGGGAAGTCCCTGCAAGTTCTTCTACGAACAACTTGAGTAAAACTGAGCAATGATTCAATGTGCTTGAGACTCATTCTTCCTAAATTTTGAAAGGGGAGAATGCTATTGACAGTAACTAATCTCAAAGTTAAGTGCATACTATAAATCTCAAAAAAAAAAGTTTTTTGTAAGACTTATAATAATTTGTGAATCAGCTCCTGGAAAGAAAGGGTAGCATTATTCCTGTGAATAAGTTTTGAATACCACAGTCTTTAAATATTGCTTTAGTCTCTGAAACATGCACAGTTTAGGGAAAAGGGTTGGTTTAGGTAAATGTGAAATCCATAGCGCTAAAAGCTCAAAATTATACTGTTTTTACAGATGCTGTATTTGTTAATGGTAAGATGTTCAAAAGCAGAGAGGTAAAGGCCAAATTTAAAAGCTATTTTAAATCGTACCTAAAATTAAATTCTACGACTTAAATTATAATGTAACATAAAAATTGTTTGATAATATGCCCATGTAAATATCTAAAAATAAATTTTATTTTTTGTTTTAAACTCCCATATATAATCCTATAACTAGATAATGGTTTTATAACATGTCGGCTTATTTACATGAAAATACTGGTTCTAAGACTGCCTTGGGTATATTGGGGAAGGGGTGTGAAGGGTAGAGTCCTTTAGGAATTGCTCCTGGCTTTAAAAAAAATGTCAGTTCCACATTTTGACAATATGTAAAATATCTTTCTTATTCCTTCCTTCTAGCATTCCCTTCCCCTTTATCTAGCATGTGTGATTTGTAGACACAGGTAGCGTATTATTGTAGTTAGAATGAAAGGCTCTGAGTCAGACTGCCTGCGTTTAAATTCCAGCTCTACCATTTACTGACTAGGAGCCTTTGAGGAAGTAGCTCAAAGTCTCTTTATTTCAGGTTTCTCATCTGAAAAGTAGAGAAATCAACAAATTCTACCTCATTAGTTTGCATTTAATCATGCTAAAAAAAATAAGATCAACATAATATACAAAAAGCATTTGGGACATAGTAACTACTCAATACATGTTATTTTGCTTAGGTGCTGCAGAACCGGTTATTTGTAAGTTCAGCAGAAGGTTATAGAAATACCTTGTTAGATTTTAACATTATTCACTAAAGGCATGTAGAAGAAATTAGTTTCAATGTAGTATTCTATTAGTCCTGAGTGAGAAGTGTTTGCCAAATTAGACAGAAATAGCAGTTCCTTCCTTTCAAAACCAAAAGCCATTTCTTGGTCAGTCAAAGGAGATTTTGACATTGATCATTTTAGACATAGTGTATAGTACCAAGACTTTCCAGTTAACTAAGTAATCTATATCTATCTACCTAGCTATACACAGATATACATATATTTGTGTAAATATATTTTCTCTACTACATAGTCAGAAATCTACTGGATTCTGAATACATACACAATCAATAGAACATGATTGCTGTTCCAATGAACTAAAAATGTGGTTGAAAAAAGAGGGTACATATATGAAAAATACATGATGGAGTATGTGTTAATATTAGAACAAGCCTATGAATGCAAAAATTATTATGGCTTCATAGATTAGATGAGTTCAGTTTGGTCTAGAAAGAATGAATAACGTTTGAACAAGGGAACATTGTAGCAAGGGAACATTTTAGGAAGAGAGAAACATAAAAAGCCTGGCTGGGAGGAGACGTTTGGATCAGACATGGGGAATCATGATGAACCCTAAATGCTCAGTTCTTTGTGTTTAGTAAATGGTAGAAATTTTGCCATTTGTGATTTGGTTTTGGAACTCAGGAGCACATGACCCACCAATCATTAAACAGTTGATGGGACCCCCTGATCTTTGTCACCCAGTTCAATTTTCTGCTGTTAAATGTGTGATTTTAAGTGAATATTTAATTGTCTATAGTTTTTCTTTAAGCTGTGCATCTGGTGACTATTCATCAATTGGCTTGCATATTCTCTATCCTGATTCATTTAAAGTTTTTGATGTATATGGTTTATTATAGTTATGGCCTCACTATTTTATGTTTAGTACTGTGCTGTCAATTTGAAAATTGTTGATTATCCTAGAGTACAGCAGTCACGTGGATGTGGGACAAGAGTTCTATAGATAATAAGCATAATTTGATAAACAATGCTTTCTGAATCTATAAGAAAACATGTGAATAATGAGTAGTATAACATTAAAAAATTGTGAGTGGTTCATTTTCTTATGCAACATGGAAAAACAAAAACAGATGTAAAGATCTTATATATAAAATATATTATCTTTTCAGTAACTTCTCATTTAAGACAAGAAAATTTGTTTGTGGTTAATCAGTGAATAATTTCTTATAGCATGAACTTTTATATCAGAAAAACTTAAGGATTGTATTTGCTCTTTAAATGTTTGCTTCAAATGGATTTTCTTTAAACTATTCTTTAAATGGATTATAATACTTTCCATCAAGGAAATAATATAAACACCCTTTTGATGGTATTTTTTCAAATCATTAGTCAATTTCGTTAATCTATAAAGTGTCAATTATTATTATTCTCCTTTTTCATCTCATCAACTGACTTAAATTTAGCATCATATAACTGCCAAAAAATGTAAATTCAGAATGTGTTTCCCTTTTTTTTTTTTTTTCCTTCCAGGGAAATCTTGAGGAGTTTGAGACTTTTCATCCTCCAGCCATTAATCATCTTGTGGGGGAAGGCTATATGTTGGTAAGTCTCACTCATTCTAATTGCTCTTTTTAAAGTTTAGTTTAATGAAGCTTGTGACTTGATGATAATATAGAATGAGCAGGATTAAATACATGTCAACATCATTGCTTGCCTAATTAGAGAATGACCTTTTTTCAAACAAAATTTATAACATTGGGATTTCATTTTTGTTTTTAATTAATCTAGTAATAGGAGTACTATTAAACCTGTAGATGTAAAGTTAAAATTATGTGGAGAATGGAAACTAGTAAATTTTTTAAGTCTAAAATTGTGGTGGTGTTGCTTATAGGTAATTTTAAAGATATTTTATTCATTGACACTGTGGCCCACAGCAGTAGTTGAATGAGCATGCATGATGAGGTCTGAGGCTGCCGTCCAATAAAAGCTAATAAATTCTATCAGTTTAGATAATACATGATAGTCATTTTGCATATTGAAATTCAATTTTAAAGTAAAATAGTTCTTATGAACTACTATGCCATAAAACCAAATACGTCTTTTTTTATATATAAATTATTTTATTTATTTATTTTTGGCTGTGTTGGGTCTTCGTTGCTGCACATGGGCTTTCTCTAGTTGCGGCGAGCGGGGGCTGCTCTTCATTGTGGTGTGCAGGCTTCTCATTGCGGTGGCTTCTTGTTGCAGAGCACGGGCTCTAGGCGTGGGGGCTTCAGTAGTTGTGGTGTGCAGGCTCAGTAGTTGTGGCTCACAGGCTCAGTAGTTGTGGCACACGGGCTTAGTTGCTCTGCGGCATGTGGGATCTTCCCAGACCGGGCTTGAACCCATGTCCCCTGCATTGGCAGACAGATTCTTAACCACTGCACCACCAGGGAAGCCCCAAATACAAGTCTTTTTGCTTCAGTTTAGTTTTCCCTGTTATCTGTAAATAGCATTAACATATTTTGGCAGCATGTTTCTGAACAACCCTCTCCTCAACCATCCAATTAACTCTCTCTCACTCACACATACACTCACAAACACACATGCATTCACTTGTTTTTAATATCATGTGTTACATTAGCCATTAATTAATTTCAATTTCCCCAGTTCTTCTAAACCACAGTTTTTGAGGCACATTTCATCCCTCATCCTTTAGAGCTATCTCCAGATGTTTTTGGTGAAACATTCCATCAGTTAAAAATGTTAAATATGTACTCAAATATATGTACAGTTTTTATAAATTACATAAATTTACCATTATATTTATACACAGTTATTATAGACAAATAGTAAGAAATATAAAATTCACACTATAGAAAAATTTAAAGATACAATGAATATATATGTACATATGTGTGTTTATATATATATAGTTCTAGAGATCCCCAGTTCTACACATCTTCTGTTTTCTTCTATTTCTGTTAACACCCAGGAATTGTACTGGGCATTCAAAGACTCTTTAGAAAAAAGCTTATTTTAAGCATTAGATTGAATAGATACACTGCATGCTGCAAGTCAGTAAGTGTGTTTATGCATTTATACACACAAATATGTATGTTCATGCGATTGGTTTGGCCAGGATTGGCTGGATCAAGTGGTTGGGATGGTTTATGGTGGCATCTAGTGACATTATTTGAATACTTCTCTTCTGGAAAGCTTAGGGGTAAAAGAATCCAGAGGGGTTATTGTAGAGAATCAAAGAGCCAAATAGTTAGTATGGGCAACTTGTGTCCACGTGAGTACCACCAAAGATAAGATACCTTGCCAAGGGGATATCTTGGCAAAAGTAGATTCACACCATTTACGGTCACCGTATGATAGAACTCCTTAGTCATTCATAAGCTTGCCAGTAATTTTTTCTCAATAGTATCTTCGGTAGTGAGCCACCAGAGGTCACACTGTGAGAAGAAGAGAGGAAGATTAAATGGTTATAGTAAATATCATTTAATCCAAATTGTCTTTGCCTGTATGAACCAACGATCCTACAAAAGTTGTTTTTCATGGCACACCAGCTAACTTCCTTTGAATGTTGAATAAAAAGCAAGAGCCGCCACATCCTAACCCTTATGGTAGCAACTCACATTTAACTGGAACCAAGCCTCAGTTGAGATCTGAAGACAGACAGGGAAGTGGTGAGACATTAAATTAGAAACTCAGTACTTTCCAGACAAGCCAGGCCTCATCATATCCTTGATGTAAAATCCTTCATAATTGCTGTTTCCACTTATCTGAGCCCTCCTCTAATTCAAGAACCTAACACTGCTGAACCAGTTAGGAATCCATTTAAATTATCTGTTATCCAGCAACCCATTCTCCATCTCTTACCTTCAAAAATCTCATGTCAAATACCTTGTTGAAATACAGATATACGGATATGTTGCATCTACATCGTTCCTTTAATCTACAGTCTAATAAACTCTATCAAAAATTTTAAAAATGAAATAAAATAAAATGAGGCTTGTCTGACACAACTCAGTGAATCCTTAATGATTCTCATTAATTATGGCTTTCTTCACAGGCCAGCCAGCTGATAGATAATTCATTTAGACTTAAGGATTCTGGGGGATCAAGTTCTACCTCACCAAGTCATAGCATGCATAATCTAACTTGTTTTTTTTTAAACCCACTGTTACTTGATACTACTTTTTCTATACCTGGGCCCTAGAATTTTCTATGACTTTGCTCTCAAGAAAGAGCAGAGCAATCAGTTTTGCTCTTTCATTTTGGATTGAATTTTTCCTGTTCTGTGTTCTGAGTCATCAGCCACTTCATAAAGGTGTCTGAGTTGTCTGTGGTTGGAATAAAAAAAGAAAACAAGAAAAAAAAAAAAAAGGGAAAGTTCATTTGCTTCCTTCCCAGAACACAGATGAAAATTTAAGCAGATTTGTCCTCAAAGTTGCTGGTGAAAAATCACAAACCATAGAATTCAAGGGTAAAGATAAGGTGGAGTTTGTTATAACAAGTTGGTTTGTTCACTGAATAAGCACTGTGTGGTGTTCAAGACACACGGGTTCACTGCTCCAATTTTCAAGATTTCCTCAACTGGAATTTCTCTAATCAGGTAGATTCCCCATGGGGATTCCCTCACTTTCCTTACCCATCACTAGGCCATTAATACATTGAACACTTTTCTGTTTCCCTTTTTGCCAGATATCACCTCTCAAGACTTAATATTAGCCCAATAACTTCTTACATTTCTTCTTTTTTCAGTCTATAGCTTTCATGGTTGAACTCATCTACTCTTGTAGCTTCAAGGATTGTTTACGTATAGTGATTGTCAAATCAATATGTCCTCTTAGGATCGCATTCCTGAGAATCAAATCAGCATATCTATTTGATAGCACATTAACTTCTCAACTTCTATTATATTAAAATTGAACTCAAAATATTTTCCCATAAACCTACCTTTTTTTTTTTCTTTGCGGTACGCGGGCCTCTCACTGTTGTGGCCTCTCCCATCGCGGAGCACAGGCTCCGGACGTGCAGGCCCAGCGGCCATGGCTCACAGGCCCAGCCGCTCCGTGGCATGTGGGATCCTCCCGGACCAGGGCACGAACCTGTGTCCCCTGCATCGGCAGGCGGACTCTGAACCACTGCGCCACCAGGGAAGCCCCCATAAACCTACTTTTATCTTTCCCGTTCCTGTAAATAGAAGTACCATCTACCCAGTTTCCCAAAAAGAAACCTGGGAAATATCTTGGATTCCTTTCTCACCTCTCATTATAAAACACATGAAGTCTCTTCAATTCTTCCTCTGGACAGATGGGAAATGCTACCGGAAGTAAGAAAAATGTAATGTGTATTTTTAAACTAGTTTAAAATGTGTTGGTGGAAACTAAATCCATTAAGAGAAACAAATGATCACTGTAGTCCATAACAAGGGCAAAAAAGATAATTCATCCCCAAGTAAGGGCTAATGCTGAAGTATTTTATCATTTACCTTATTGTATTTTTACTATAAACTCCAATCTCTTTTATTTTATTAATACTTTAGCATTTTCTACCCATAAATATATATGCATGTATTTCTGTAGAACCATTACATCATTTCCCAATAACTGTGTTAAGTTCAATGTTCAAATTATTTTATTATGTGAAATATCAGTGAGAAAAAAGGTTCTCTTCCAAATATGCACATAACGAATGCTTCTCACGTGTAGTGATCAGACATATATATTCGTCTCTAATCCTTTTAAAGTGATTAGAACATATGACATACATTTGACTGAGTGTTAATCACGTTTCAGTACTTTTGCACACAAACTTAGTATGACTAAAATTATTATTTGAAAGATGCAAATATACATCTCTGCATGTTACTGGGCCATATTTGTGAACTAGAGATTCAGTGCTGTCCTCGCAAGTTAGAGAAGGTCATATCCCACCCATCTGTTTTTACCCCCAAATTTAATGCTTATGCTTTTATCTCAGCTGTTTTGAACATCATAATGAAAGTTTTCATCCATTTGCTCAATATTTCCTTTTTATTACTGGAAGAGGAAATTTTGATTGCACTTAGGTTATATGATATAATACAACTGATACTTTATACTGTGTTCCAACTTCTATTTAGTTATAGTAGACTTCACGCCCCTCGACAATATGTGTTATTTTCAGGAATCTGACTCTATATTCCTATCAATGGCCAGAGTGAACTGAATTAATAGAAGGAATTACCCCTTTTTATTTATTCTACCAAGGCTGAGTCTCCAGAGGAATGCTTTATTGTTGCAGACAGTACATCCCCTGGTTTGCTGGCTGGCCTTAATGGGATGTTAAAATCGATTGGAGCAATTTCTCTGACACCTGAGAAGCCCTGTAGGTTTTGCGGCATGTTGCAATTTCATATCCTTTTCAAGTCTTTTTAAAAATTGTACATCACTAACCAAGTGTCTTGCTCACTTATGAGACCACAACTTCCTTTTTCTGAGGAAACGGTTCTTGTAAATGTGTAATATACCTGAAATCCAGGCCAACCCACCACAGTGTTTGTGTCCAAGCCATGACAGATAATACTGTGTACGACATAAGGCTAAGACTGTGTATTTGCGCTAACAGTGCTCCTGTATTGAGGAAGCACTGCCGCCATGAAGGCAGCCTTATCCTTGTGAATACTTCCAAAGTTTAAGCACAGATTATGGCATACAATAAACAAAAACAACTTTATTTTTGTCTGTGAGTGTCTATTTTAATCACTGTCAGCATGGTTATTTCCCTGCCCCTTGAGAAACTCAGGCAGGCTTCTTGACTTTTCTGGTAACTTTATGATGGTAAAATATGTCCATAATCAATTCAGAACTTTAAAACATAGTGTCAATTCATGTCATTTGTCTGGGATAATGTTGAGATTAATTAAATGATATTGGCCTGGCCTGGTAGGTATTTAAAGCTGATTTTTTTTTTTTTTCATCACTACATCTGTGGTTTCTTCAAAGACCCCACCAGTCTCTACAGATTGTATAGCAGTAGCCTTTATGCAACTAGTAAACGTTCCTGAGATCCATTGCTTAAACCTTCCTCAGCAATTGGCATCAGGTGTTACCTCTAGCTTTTCTTTCCTGAGATCTATCCATGCCTGGTCTCCTTTCTGATAGAATACTTAGCTCATTCTTTATATTTTTCAAGGGGGAAGGTTGAAATGCCCCCAAATTGTAGCACAGTTACTTAATCCCCTAAATGGTCTCCTCAGAGGCACTCTCTCTTAACTTGGGATTGGTAGATTATACCCCAAATTCCTGAAAAGTCAGTGAGAGAAGCTCATAGCACAGCTCTCTCCAAGGAAGTACTCTTCAAATATCATTCAATTCCTTATTTTCTAAGTGTGGGTGAGGGATTTTAAAATTACCTGATGGGCTTCCCTGGTGGCGCAGTGGTTGAGAGTCCGCCTGCCGATGCAGGGGACACGGGTTCGTGCCCTGGTCCGGGAAGATCCCACATGCCGCAGAGCAGTTGGGCCCGTGAGCCATGGCCGCTGAGCCTGCGCGTCCTGAGCCTGTGCTCCGCAACGGGAGAGGCCATAACGGTGAGAGGCCCGCGTACCGTAAAAACAAAACAAACAAACAAAAAATTACCTGAATTTTGGGCTTCCCTGGTGGCACAGAGGTTAAGAATCTGCCTGCCAATGCAGGGGGCATGGGTTTGAGCCCTGGTCTGGGAAGATCCCACATGCCGGGGAGCAACTAAGCCCGAGAGCCACAACTACTGAGCCTGCTCTCTGGAGCCCACGAGCCACAACTACTGAAGCCCGTGCTCCACAACTACTGAAGCCCACGCGCCTAGAGCCCATGCTCCGCAACAAGAGAAGCCACCACAATGAGAAGCCTGCGCACCACAAGGAAGAGTAGCCCCCGCTTGCTGCAACTAGAGAAAGCCTGCGCGCAGCAACGAAGACCCAATGCAGCCAAAACTAAACTAATAAATAAATAAATGAAATAAAGTGATATAGATCTAATATAATTAAGTTATCCATTAAAAAAACCTGAATTTTAAGTTATCTAAAATTCATCTAAATTTTGTATCTATTTGGTATGTGCTCAGCCAAACATCCATTCTAATTCTTTCTTAGATACACAGAGAAAGTCTAAAAGAAATATGAATTATCCCAAGATCAATGTTGACCCTTGAGAAAATCTAGTAAGAATGACAGTTCAAATCTGGCTGTCAAATGGTTTGCATTATGGTTATGTTCAAATACACGTATTGTCACATACATCATTCTCTGGTGAGAGTGCTTAATGCTCATAAAGTATCAAAATTTCTATGAGGAGTTAGGGAAAGTTACAAATGAGTTAGTAGATCAGAGACGAAACACTTAGAATTAGCAAACTGGTACATCTGATTGAAGTGCTGAATATAATACAGCATTTTATCATCTTTTTAAAGTATGACATTATGAGTTAATTATGTAATTACTATAAAAGTGTTTCGAATTTGTAGTCTGTGAAAGGTTTACATTCTAAGGCATGTCATTTTCTCAAGGCATCAGACATTCATACTGATCAATAAGACATAACACATGACAAATAGAACTCCTTTTCAGAGGGAAAACTATTGATACTTTCCTTATTCAGAAACAGTTAGGCTATACAAACTTCTATTTATAAAATCTTGTGCGAACTTTGTCTGGAATGAATTTTAAAAGCATTATTTAAATACACATATTAATACTTTAAACAATGATGACAAATGATTTAATTACATATTTCTAATATATTTGTTATCGTTCATCAAATACATCTCATGACAATGCACATGTTACTTAAAACATTTGGAAATACATTTTAAAATAACTGGATATAAGAGTCTTATCAATATAAAAACATAGGTAACACACTTTTTTAGTGTTGACATGAAACAAATAGTCTACCAGATATTTCCCAGCAAAGATAAGTTTATTTGGGATCAGCAGTAAATTGCAGTTTGGGGTCTATAACCTTCGGGAGCCAAGTGCAAGTTTCCCCAGGGCAAGAGAAGAAGAAGCTTTTATAGAGAGGAAGAAGAAGTTGGAAGGACTATAGTAAATGAAGAGTCCATGCTTTTTCATGGGTTAAGTCCTTGCCAGGAAAGGAGTCTTTCTTCGTGTTGGGTTCTGCTATTGTTTCAGGGCATGAGAGCTCCCTCTTCTGGTTTTCCAACTCTATTTAATTAAGGTTTTTGTTATTAAATTTTTAATTTAGTTAAAACAAAAATAATTAGAGCATACAAATTAAAGCTCTCATTATGGACAAATGCATATTTGAAACAATTACCAGCTATTGTTTTGAAGCATTAAACACTAAAACAGTATTTTGCTGAAGAATGAACATTGGCATATTCACCATGAATGTAAAGAATGTCTTACTTTCTTAAGGGGACCTTGGTGGGTTTTTTTGTTTTTTTTTTCGGACTTAAATACATCTTAAGCAGTTTTACTTAGGTCTTAACAGTATAATATCATTTTTATTTTATTTTAACTTTTAGATTTTGGACAAAGAGTATATACTTCTAGTACAAGATAATTTTCTGAAACAAAACAAAATTCCATCCAAGGACAGCTTTATATAAGGCCATTATCAGATATTTTTTCTTTTACTGGAGGCATAAGAAATACTGAAGCATAAAACATGTTAAAGCAACAGCCTAATTACAACCATATAATTCAATGGGCTTTCTGCTCTGTAATAGTGAATTATTGAGAACAGGAAAACAATTAATGGAAGAGATCATTTCTAAAATGGGTATTTGACATTTGGCTGTAGTATATTGCATTTTATTCGTTCTAGTGGCTAAAATAAAACTTGGTCCATCTAAATCTTAACAGCTGCCCAATCTACATAAACTGCAATAAATTAGTTTAATGATTTTACCTATAGTTTAAAATGAAAGACCCAGTGCGTAAAACTTGTGCAGGGTGGTTTTAATCTGTGCAGTACAAGGGCCTGTGGCCTTATTTCCCTTCCTGTTATTTCCTGAAGTAGGTAGCAATATTCTTGCCAGGCAACATCCAGATATGAGAGGGGAAGTAATTCTCCTTTGCTTTTACTTAACAAACATTTATTCATTGTCTACTGTACATACCAATAAATTAGAATGCTATCTATGAGGTATGAGAGCAGTGTATCAAAACCAAGTAAGAGACATGAGACCAAAATTGCCTTAAAAAATCGGGGTTTATCATCAAACACAGTAACAAGTAAGGAGGTACAAATTTTCAGGTTTGTTTCATTTTGTGACACACATGTCATGGAAGATCTGGGAAAATTCCTTCCTGAAGCTCTGCCTTCCGTAGTCAATGGTCTTTCATTCTCAAGTTTATTCCCTCAAGGTCACAGGATGACTTATCTGTGAATATCTGATTTTCTAATACCAGACACCAAAGAAACCTCCCTGCAGACTCTCTCAAGTGCCACTGACCACATTTGGAAATCAGCATTACAAGATTAAGTATCTCATATTTTCATATTCTGTAACAGGAGATGGATTTATCAGAATATATGTGTGTGTCGAGGGCCAGTGGCAGTTAGATGAGCAAACAGCAATGTCTGATACAAGAGGCAGTGCAAATTGCTGTGGTTTCCAGAATTTAGAACAACTGTATTAGTGTCTATAAGTCTAGTAAAACTTCACAGAAGTTTTACTAATACTTGCAATAGAGAGAATGATTAAGAGTTTTCAGATAAAACAAGCTGTAAGCAGTTGGGGTGATTCAAAAAATAGGATTCTCCAGTCATATGGATATTAAGTGACTAGTATCTATTTCTCAGATTATTCTTGTGGCATAATAAATGTGCCACATATATTTTTGTTTGTTAAATAATAACAAACAACATGGATATGCTTCTTAGGGGGATTGCATTGTGTTGGGCCAAAATTGTTGGTTCATTTTCTTTTTAATTAATTAATTTATTTATTTTAGTTTTGGCTGTGTTGGGTCTTCATTTCTGTGCGAGGGCTTTTTCTAGTTGCGGCAAGCGGGGGCCGCTCTTCATCGCGGTGCGCAGGCCTCTCACTGTTGCGACCTCTCTTGTTGCAGCGCACAGGCTCCAGACGCGCGGGCTCAGTAGTTGTGGCTCACGGGACAGTTGCTCCGGGGCATGTGGGATCTTCCCAGACCAGGGCTCGAACCCGTGTCCCCTGCATTGGCAGGCAGATTCTCAACCACTGCGCCACCAGGGAAGCCCTGTTGGTTCATTTTAAACAGAGGAAAAAAACTGCCCAAATAAATTAGAAGCATTCTTTTTGCTATTTGATTATAAAATGGTCCCTCTTTCAAAGTAGGAAGTATTCATTCTTTAAAATAATAAATCTCTAACTTTTCCAAATGACAAAATTAGGATGATTATAACTTTCAATCTCTATATTCCAGGTCTGAAGCTGAATTCAATATAATAAAGTTAAAATTACTGTGTCAGATATTGCTATAAACCTTTTATATGCATTAACCTTTTTAGGCATTAACTCAAATGATAGTAAAAAGAAGGTACTAGTGTTTTTCCCAGTCTACAAATTCAAAATTTGAAGTGCAAAACAGGATCAGTCAGAAATTTGGCATATTCATTTTTTTCAGTTCCTCAATCTTTTAGTTTCCTGCCTCACATCATGCAGTCTAGATGGGTGAAACTCAGACCTGAAAGAAAGCTTCAGAACTTTCTGAAGAAAATAAAATATAAAATCTCTATATAATTGGGATATGTAGAATTCTAAAACAAGATTTTAAAGATTCTAAAACAAAATACACTACAATTCATGTAGGAAAAGATTGATATTTTTTATAACAATAAAATCAGAAACCTCTGTTTGTAAAAAGCCTCCATTCTCCAAAAAGAGAATAAAAAGTGAAACCCAAAACTTTATTCAAGACATATAACTAACAAACAACATGACCGATAAAGACTCTTGAAAGTGATAAGGAAAAAGACAAGCCGACAAAAAATTAGACCAACTCATGAGCAGGAATTTTACAAATGAGTGGCTTGTACCTATATGAAAAGATGCTAGCAATAAGATAAATACAAATGAAAACATAAAGATAAATATCTCTATGTCCACCACATTGATAAAGCTAAAAAATCTGGCAACATTACTAATTGTTAGTGAAGATGTGTAACAATGGAAATGTTTTATATACCTTGCTGGTAGGAATGTAGACTGAGACAATCAGTTTAAGCAACAATTTGGCATTTTCTCATGGGGCTAAAGATGTGTGTAACCCATGATACAAAATTTTCACACCTAGGAACATATCCTAAAACATGCTTATAAATGTGCAACAGGAGTCATTTCCAATAGTGGTCCAAGCAGCATTATTTGCACTAGAAATAAACAAAGAAATCCAGAAACAGTCTACAGGTTTGTCTACTTTAAAATCAAATTTTTCCTTTCATAGTTAGTAAGTACCTTATAGAGAGATTCTCTGAAACTTCCATCCACTGCTTGTAGCCTCCATTGATGATTTTAAAAATCCATTATTTCCTATGTATTTATTACTTGGCATTCTGTTATGAGGAAGAGCCTTCCTATCTATGTATCTATGTATCTATGTATCTATGTATCTGTCTACCTATCTATCTATCATGTATTTATATCTATTTACACACATTGATTTCTCTTTCATTCAAATGGTTGACTCATTATGCTAAATAGATTACTATAAGTAAATGTGTTTCAAAAGAAAATTTAATGTCACTAACAACAAAACCATATCTTCCTAATACTTAAAATGAAGAAAATAACAATTATAAAGTGTTCATCTACAAACCATCCAAAATTACATCCACATCTTGGCAGATTGCATTAAGCCCTTATCAACTACATATGCCTTAATTCAGATTGATAGCAAGTATGTAACAAAGTTCTGAGGGACCAGGACTGATACAAGTAGATGGAGGTGACTGTAGCCTGGTGCCTCACTCAGGAGAGACAGATTCAAGTGGATCGCCATGTAAAGGGGGCAGGACCAGTCAACAGGCAATTAGAGAGAGGTGTATGAGACACATTTAGTATGAAATCTTGAGAGCAGGATAGCAGGACTTCTAAATTTTGCCTAAGAGTAACCCAGAGATGAAATGTTTCAAAAGAACCTTGTAACATCTTACATCTTAAAAACTGCTCAGTTCCTAAGTCTCACCAGAGGAGATAAATTTTATAAGATTCAATGATAGGGCTTCCCTGGTGGCGTAGTGGTTGAGAGTCCGCCTGCCGATGCAGGGGACACGGGTTCGTGCTCCGGTCTGGGAAGATCCCACATGCCGCGGAGTGGCTGGGCCCGTGAGCCATGGCCGCTGAGCCTGCGCATCCGGAGCCTGTACTCCGCAACGGGAGAGGCCACAACAGTGAGAGGCCCGCGTACCGCAAAAAAAAAAAAAAAAAGATTCTATGATAATGGCAGCTGCTACTGGCTGCTGTTGTACCTCCCCTCCCCCCATCTCCTCCTCCTTGTCTTCTGCCTCTGTTTTTCTTCTATTACTCCTACTATTAAAATAATAATTTTAGCAGATGCCTCATATAAATCACTCAGGGTTTCAGACACTGTATTATGTACTTTTTATTATTTTGTTTAATGCTCAAAATAATTCTTTGAGATACATATTATTTTCACCCTTTTATAGATGAGGGAAATTGAAATTTTAAAAAGGTTAAATAACTATTGAAATCTGAATACAGTGTTTACCTTCCATTAATTTATGCCATTAATACTAACTACATGTCACTCTGGTCTCAGAAATCTATCTTCTCCAAGTCAAAACTAACATGTTCTGCCTAGCTTTTCAAGGCATTTTTATCCACTGGGCTTACCTTATCTCTCCAGCTTTATCTCCTACACCTCCCTACAAATTTTCCTAATTTCAGCCTCTTCAATCTCTCAGAAGCATAATAAGATTAGTCCTTCTTCCAAACTTTTCATCACCATATGCTGTTCCTTATCTAGAATGCTCTTCACTTCCTCTTCTGCTTATCCAAATCACATCTTCCCTTTAGATCCAAGCGCTTTACCACTTCCTCTGTGGAGAGTTTCCTTTTCTTCTAGAAAGTTCCCTCTTCAGAAAACTTACATTACTTAACATTGGTAGAAAATAAAAGAGAAATAAAAAGCTTACCGGGGTTTCCCTGGTGGCGCAGTGGTTGAGAATCTGCCTGCTCATGCAGGGGACACGGGTTCGAGCCCTGGTCTGGGAGGATCCCACAAGCCGCAGAGCAACTAGGCCGGTGAGCCACAACTACTGAGCCTGCGCGTCTGGAACCTGTGCTCCTTAACAAGAGAGGCCGCGATAGTGAGAGGCCCGCGCACTGCGATGAAGAGTGGCCCCTGCTTGCCACAACTAGAGAAAGCCCTCGCACAGAAACGAAGACCCCACACAGCAAAAATAAATTAATTAATTAATAAACTAAAAAAAAAAAGCTTACAGTTATGAGTATCTGTTACGTTGTAGTGTGATGTGTGATTGAGATAGCGGGTTCCAGAATCAGATACCTGAGGAAAAACAAGATAAGACAAATTTTTCCTCAACTATTTACTGGCAGTGTGAACTTAAGCAATAACCTTTCTCTACCTCAGTTTCTCATCTATAAAACAGACTCATCTATAATATATAATAGCAATGTGTACCTCATAGAATTTTGCCAGTATTAAAAAATGTAATATATGTAAAGTAAATGGTGAAGCTGAAATTCGGCCACTATACACAGGTACCGAACTGAATCTCAGAGACGGGGTTTTGGGTAAAGTAGAAAAGAATAGCTTCACTGCTTTTCCAGGCAAAGGGGGCCATAGTGGGCTGAGGCCCTCAAAAATGTGTGTCCTGACTGGGAGGAGGTAGTGAGGAGTTTTGTTGTAGTTGTTCAAAGAGGGGGGGCCTGGTCAGCTCATGGACATTCTTCTGATTGGCTGGTGGTGAGGTAATTGGGAGTCTGCATCATCAACCTTCTGGTTCTAACCATCTTCAGTCTGCATGCTTGTAGGCAGCATACAATTAACTTCTTTCACCTGGTGGGGGTTTTAGTATCTGCAAAACAGCTTAAAGATATTGTTATGTGTATCCCTTGAGGGGGAACCAGGGCTCTGCCCCAAGGTGCACTATTGTTTCTTTAACTGCTCCTCCCTTTTCTCCTCAGCCCCTCCCTTCCCTGATTAGCAACGGTTTGAACCTGCCCTTTGGAACTCAGGGAAGGTCCTGGAGGCTGAATGAAACCTACTTCCTATTAAACAAAAAAACAGTGGACACAGAAAGGCTTTTGTGCCCAGGAGCCCCACAGGGTTCTGCTGGGTTTCACTGAAATTGTATTAACTGCTTTGCATGTACAGAAATTAAATCTCACAGTGATGCTCATTTTAGAGTTGAGGCTAGGATTGACTTATACTTCTTTAGTATCCATATAAAAATTTGAATTGCCTTTATATTTCAACTATGTTCTATGCAACCTCAGTGCTCATTGCCAGTTGATTGCAATTTCTTTTTTTTTTTTTCCGGTACACGGGCCCCTCACTGTTGTGGTCTCTCCCTCCGCGGAGCACAGGCTCCGGACGCGCAGGCTCAGCGGCCATGGCTCACGGGCCCAGCCGCTCCGCGGCATGTGAGATCTTCCCGGACTGGGGCACGAACCTGTGTCCCCTGCATCGGCAGGCGGACTCTCAACCACTGCGCCACCAGGGAAGCCCCAATTTAATTTTTAATAGTTCCCAAAGGGTTTCTTACATGAAGAAGCAAGATTAATTTGAGTGTGAAATATTTTCACATAGACACATTGGCTTTGTGTTACTGTGGATGACTTTGTTCTACTGCCATGGTTTTCTCAACTACTTAAATATTTGTCTAACATAATAACAATAATTATAAAATGGAAGTCAGCAGCTGTTAGTGCACATATTTTTTGGTTGCTGATAAATTCAATTAGAAGCATTGCTAGCTAAATCGCTAGCTAGTTCTATAGATTATCTTGTGTCGTGACAAAGATTTTTTTTTCCCTTTCTTGTATGTTTTCTATTTTTTTATTTAATGCCAGACCTGAATACATGGAAGAACAGAGACTAAGGTAAATAGTATTTATACCTGGAAATAGGCATACCTATTATTCTGACAGGCTGTTAGTATCAAGGATTGAAGTATTCCAGTCAGGAGTGAGATAACATGCCATCTTATATTTGATATTCAATGATTATTTTAAATTATTTCTTTTGACTCTCATATATGGCAGCAATTCCTTCCTTCTATGCTTGTTCTTTTTGGAATTCAGGCTAATTTGTTCTCTATAACATCTGTGATCTGATGAACTTGATAAAAGTAATTTAATAGTTTTTTTTGGTTGTTGTTTTTGGCTTTTTTCCATTGTTTACTTAGAAGCAGTACTATTTCCCATGTTCTATGTCCTAGATGAAAGCAGAAAGCTCATAACATTTTTTTTCCTGGAAAGATATTCTACAAATACAATTTTAAAATACCTTGCTGTGTAAGAAGAAATAGTAATTACTTCCACATTTCAGTAGGCCTTCAAATGTCTTATTTTCTTTCTACCTCTTCAAACCAGCTTTTGTTGAATCATAACCACAATCAAATAAACCCAAAGTCCCTTCTTTCACACTTCTATCTTTTTTTTTTTTTTTTTTTTTCAGTACGCAGGCCTCTCACTGTTGTGGCCTCTCCTGTTGCGGAGCACAGGCTCCAGACGTGCAGGCTCAGCGGCCATGGCTCACGGGCCCAGCCGCTCCGCGGCACGTGGGATCCTCCCGGACCAGGGCACGAACCTGTGTCCCCTGCATCGGCAGGCGGACTCTCAACCACTGTGCCACCAGGGAAGCCCACACTTCTATCATTAAATAATGCAAAGGGAAATGATAATGAATGACATTCATTCTGGGAGAATTATTAAACAAAGAGAATCATCAAAAGCTAATTAATATTTTTTTCAGCTGCATCCATTGCAATTTTCATTGCATTCGCTCTCTTTCTTGTCACTCTTGAGCCATGCCATTATATCCCAATATTTCTGCACCAAAGACTTTAAAATACCAAAAAGACTCCGAAAACAAAAATGAAAAATCCCACTAGTCCCTCCATTTTATGGTTTCCAGGTCTGTGATTCCCTGCTATTTATGATATCATTGTATTTGTGGAGTTTTAATTTTTTCACCACTAAAAACTTAAGCATAGATCTGCGAGTATAGAACTCTGTACTTTCTGCATGCATCTAAGCTCTTTTCCTTAAGATGTTATTTTATTGTTGGAACCTGATATTATAAATGTATTGGAGTACCAATAAGAGACTTGAGGTAAGAGCATGCACCGCATTCTGTTTTACTTTCTTCTTTTATTAAGCCCAGATAAGCATTTGGGACGTCTATTTGGTGTTTTCTTCTCTGGAGCTTCCAGTGCCGTATAGAACATCATAAATAGTACAAGGCTGGGAGATAAATCTGCCTATCAAGGCTTGAACTAACATCACTTCAAATATTGGGTTGGCCAAAAGGTTCATTTGTTTTTTTCTGTAAGATGGGTCTAGAAGCACTTAGTTGTCTTTAACTTCTCGAAACAATTTTGTTAGATTGTAGGTGAGGTGATAGCTGTCATATCAGCATGCGTGTAAAAGAAGACATCAAAATTGGTGACATTTTGTGTAGCCATTTAATATTGAAGATGGAAGAAAAAAAGCAACATTTTTGGCATATTATGCTTTATTTTTTTCAAGAAAGGTAAAAGTGCAACTGAAATGCAAAAAAAAAAATTTTGTGCAGTGTATGGGGTAGGTGCTGGCTGTGACTGATCGAACATGTCAAAAGCGGTTTGCTAAATTTCATGCTGGAGATTTCATGCTGGAGATTTCTCGCTCCACGGTCAGGTAGACCAGTTGAAGTTGATAGCTATCAAATCGATACATTACTTGAGAACAATCAATGTTATACCATGCAGAAGATAACCGACATACTCAAAATATCCAAATGAAGCATTGAAAATCATTTGCACCAGCTTGGTTATGTTCATCGCTTTGATGTTTGGGTTCCGCATAATTTAAGCAAAAAAAACCCTCTTGACCGTACTTCCGCAAGTGATTCTCTACTTAAACGTAATGAAAACGTTAAGGTTTTAAAATGTGTTGACAGATGAAAAGTGGATACTGTACAATAATGTGGAATGGAAGAGACCATGGGGTAAGGGAAATGTGCCACCACCAACCACACCAAAGACCAGTCTTCATTCATGTTGTGTATAAGGTAGGATGGGAAGGG
Source organism: Aethalodelphis obliquidens (assembly GCF_003676395.1). Lineage (NCBI taxonomy): Eukaryota > Metazoa > Chordata > Mammalia > Artiodactyla > Delphinidae > Aethalodelphis > Aethalodelphis obliquidens. The sequence continues at coordinate 59,462,204 of NW_020837951.1, read as the reverse complement.
AGTCCTCGATTATGAGCCCCTTCCGGAAAACCGACTGATTAATTCCAACAAGTACTGCTCCCAATTAGACCAACCGAAAGCAGCACTGGACAAAAAGCTTCCAGAATTAGTCAACAGAGAATGCATAATCTTCCATCAGGATAACACAAGACCGCAGGTTTCTTTGATGACCAGGCAAAAACTGTTACAGCTTGGCTGGAAAGTTCTGATTCATCTGCCATATCCACCAGACATTGCACCTTCAGAATTCAATTTATTTCGGTCTTTACAAAATTCTCTTAATGGAAAAAATTTCAATTCCCTGGAAGACCGGAAAAGGCACCTGGAACAGTTCTTAGCTCAAAAAGATAAAACAATTTTGGAAAGATGAAATTATGAAGTTGCCTGAAAAATGGCAGAAGGTAGTGGAACAAAAGGGTGAATACGTTGTTCCATAAACGTCTTGGCGAAAATGAAAAATGTGTCTTTTATTTTTACTTAAAAACCGAAGGCACTTTTTGGTCTACCCAATAGTAATCTGCAAACTTCAGGAACTTTGACAAACTGTAATGCCCATACATTTTTAAGCTGACATCTGAATTTTATTTACTATTTTTAAATAATCATAAAAAATTCCATTTTAAGACTACTGTGTATTTTGTGTGTGTGTGTGTGTGTGCACGCTTAAAACATATTTGTCAAAACCTTTTACCTTTAGCTATAGCTCATTCAATTTCTGGAAGAATATTCTCATTAAATGGTGAAGTTAATCCTCATTGCCAAACCAATCACCAAATCAAATTTACTGTCAGAAAAGACTGATTCCATTTTTTAATTTAAATAAACCGAATACTCATCACAGGTGCAGACGTCTGTGTGTTCGAGTCTGAACTCTTCTGAATAGGTAGCTGCATGGCTAGCTGGTGAAGAGGGCACTGAGTCTTGCTATTAATAGTTTATCACCTAGATGATGCATAAAAAGTGCTTTTGGTGCCACAAATGTTTTTTGGCTGCTGCTGTTGTTGTTGTTTTGTTTTTTTCACCCAGGGCAACATTAAGTTTTGAGTTTGTAAGTTCGGGAGGAGGGCCTTTGTGAAAGGCAAGTGGGGAAAGGAAAAGAAAGGCAAAGCTCAGACACTGTTGCAGGCATGATAAATTTTAATTTTAGATAAATTATAAATGGATGCATGTTGATACTGAGAATCTGAAAAATGTTCCACTTAAAACTGGTGGTTCTTCTGTTCCATCTGGCATGCATTTATTATGTTTAGGAGTTTGTGTACCCTAGTTGAGAATTGCTATTTTAGTTTACTTCAAGATAGATAATGACCTGAAAAGAATGCCTTCCACCTGTTTTCAGGCCCAAGTTTACTCATTCCTAGTGGCAATAATTAACTTTCCTGAGAGCTTACTCTGTGAGAAATAATAGTATATGACACAAAGCAACTGTATGGATTTGGTATCATCATTACCTCCATTTTAGTGTAGTAAACTTAGGCTTAGACATAATAATAAGTAACCCGATCAAGTTAACAGACCTTCAGTGTTGGAATCGAGGTAGTTTGACCTCAGAACCCAGGTGCCCACAGGCTAATGTCTCCTTCAAGAGCATTTCCTAATTACCTCAACAGACTTTTTTTCCCTTTCTGTGTAGGTTGATATGATGTAGAGCAGTGCATCTTGAACTTTAATGCATGTGTGGATCACATAATGCATTTTTTTTTAAATGCACATTCTGTTTCAGGAGGATTTTGACAAAGTCTGAGATTATGTGTGTGTCTGAGAAGTTTCAGGTGATGCACTTCTTCTTGTGCTAGGTCTCTGTTCTGAGTGGCTCAATGGTTCTCAATCCTAAAGGCACAGCAAAATCTCCTGATTTTGTCCACTCCTGAAATTTGGGAATGGAACACAGGCAACTTAACTTTATAAAGCTCTCACAGGTTATTCTGTACTGTAGGCACAGTGAGAAAGCACAGTTAAATTTACATACATATATATATATATGTTTACCAGTGATTCTGATATAGCTCTGTATGCCTGGAGAATCATAGGTTTAGAGTAGATATTATGATTGCTTTTCAATTGTATGTAGTGTTTTGAGATTTTTGTCCAGTTTCCCTTCTTCTTATTCCTAAGTAAACTATAAACACCTCAAAAATAAGACTTACGGGGCTTCCCTGGTGGCGCAGTGGTTGAGAGTCCGCCTGCCGATGTAGGGGACACGGGTTCGTGCCCCGGTCTGGGAAGATCCCACATGCCTTGGAGCGGCATGTGGAGCCGTGGCCGCTGGGCCTGTGTGTCCGGAGGCTGTGCTCCGCGGAGGGAGAGGCCACAACAGTGAGAGGCCCGCGTACCGCAAAAAAAAAAAAAAAAAGACTTACAAAATCCTCCTGAGTCTTCTTACCAAACGAAAGAACTCAGCAAGGTCTCATTCATTGTGTGCTGTATTTATTAATTTATTTATTCAACAGATATTTACTGTGCCAATAATGTTTTGTTTTTTTTTTTTTTTGGCCAACAATGTTTTGTAATGTCAAACACTGCGATAGAAAATTAAAGGTGTAGGACATAGTCCCTATCTTCAAAGAGCTCACACTCTAGTAAGGGTAGAGAAGGAAGTAAAAATATGCTTTCCCTAAGCATGTATAGAAATGTTCTGAAGAGATTTTGAAAGGATGTCCAAAGCTCCTTGGAGAAGCACCCAGCATAGGAAATTTGCCCTGCACATAATGGAGTAAGTAGATCTAGGTTCAGAGACCAAGTGTACGTTCATTTAAATGGGTCACCTTGAAACATCTATTGAAAAAAAATTTTCTTCTAAGCCTAGTGACCTTCTTGGCCCAAGAGATGTTGAGCTGGAAGTCAAAACACCTCTTACAAAAGGGGTACAAAATTAAACCCTACTTGTGTTACCGAATCAAACTTGGATCTACTTGTAGGCGCCTAGTAAAGCCAACCTACTGACACAGGTTTGTGATAAAAGAAAATGCAGCATTTATTGTAAGGTACCAAACACAGAGTCCAGAGTCCGGGCAGCTGATGCTCAAAAAACCCCAACTCCCTGACGGATTTCAGGGAAAGGTTTTTTAAAAACAGGGGGAGGGGGAAGGTTGTGTGGTGTGTGATCAGCTTGTGGTCATTCTGCTAATTGATTAGTGGTGAGGTGATCAGGAGTATTATCTACCTTCTGGTTCCAACCAGTCTGGGGTCTACGTGCTTATAGTCAGAATATAATTAACTTCATCCACCTGGAGGGGGTTTCAGTATCTTCTAAACAGCTGAAACATGGCTCAGAATATTATCTATAGCTCTTGAAGAGGAACTAAATAAAGGTCCTTGACTTTGTTTAATGGCTAAACTATTGTTATTTTGTCTTGCTTGACTGTTTTCTTTGTTTCTGCATTTTCTCACTTCTCTCATTAAGTTTATTCTTTGGAACTAGGGGAAAGCCTAGGAGGCTAACGTTTTTCTGCAAACAAGAGGCAGGTGGAGAACATGGCGGGTGGGGCAGGGGGAAGGTGTCTGTCCCTTCAAGGCCACATGGGGTCCTACTAGGTTTACTTGCTAAGTGAATTTTATTCACCATCCACATGAGTCTGTAAGGCAGTTTCTTTAATAGCAAAGGAGAAATATTTTTTTGTAAACATTTTGGCATCATTCAATATAGGCCATCTGTGCATACTTCTGTGAGAAAATAAAATGCTTTTAATTGGTGGTTTTATATTTAAACACCTCTGGAGGCTTAAACAGTTTAAAAATAATACAGTGAGGTTATGTAGTCAGTACAGAGCTGTTGTAGATCGTACAAAATAAAACAAGAGAAAAACACCCTCTAATATATAGAACAGAGATAAGGATGTCATCTCCGTTTTTTCGTCAAATTAAAGATGTTGAGCAAGCCTATTTTTCAGCTGCCTGTAGTGAAAGTGCTTCATAATATAATCGAAAGTGTATTGACCCAGGGGTCACTATTTCTAAATTCCTATGATATGAATAAATCTATTTATAGAACAAACAGAATATGTGCTCTTCCTCTTTACAAATATCAAAGCACTTTCAGAGGTAGGTGGAAAGTCTGTGATCACCTGTCAGTTTTTGTTGAGTCCCTGTAGATGAATATATTTGCCCTGACTAGTTAACTAGAAAACTGTCCAAGATAAGATCATAAAAATAAAAATAAGAGTCCCTTACTCTGTACCAAGGAACATATTTTCACATCAATATATGCTGTCTTAACTCAAGGTGAAAAGGTTACAGCTGAGCTCCAAGCCACCGCCCCCCCCCCCCCCCCCCCCCAAGACTGCACCTAACCCTAGGCTCATGTTCCTGTGCCCCGGGCAGATTCTTCCTTTCTGTGTCTGGAAAGTTAGGGTTAGAACAATAAAGGTGAGTGAGGAGTTAAGGCAATTTTCTGAGTAATTCAGACCAAATCAGTCTCTCTCCAGTTGTCATCGAAATACCTACCAATCCGTACTTAATTATTGTTTAAAAAATTCAACCATGTTAGGGTGTGCATTCTTCCTTTCTGGTAAGTGTTAACTATATACTAGGCTTATTGGACTTTTCTAAGTTATTCTCCAATATCAGTTTTGAGTGTGCTTCCTTTTACTTTTTGGGCTAAGTTGCGTTATGCACCCCCAACCTCCCAAAGATGCCCATGCCTTAATTCTAGAACCTATCAGTGTATTACATCAAAAAAGAAATCTTGCAGATGTGATTAATCAAGGCTCTAATGATGGGGCAATTACCCTGAATCATTCAGGTGGGCCTAGGTGATTATTATAAGAAGGCCGCAGAAGGGGCAAAGTGAGTAGTAGGAGGTGTGGGGAAAGAAGGAGGAGGGAGGTATAAGCCAGGACCTCAGCCGTGAAGCAAAGCCTGCCCTCAGACTCTAGACGCTGACAAAAGCAAGGAAATCGCTGTTTCCTCAGTCTCCAGAAGGAATCAGTTCTGCTGCCACCGTGGCGTTAACACCCCAAGACTGATTTTGGATTTCTCACCTCTAACTGTAAGGTAGTAAAATTGTCTTTTCCAAGTTGCTAAGTTTGTGATAGTTTGTTATGGCAGTAATAGGAAACTAATAACCCAATTGTAGCATACTTAGTTGTTCAAGTAATGTAGATTAAATGAAGTGAAAGAATGCATTTAATTTCAAGTGCTAACCTAAAAATGTAGCATAGGAACAGGAGGAGGTTTTACCACAGCCCAACTGTAACTGTCCTGAGGGTTACCGAAACTGGAAGCAGAAGCGTCCAAAGGGCCTTTCCAAGCCTCAGTAACTTTGAAGTTGATTCCTCTTGAGGGGAGGAAAAGTAGCGGTGAGCTTTCACGTTTTGCAAGAGAGGTAAGGAAGAAATGTGCACATTAAATGCTGAATGTTTACTGGTTAGTGTCGTACAAAGAAATGGGGAAAACTCATGGCAATGGAAACGTACGTGTGATTATTTTCTCTGTGGAGCAGGTCAGGATTTGGGCATGTTTTTGACTGATAAATTCTATATAATCAGGACTTCCCTGGGGCGCAGTGGTTGAGAGTCTGCCTGCCAAAGCAGGGGACACGGGTTTGTGCCCTGGTCCGGGAATATCCCCCATGCTGCGGAGCAGCTGGGCCCGTGAGCCATGGCCGCTGAGCCTGCGCGTCTGGAGCCTGTGCTCCGTAACGGGAGAGGCCACAACAGTGAGAGGCCCGCGTACCGAAAAAAAAAAAAAAAAAAAAATTCTACATAATCATATAGCATAAGATGTGGTTCCGCCTATTGTCAAATGTCAATGTGGCCTGTACTACTGAAAGAAGTACAGCTTATTCAGATGCAACAGACTTTTCGTGTGAGGAATTTACTAGACTTCTTAAATTTCATTTTTGTGTTAATTTTGTTACTAAAGGGGAGTTCTAGTATAAATTACTAGTAACACTTGTACAGGTGTTGTTACTTATGAAATACTGTTTTTGGTTAATACAAATTATCATCTGTTAATGTGTGATCCATCCCAAATTTGCTCTAAAAAACACTTAAGTTTTTATAGTGTTTAAGATTTAAGTACACAAAGGAATATAGGATTGAAATTATATGAAAAAAAAAAGTTGATTCTCTGTGAATCGTAGATTACCTCTTCTCTCTGAGTGAATCATGATAGCAGCTTGGTGGTGCTGTTTGCACAGTCACCACCAAACCGGCGCAAGCATCCTTGTCCAAGCATGTGAACTCCTCTTCCTTTTAAACATACTAAAAGTCAGTTTCTTGGCTTTTTACAGGATCCAATGCAAAATAATTAAATCCTATGTCATAATATAACTCATCAGTTTCTAAACGTGAGATCATCAGAAAGGAGACATTTTGGACTATTCCCTCAAAAAAAAAACTTAATGGAAAATTCAAAACATACACAAAAGTAGAGTACTATAATATTGCAGTGTTCCAGCATGAATGGCCATCTACTCATGGCCTATTTTGTTTCCTCTATCATCCCTTTCTTTCCAGCTACTCTCAGCGTGCTAGGTCACTGGTTTCCACTCAGACCTATGGAGTTTTAATCGTTTTAATTGCTTCAGAGTGCTTCAGCTGACTCTGATAATTAGCTTTTAAAAATGCTCTTCTTAAAGAAACTTTAGGTTTTTTTTCTTAGTTTTTTTTTCAATTATTTTGTTAACCACATGATTTTCCATATTACTGTTTAATTTCTCTTTTTGAATACTGAATATGTAAGAAATCCTTTAGACAGGGTGGCAAATAGAAAATCTGTAATAGGTTCTATCCTTGCAGGCTGATAGTTCTTGAGTTCTCAGTTTTTCTACTAAACTGAGATTTTTAAAATGGACATGTTTTTAAAAATACTTAAGAATAACTTAAGAGCAACAGGGTTAATGAATTTAAAATTCAAATGTAGAACAATAAATAGTCTTTAATTACCAGTTTCTTAAAGCAGTAGATTGTCCAAATTAGAGCCATGTCCATTGTGACATTCCAGGGCAATGCCTCAAGTCATGGTTTCCTGTGGACCAAGGCAATGTAGAGACCGTGGCCTTAATAATTAAGAAGCTGTTGTCCAATTTATCTAAGCCTAGGTGTTAGATCTGATAGGGAGCTCTGTTCAGTCAAGCAGCGGATGACTCTGAGGCAACTCTGGGAATGCTCTTCCCTTAGGTTCTCTGTAACTACCCAAACAGAAACCCACACAAATCTTTTAGTACAGACTTTTGGGCTGTCTGCCATGTGAAAATGGAAAGGAAAAGAATTTTTCTTCCCCAGCTGGGTATAAACCTGCTTTTATAAATTCATGTCTGAAGTATGTACCCTCCTTTCAACCAGATGAGGTAATTCAACTACCAGAGGAATCCTCTTATGTTTGGATACTTCCTGCCTAAAATGATTTGATGGCTTTTTCATTATGATTAAAATAAAACCTAATTTTTTTTTTTTTTTTTTTTTTTTTTTGCGGTACGCGGGCCTACCACTGTTGTGACCTCTCCCGTTGCGGAGCACAGGCTCCAGACGCGCAGGCTCAGCGGCCATGGCTCACGGGCCCAGCCGCTCCGCGGCATGTGGGATCTTCCCAGACCGGGGCACGAACCCGTGTCCCCTGCATCGGCAGGCGGGCTCTCAACCATTGCGCCACCAGGGAAGCCCCAAACCTAATATTTTTAACCCAGCTTTATAAATTCTGTATGATCAGGGTGTGTTTCTCTTGACCTCCGCTGGATCTTTAGGTACCAGTCTACCAGACTACTTCCTGCTTCTGAAATACAAATGGTCTTTTCTGCAACTTAAGACCCACAGTTATGCTATTGTCCCCATGTAGCCCTTCTGTCATCTAAGAAATGATAGTCCTGATGCATTTTGAATCATAAAGGAGTGGGCAGAGATGAGAAAGCACACTTGGCAAGCTGGGGGAAGAGGAGTGGAAATGCTTGACAGAGACTGAGGATAAATGTATATGTACGTGTTTTTCCTTCCCCACCACAGCTTTCTATTAACACCCACCCCAGCTCAGTTTTACTGTTTTCTTTCTCCTTTCTCTCCCTGTAATGCCAAACTGTGAATTAAGGCTGAGGTTACAGGCCCTGTGGCTATGTATTCTGTTACTTCTATTTCCTGACTTTCTTGCAGGAGAGGAACTGTCCTCTGCTTTTGTCTCCTTGAGAATCCTAATTTGGAAATAAGTCTGATAACCTGGTCAGGTAGTTGCCCCTCCCTTCCATTCTAAAAACAAAATAAAACAAACTTTATTTCGTCTGTGCTTTGGCTTCTGGGACTCTATTTTCTGGCCCATCACTTTAAGACCTTTGACTAGCTGTTCTCTGCTTTGGCATTTAACTATTTGCTGGCAATTTGAATGGTTTGTACTTACATACGCATCATGTTTTCTTAATTATTGGTCATCTAATATATTTTCTAATCTTACTGATATTACTCAAAGTGTATCTTAAACATTTGCTTAATAAGACAGTGCAAAATGAAGTTGTAGTAATTGTGCTCCTAAATGAGGCTACTGGAAATCACTACCGCCTTTAATCAAATAAGCTGCTTAGCTATCTCACTTCAACAAAAGTTGATGAGTACGTGGCCTTTGAGTGTCCTGACCTGGCACATGTGCATGTGGTTAAGTCCTCACAATTGTCTTCCTGGTTTTTCATTGAAGGTTAGCAGGTTGCTTCGTAAAATATAAGAGCTTTTATATTCTAAAATAGTTGTTCTACCTAATGCAAAATCTTGACCTCTTCACATATATATTTATGACCATAACCATCAGAACTTTTCTCACTATTCTAATTGGGATTTTTACACAAGAGCTTCTCTAATATGGATATAAAATTCTAAAATTCCGTGCAAGGTTTTTAAAAATATACATCAGTTTATTTCGAACATAGTTTTCGTCTCTTGCCATTTCTCAGGCATGGTGTGCATAAAACAATTATTGTAAACAAGGTTGAGCTACCTTTCAACTTCTTAAATTTCTTCAATCTGTGGATGTCAATTATTCTTAATTTTGAGAAAAGTGAGATCACATGGTCAATCAAAGCTACCTAACACCATTAAAACAGACCTTTTTTTAATCCTTTCCAATCCTGGTAAACTCTGAATTGTGTGCGACTTTAGCAAAGTCCATGAATTTCAGTTTCCTCATCTGAATGATGAAATCATCTTCTAGGATCACTGTGGGTTACATGACGCAACATGTAAAATTACAGAGCATACATTCTTAGACATAATTGTCTCATGTTATTCCTTCCCTCTCTTAATCTCTGCCCTGTAGGATCTTCAACATGTTAACAGTGGTTGTTAAAGTTTAGTGGACAGATTATTTTAAAACAGGGTGGGAAGAGGCTTACAGATCTAGACACTGCCCTTTATCTTCTGTGCATGACTTCAACTTGGCTTACCTTCTAATTGGTAAGGACCGTTATTTCTATCAATTTTTCATCTTACTGCTACTAATAATGATCATTGCTAACATTGACTGCAGTTCATGTAATCCTCACAAGAATTCAGTCACTATTTATATCTACTACGTACATATGGTAAAACCAAGGCAAAGGTAGCTAAGACAGTTGTCCAAGAGTGTCCAGATAATAAGCCGTGATTCCTAGGAGGTCTGACTACTGAACATGACTCTTAAGATGTCTTTTTTGATAATTTAGTGGAGATTGTTTTAATGGCTCAGGCTTTTATGAAGAAGAATATATGGAGAAGAATTTATTTAACCCTTTGAAAGTTCTAAAATGGAAGCAAAATCTTTTACTTCTAAGGCCCCTCCCCTCTGACATAGCACAGGCCTGCCCTAGAAACAATTCTAATAATTATGTTTGAAAGAATGAAAAGCCTTGACCTTGGTGAAACATTTAGCAAAAGCTGATAAAAACATTTTCTGAATATATTGGATATGCTAAAAGGAGAAAGTCACTAGATCTATAGATGAAAGTCTGAAGAATAATTGAATCTGACAAATACAGTCGGCCCTGTGTATCTGCAGGTTCCGCATCTGCAAAGACAACCAACTATGGATCGAAAATGTTCAGACAATCCAGGCAAATTCAAAAAGCATAATCTGAGTTTGCCATGCTGCTAGCTATTCACATAGCATCTACATGTTATTAGTTATTGTAAGTAATCTAGAGATTTGGAGTATAAATCATGTATGTAGGTTATGCAAATTCTACATTGTATTTTATAAAAGGGACTGGGGCATTCATGGATTTTTGGTATTCATGAGGGTCTTGAAACCAATCCCCCTTGAATAGCAAGGGGCAAATGTATATGGCTGACTATATGTTTAAGTCTAGAATATGTTACAGATAATTCAGGAGTTGAGAAGAAACTTTTCCTGTCATGCTAAAAAATACTGAGGTCCACTTTCTTTTCTAGGTGTACAAGGCAGAATTGATGGCATAAGACGGTTTCTCATCTGCAAGGTCAATGACCCAAAGCCATTAGAGTCAGTGATGATATACATTCTCTTCGAATATCATAGAAGACAAAAGCATAGGTATATGCAGTCCCCAGGTCTACCTCAAATAGTATAAACCTGGTGTTCAATTCATTCTGTGAGCATTTTGCTCAAAACCAAACAAAAAAATCACATCTGTCAATATGTTAAATGATACAAAATTTACAGTAAGGAAATGTTAATTAAAACATGGTAATATTTATAAACTACCTGAATGAATTGTACACCAATGTGGCAGGCTAGGCTGACAATCTTTAAGTGCTAGAAGTTTAATCTCACAGCCATCCTTCTTGGTAGGTGCAATGAGAAATCTGAAATTTGAAGGGGCTCACATTACCCATGTCACACAGCCAAAAGTTGAAATCAGCTTTTGAGTTAACAACTGTATGGCTCTAGAGATTAAATTCTCAGGCTTCATGGACTCGCAGGAAACCAGTTTGAGGTCAGAGGAAGAAAGGTCTACCAGGTGATAGAATAATTTAATGCTGCCTCTTCATCTTAGAATCAGAGTGGCTCTGAATCTCGTTAGTGTATTGTATCAGGTCCTTCAGAACTGGCTTGCAGTCTACATATTTAATCTCTTGCCCTAATACCTTCTGTCTCTGACCCATTCTAAACTCATACTGAACTTTTCCCTTTTCTGCTAATCCATGACTGCTTATCTCATATTTATACCTGCCTCAAGTTTCCTTTTCCTTAAAAGCTCTCTCCTCTCATGTCTACCCAACCAAATACCATTTCTCCTTGGAAGTTTTTTTTCCCTTTTCCACTCTTAAATATACCTGCTCCAACCATCTCAAAGTCAAATTGATCTTCCCCCTCCCCGCCCCTCACCCAACCTGAGGTTCCACAGTAATTTTTTCATGATTGTTTGTGCGGCTCTAGCATTTTCAGAAAGACTACTCCTATTTTTAAGCAGTTTACCAGGATCAATACAGATATGGAAGAGTATGTGAATTTAGGCTCCATCTGTGTTATGTGTGAGTACACGTGCACCTGTGTGAAGATCTTTTGCAAATCAAATCTTTCACAAATCACAATTCTTCTAAGCTTACATATTGTTGAAATAAGTCATTAAGACCGTTACTTAGAGGTTCCAAATCCAAAATAGAATTATGAATTTCTATTATATTCGTTGGTGTTATATTTGTTCATTAATGTTCATTAACATTCTTTATTAACCAAGCAAAAGGTGGGGGGGGACAAAACAAAGTTTATTTGCTCAGTTTTCAATGAAAAGTAGGTTGTTAAAACACTTTCTGGTTTAAACACAAAGTATACATATATCATATTTATACTACACAAACAACTAAGCTTCCATTCATTATATTAAAATGTTTAACTTTGAACACATTAAGGTACAAGTAAAGTACAATTCTTTTTCCTAAAGAAATATAGTCTAGCTTGCTGTGCACAGATGAATAAGTTTAAAAACTAAAACAAAACTTTAAAAAAAAAAATCAAGCCCTTTTTAAGCTTCTACCGGAAAATGAGGTTTTCTCCACTCATAACATCCGTCAAGAGGATTTACTCAACTGTTCACTATGGACCATGACTAAGGTGTCATTTTCTCCTTTTTTCCTGTTAAGGCTTAGCAGGGATGACACTAATTTCTTTTTTAAAGTTTACTTTCTAACTAGCATGTAGAATTATCCAGAATGAATTCTCATTCCTTCCCACCTAGACTTCTATTTCTAAATCATGGGAAACATTAACTCCATGATCCACATCTGTATCAAACACAACATATTTTTTTGAAGTAGAGAGTAATGTTAACCAGCAAGCTTCCATAACACTTTGCTTCGTGTCCTGGTAAATATTTGAGAGTGGCGTCCCCTCACTCCCAAACCAAATTCAATATAACTTGGTGAGTGCTCGAGTTCCTAATTTGAGAAACTCAATTTTAGTCTCAATTTAAGAAAATGGATTTATCTCTGGTTATAGTTCAGGAACCATAAAAGCAAATCATATACATGCTTGAACAAATGCAGTTTAAATAAGCTCTGATATGTCATTCATATGTTAATGTATGGAAGGAATGCCTGTAAAAACGAAAACATAAGAGTACCATTTGTTCATCTTTGGGATCAGCAGAATCATTGCTAGATTAACAATTTCACTCTGACCAAAAACATTTGTGAATCTAAATGTTTAGTCTTCAGTGTTGCAAATGCTTTGGTAGCCTTTGAACGTTGATGCGGTTGTTCAGAGTATCTTCAAAGAACTGAGTTGAACCCACCTTATTTTTTTTTTTTTATGTATCAATTTTAAAGCTTTCAGGTGATAAGAGCTTTGTCTTTCTTGATCTGGACTTTGGGTTTCATTATCAAGAAAGAAGCTTTTCTCTTTATCCTGTTAAGTGCTTACACATCAACTACCTCTGCTTACCCAAAATTCCACTTCTTGACTGTTATTTTGTGCTGCCTTGTTGCATGACAGTGAACTTTGTTCTGGTGAATATGCCAGTATCTGTGATGTTGCTGCAGTATCTAGTACTTTGATTTATGTAATGAGGCTATGTCTGATTTCCATCACAAGCCAATCATTTCCACTGAAGGAATTAAAACATCAAACTTAAGAAATTGGGTAGAAGGCAGAGGCTAATTGTAAAGGAGAAAACTATGTACATGAAGAGGTATTTCTATTTTCTCAGTACCCATAGAATTCCCATTACTGTTAAGGGGACTTACAGGGACCCATTGAGTGGCAAATAGAGTGTTTAAATCTTGGTAATTAGCAGTAATGGAGAACTTAGGTGCATACAGCTCAATAGAGTCTAAGTTCTTTCATTTTAAAAATTGTCTGAATTTGACAAGGTTTATTTAAATCTGAGTATTAAATATTTACAGACACATTTTAAAAAGACGTTAAATATGCCTGACTTATTTCCTGCTAACCTTGTTTCTAATTTTCTCTGGTTACAATAAAGAATAAAATATTTCTCCTGTAGAATTCAGGTACCATTTAAATGTGCATTCTATTTTATGTTCATGGTGGATTCTTTATCTTTCTAGTGTTTGGCATAAGTTTGCATCCTTATTCAATCCGTTTGCTCAAGTTAAAGTGGTTTACTCAAGTTACGGTACATTACATGTTGAAATTATGTTGACATCTTTTATATTGTGAATAATCTTTATTGAGCTCTCATGTTTCCAGTTAGATTCTCAGTAAATAAGTAAGACTAAGTAGACATAGGAAACCTGTTAAAGTTTAAACCCTTACTAGGGGAAATTATATATTTGTGGTGATTAGAAATAGATACATAAAACAAGCAGAGCACAGAATACTCTATTCATGCAGAGAAAGGGACATAAAAAAATGAGTGGGTGGGCCAACGGATGAGAGGGTATTTTAGAAATATCAAGTGAGAACAGCTGAGATTTTTTTCAGGATTCAGCATTTAATCAGAAATAAATATATAATTAGTATTTCCCTTTTCTAATAACATTTCAGTCAAGTTGACCAAGATCCGATGCATTAACTGCCTGCCTTGCATCTATAGTAAGTCTCCTATGTACGAACCTCCAAGTTGCGAACTTTCAAAGGTGTGAACGTGCATTCCCATGTCTAATCACATAAGTTAGTTCACATGTCTGGCGTACATTGTCACATGAATGCATCCGCTAAAGGCGGTTGGGCTCTTGTGTACTTTACTGTATAGAGTACAGTATCTTTATTTCAAGCCCAGGATGTCTGGAAGCAAGTGTAAAAGCAACAGTGATGTAGCTGGTACTACCGTACTTTTCAAGGTACTGTACTGCAAGATTAAATGTTTTACTTCTTGTTAATGTATTTGCGTGAAAAGTATCAATATTATAAACCTATTACAGTACAGTACTTAACAGCCGATTGTATTAGTTGGGTACCTAGGGTAACTTTGTTGGACTTATGGTCAAACTGGACTTACAAACATGCTCTCAGAACAAAACTCGTTCGTATGTAGGGGACTTATGTATTCACTTTTTAGTTATCATATTTAATGCCTGTGTTGGAAGATATAATACACAAAGTTAAACTTGAATGGGTCAAAATTATACAACTAATGGCCTTCATCTTCAATGGCAGTGACTGTTGCAAATCTGTTAGCCTGACCCCTTGTGGCAGCAGAAACAGCAAGCATTTCCATAAGCCCAGGACCTCTTGTTGGACGCTTGAGGCTGAGAGAAATTGAATGAGTTATATTAGTGGTTCCGTATCACACAAGTGTGAAAACAGTAACATATCATTACATACGTTAATTATATCAAGACTGGCATCTGTTGGGGTGAGCATATTAGAGTTTCAGGGAGTATATCACTTCAACTTCTCACTGCCAATAATAGGTATTTGTTCCACCCAACCCTAGGACAAGAAAGTGCGATCTTACTATTAGCCTGACGGGTAGAGAGTCAAAGTTCAATGAAGAACATTAATGGCTACCATAATTGCCTTAAAATTAGGTTCGTAATAAGGAGTCTAGAAGACCTAAATAGTACAGAAAAGGTAGATGTTCTACATCTGTATATGTGTATATACGTATCTGCCTTCTCATAACTTGTAGATAACTGAAATAAGTCATTGTGAAGAGAAGGGCAACAGGGTTTATAAAGGCAATTTTCAATTTTCTAAAGGTTAACTGTTGGCTTACTATTTGAATGGACTGTGCTTCAAAAAGACATTGGAGCACCAAAATAGAAAATGGGTGTAGGAGCCAACGTGCTTAGCCTATATTCATTTAATTTCTTTTTAAATAGAGGACTTATTTAGTATGGCATGAACTTGTGCCTGAGAAATAGGAAATTGTTAACACTTTAAAAACTGTTTCTCTCCTTTTATTTTCCATAATTGTTATATTTTTTAATCACTTTACCAATATTTTTTGGCTGTCTTAAAACGAACCTCAGTCTTAGGTGCTTTTCTTCCTTAGGATGAATTGACCAATCACTAATTCCACACATACTTATATGCCTAGTATTTCATTGCTTTGTGATTTTAGAAAGCTCTATGGTCCTTTTAATCATCAACTTTAAAAAAAGATGCTTCTGCTCTCAGGAGCACAACTCAGAATGTTAGCCAAGGTAGGTGGTCTGAAGTTTTCTTATACCTACTTCTAAGACACTATTTTCTCTCTGGAATTATCTTTAAAGAACTGGTAGAAGCGCTACCAGTTACTACCAGTTGAAGATACATATGGTAGTAACTATGCCTTGAATTTTTAATTTTTTTTTTGCTGTGTTGGGTCTTCGTTTCTGTGCGAGGGCTTTCTCTAGTTGTGGCAAGCGGGGGGCCCCTCTTCACCGCGGTGCGCGGGCCTCTCCCTGTCGCGGCCTCTCGTTGTGGAGCACAGGCTCCAGACGCGCAGGCTCAGTAGTTGTGGCTCATGGGCCTACTTGCTCTGCGGCATGTGGGATCTTCCCAGACCAGGGCTCGAACCCGTGTCCCCTGCATTAGCTGGCAGACTCTGTACCACTGCGCCAACCAGAGAAACCCTATGGCCTTGAATTTTTAACAAAGTTTGACTTCTAAATTTTATCCTAACTTTGTAGAACTGGTCATTAGACTTGCCAAGTACTATATTCCATGGCTCATTTTATTACTTCATTTGATTTTTATATTAACAGAATACTTATTTATACTCAGGTTTGCCTGCCTCCTACTTCCCAAAGTATAACATTTATCACACTGAACTACCAGTCAATTAAGTAATCATTATCTGCATAAAAACAATACTTCATTCAGGCTTTAGCTTGCAACTTGGAGCATGGTGCCTGCTATATAGTAGCCTTCATTTAATGTTTGTTGAATGAATCTTTACTAATGTATTGGGAAGTTTAAACCTTTTGAGGAAATGAGCTAACTTCATCATACCTTTTCTGAGTGACTAAAATTCAAAAAACAAAAGACACATAGAAAATCATTCATATTTACTCCCAAATTCAGTTAAGACCACCATTTCAGCAAGTATATCATCCACCATTTCTCAAACAAGGAATAGATGATGAAGGCATGTTTGCTGTGTCTCAAATTTCTTGGTTTTGAAATTTCTAATTCAGTATTTGCTATAGAGTTGGAAGATACATATGCTGGCAGTTACAGTTGGACAAAGAGAATGTTTCTCCCTGTGAGAAACATTTCTGCCTATACGTAGGTTTAAGTTATAATGGACACTCAAACTAAGTTTTAATTCATTGGTAAAAGGGAATATTGTTACTACACTGCATAGAGTTCTGGAGGATTTTGAGAATATACGTGCCGAGTCCACAAGAAAATGATTAGTGATAATATTTACATCTTATTAGCTAATATTAACATGTAAATATTAGCCAGTAACATACCCTCTTCTCTGCATTCCTCATCTCATCATTTAATATGCCAAAAGCCCCCAGGCTGGTTAAGATACCCCATGCATATTACCTGGTGTATATGTCTCTCAATTTCATCTGTACATTACTTTTATTGTGTTGTACATTCCTACACATCCCTACATTGCCTCTATCTCATTATACTCCCTTATATTCAATTTTGTGTTTTAAGGGAAATGATCATGTCTTGACTTAATGTGTCCTATACTTGTATATGCTTCAGTAAATGTGAAATGAAAAAAATAAAGGGATAAACGAAAGGATTTTAAAATGCTGCTTTTTTTTTTTTTTTTTTATCTTAATAGAATTCTTACTGTAGGGGCAATACTGGGACTTCTATATTGACTATACGTGTGAGACAGTTGAGACTCAGTGATGGATCCAAGAATATATCAAGAGGATTTTTATCTTAAACAGTTTATTCTGAATTTTTAACATATACTATGACTATATACAGGATCATGGTAGGATAAGCATATATAGCAGATATACAGCTGAAGCAGTGGCTTGTAAAAACTGTAAATCTTCTTAAGTTTTTCTATTTTAGCATGTCTATGGAAAAATTTGTAGTTCAGAAATAATTTGGCTTCAGGTACAGATCCGTATCCAAAGGGATTCTCAAAATCACCTCTTCACTATATCCAGCGTTTTGTTAGGCTTATTTTTTATATGTCTCCAGCCTTTTAGATAGACTATGAAGAGGACTAAATCCTCATCTAGCATGAGGAAGAGTCATAACTCAGAAGAGCATCATGGCCATTCATGGCCATTACAGAACATTCTGCTTACTTTCCCATGTGGCCAAAAAAAAAAAAAAAAAAAAAAAAAAAAATCAAGAAAACCAAAACAAACTCACTTTTGTAGAAAAACTTCTTTTTAATACAGTTCAGATCTTAAGTTTGAAAGGAATGGGAAAAGACAAGGTGATAACTTCAATACAAGTTAAAGTGTAAAAACAGTGATGTTTTGTAAGAGGAAAATAAATATAGGGCTAGATGAGTTTTATATCCATTACCCTAACCTAGACATTCTGTTAATCTATAAAATACATCATTTCCGTATAGAAGTTATAGGCTGGATTCGGTAAATTGGTTTAAAGTGGGTAAGCCTGAATTATCTTTCTCACTAGAAGGTCCTTGTTTCTCTATGCAATTAAATGTGAATTATAGTTTAAAATGTGAATAAAATACTTAGTCATCCATCCAATTTACTGAAACTATATAAATTGAGTTTTTTCCTATATGATTGTTTTCATCTCAAAACATAAATTGATCCAAGTTCACATGGGACTTTTGATGAACCTTTTAAGCTGCAAAGCTCTTTGATTTTGTGTTTTCTTTTAATATTTTTTCTCAAATTCTGTATATGTAAACAACCTACCATTTCTTTTTTGTAGCTCCCTAACTGAACTATGGAGACAAAACAAATTGGCAATACTTTTCCTTAATATTCAAAACTTTGGGCAATTTTGCTTTAGATTCAGGAAGAAATTCTTTTTATAAAGAAGGGATTCTTTTACCCATTGTGGGCCACAAATGCTGTAGAATCGAATACAGAAAAATAAACTGTGCTAACGCTTCCCAGGTTCTTCTGCTGAGCAGAGAAGCATGCTGGGCTGAAACAAGAACATCTGCAGATAAAACTCCCTCCAAAAAATGCATTCCGTGTAACCTATGTTTCCCCTTTTGGGAGACATACTAAAATGTACTTGTATCTGCTTTCGCTTTTCCTTTGATTTTAAACCATCTGCTTAACTCTGGTCCTTTAATCCACCTACCTGAGGATCGTTTTTGCCTGGATAATTTTGAGGTCTGCTTGCAATGCCCAAATTAAACTCACTAACTTCCAAGTCTGCTTCTTACCTTTGAATTTTTCCTAATATCACCAGTTTCTAGTCACCAGGCTCCAAAATCTTTGCTTCCACCCTCTCTACCTCCTCACTTTCCAAATATATTTTGTTTCCATCGGCACTGTCCTCTCTGATTCCTGTTGTAGGTCCTATAACTCATTTCTCCTGCTTTCTTGCTTCCATTTGACCCTTCTCTGGTCTCTCTAACTCAATGTGCCAACTTCTCTAAAATTGTCCAGAAAACTGCACCTCAGTGTTACTCCTCTGCTTTATGAACTTTGTATTCAAGGCCATCTATTCGTATCCCTTGATCTATTTAAAAAAAAAAAAATGTTCCCTCCTATTATTCACATCCCTGTACTTTTTACTATGGATTAAACTATACTGTTTGCTGGTCTCTGCACAAATTCTTCCTTTTCCTCTCTTTAGCGTATTATATATCTTTGTTAGGCTTTATCCCAGCTTAAAATGCTTTTCTTTGCATATTCATGTTTCCAAAAGATATTCAATGTTTTTCTTCAAATATGGCTTTCTTAAAAAATTGGTGCACGCATGTTTTGAAATTTTCATCATTGTATATTGGCAAAGAAAATTTAGTAATTGTTGCCCTAAGGACTTTTTATGATAATATCTTTACTATACCAGTTTATTTAGGGTTAGTGTTTATCTAGTATTTTGCATCCTTTCACTTTCGCAGTATTTCAGTGCCCTTAGGTTTTGTTTTGTTTGTTGCCTTGTTTTTTGTGTTTCTAATATGTAGCTCACAGTTGTACTTCAAAAAATGTGTTTATATATACCTAGGGTAAAAAATCTTTGATTTTACCGAATTCTCATATGAAGAGAGTATAGACATGCAAAGTACTAACACCATGCTATATATAAGTGTAAAAAATAACTTCGGGAGAAATGAGTTACAATCAAAAGTTACAGATTTGTCACTCACTTTTACTTGTTACTCTTTATTATTTGAGGTTTAATATTCTTCAGCTTGGTGTGTTCCACCATTACATAGTGAATACCTGTTTTAATGTACCCATATATCTGCCAATATTGCTACCCATTCCTCCTTATGTCATACTTTCATTGCATGTTTTATGTCCTTCTTAAACTGCATGCTATATAAGTTCCTTTAGTGAGATTTTATTAGTGGTAAATTGTCAGTATTTTTGTTTTTGTAAAACTTGAGGTAACACTTAAGCACATTAAATATTTCAGTCACTTCCCATTACTCTTCTTGTTAAAATCTATTGTCAATCTTGTTATATCTTTGTATGTTTGAGTTTTCAAGTATTGATAGCTAATTTTTTTGTTATAGTCCACATTGGCTTTACAATGTACCTTATATGTAGGTTGTTTTAATTCATTCTTTTTTAAAAAAAATATTAATTTATTTTTAGCTGTGTTGGGTCTCTGTTGCTGTGTGCGGGCTTTCTCTAGTTGCGGCGAGTGGAAGTTACTCTTTGTTGCATTGCGTGGGCTTCTCATTGCAGTGGTTTCTTTTGTTGCAGAGCATGGGCTCTAGGCATGTGGGCTTCAGTAGTTGTGGTGTGTGGGCTCAGTAGTTGTGGCTTGTGGGCTCTAGAGTGCAGGATCAGTAGTTGTGGCGCATGGGCTTAGTTGCTCCGCGGCATGCGGGATCTTCCCGGACCAGGGCTCAAATCTGTGTCCCCCCGCATTGGCAGGCGGATTCTTAACCACTGTGCCACCAGGGAAGACCCAGCTTTTAATTCGTTCTGCTCTATATTCCTTACCCTTCCTAAATTTGAGGAGACATCTTTTGACAATTCCGGAAAATTTTGAGGCCATTATATTTTTAAATATTTCCTTTCTCAATATTCCACTTCTTTCATATTAAGACACCTGTTAAACATTGTTGCATCTTTTTATTCAGCTCTTTAGATCCCTTTGTCTTCCTTTCAAACTTCCTCGTCTGAATTACTTTACTGCCTTAGATTACCTTCTACTGTTACTTCAGAGTTATCTAAGGTGCTTTTCATTGGATTAAAATTTTTTATTCAAAGTTTTATTTACAGAAAAATCGAAGATACACTCCACAGCATTTCCCCATTAACAATTGTAAATAGTGTGACACATTGTTATGATTTAATAAACCATTATTACATTATTAACTAAACTTTATATTGTATTTTAATTGTCTTAGTTTTTACCTGATGTCCTTTTTCTGTTCCAAGGTCCTATCCAGGATAGCACATTGCATTAGTTGTCATGTCTCTTAAGGGAGGGATTGCTTGTGGTGGTTCCTGAGACTTTGTTTTTGATCTTGAAAGTTATGAGTACTGGTTAGAATTTTTGTACAATGCCCTTTATTAACATTTGTGTATTTCCCTCAAGATAAGACCTGGGTAGTTGGTGACTAAGTGAAAGATCCCAGAGGTAACTTGATGTTTTCATCACCTCCTATCAAGGGAATATACTATCAAAATGATTTATGGCCATTGTTGTGGCCATAAATCACAACCTGATACTGTGTTGGTTGGGTTTCTGACTGTAAAGTTAGTCTCCCCTGCACCCCTCTCCTTTTCATACTATTCAGAAGCAAGTCACCAGGCATAGATCCTTAAGGACAGATTATCTACATAAAGTATTTGAAATTCTTCTGCTTGGGATGTTTGTCACTTCTCCCCCACTTACTTATTCTTTTATCAATATGTATATTTATTTCATACTTTGGGTTGTAATTTAATACTACTTCATTGCTCAAATTATTAGAACTTTGGCCATTGGGTGTGCTTTCAGTTGCTCTAGGGCTCCTTTGACGTACCTCCACCAGTGAGGGTTTTGCTCTTGCTTTGTTTTGAGTATATTCTGAATTTCTGCCACTACAAGGTGTTCTGGGCTCATTTTGCATATTTCCTGCCACAGACTTAGAATCAGATTCTTCTTCAAGGAGGCCTAATTTGTTGTACTGGCTACCATTTCTTTCAGGTCCTGTGCTGACAGAGCAAAACAATATATGTGCTTATACTAATTCAGGTGCATGTACCTATCTATAAATAACTCTAAATATTTATATCTGTCGATTAAACCCAAGTTCATACTCTTGTCTCCAACTTTATTACCTCATAGATCATTCTAGCCGCTTCTCTCCACTTCAAAAATGGGGAGCCTGGCTCCTACCATCCGTCATCCACTTACTTTGTTGTTCCATTCCAGTATACATGTGTAGTAGTGTTAGAATTCTTACGCCTACCCCTGTGGGTAACAACTTTATCAACTAAAGTACAGTGCTTTTATGCAGTTCCTTTTGCTTTAATATTGCAGACTTCACTCATTAACAAAGTTAATTAACACCTTTCTTTGTCATCCCCTTCAACAGATTCTCTTCCATTAGTCAGCGTTGCTTCTGAGATACCCTCCCCCAATTCTTAAATATTTTGTGATTTATATGCATTAAGCTTCACCCCTAGTGCTATAAAGTTCTATGGGTTTTGGCAAATGTGTACTGTCTTGTATCCAGCATTATGGTACCATACAGACTAATTTTATTCTTCTAAAGATGACCTGCACTTTATTCATCCCTCTGCCCTACCCCAAGCCCCTGGAGACCACTGACTATTTTACTCTATAGTTTTGCTTTTTCCAGAGTAATACTTAATTGGAATTAAATCAAGTCACCTTTTCATACTGGCTGCTTTCATTTAGCCATTTAAAATGTACTTAACGTTCCTTCATATCTTTGTGTCTTAATCGTATCTTTTAATTTGAGTAAACTAGTACATGTATACAATGGATTATTCATTTAACTATTGAAAGACATCTTGGTTGCTTCCAGTTTGGGGCAATTATGAATAAAGTTGTTATTAACATTTGCAGGCAGGTTTTTGTGTAAACATTAGTTTCCAAGTCAATTGGGTAAATAACTAGGAGCATGAAAGCTGAATTATGTGGTAAAACTGTATGACCTTTTAAGAGCCTGCCAAGCTGTTGCCTATACTGGCTGTACCAGTTTGCATTCCCAGCTATTGCTCTGCATTTTAACTAGCACTTGGTTTTTTGTTGCTATTGTTTGTTTGTTTTAGCCACTCTAGAAGATGTATTGTGGCTAATAGGTGTATTGTCTTAATTTTTATTTAATGCAAATGACATCTCATGTATTTATTTCCATCTGCGTATCTTTTTTGTTTTAATTTTTGGAGTATAGTTGATTTATCATGTTGTATTAGTTTCAGGTGTACAGCAAAGTGAATCAGTTATACATATATCCACTCTTTTTAGATTCTTTTCCTATATAGGTCATTACAGAGTATTGAGTAGAGTTTCCTGTGCTATACAGTAGGTCCTTATTAGTTAGCTATTTTATATATTGTAGTGTGTATATGTCACTCCCAATCTCCCAATTTATCCCTTTCCCCCCAGTAACCATAAGTTTGTTTTCTTCTTTGAAGTGTTCAGATACCTGTTTTTTAATTGGGTGGTTTTCTTACCACTGAGTTTTAAGAGTTCTTTGTACATTTGATAAGTTATTTGTCATATAAGTGTTTTGTTAATTTTCCTGAGCTGTGGCTTCTTTGATTCTCTCAATGGTATCTTTTAGAGAAGTCTTTTAGTCCCAATAAAGTCCAATTTATTTTTATTTTTTTCCCTTTGGCAATCATGCTTTTGGTGTTGTATCTAAAAAATCACTGCCAAATTCAAGGTCAGGTAGGTTTTCTGTGTTGTATAAGTTTTATAGAATTGTTTACTATTTAGGTCTATGATCCAATTTGAGTCAGGTATAGTGAAAGAAGTAAGATCTGTGTCTAGATTATACACATATACATATATATATATATATTTTTTTTAACATGGGTGTCCAGTTTTTCCAGCATAACTTGTTTAAAAGCTATCCTTTCTTGACTCAGTTGTCATTGTACCTTCACCAGATATCAGTTAATAATATTCATGTGGATCTGTTTCTGGGCTGTCTATTCTGTTCCATTCATCTATGTGTCTTCTTTCACCAATACCATGCTGTCTTAATTACTGTAGCTCTTTATGAAGTCTTGAAGTTGGATTGTTTCAGTGCTCCATCTTTATTCTCATTATTGTGTTTTCTATTCTAAATCTTTTTATCTTTGTATATAAATTTTAGAATTTGTTAATATATAAAAAAAAACTTTATTGGGATTTTGACTGAGATTCCATTGCATCTATGGATCAAGTTGGGAAGAACTGATATATTAACAAGTGAGTCTTCTAATTCATGAACATGGAATATCTCTCCATTTATTTAGATCTTCATTGATTTTTTCAATAGAATTTTAAAGCTTTCCACATAGAGATACCATACATATTCTGTTAAATTTATAAACACTTTATTTTTTAGTTTATAAGTGGTACTTAGTTTTCAATTTCAAATTACTAATCACTAGTGCTTTATAGAAAAGCAATAGCATTTTGCATGTTAACCTTATATTCTGTGACCTTACTATAATTACTTATTCTAGGAGTTTGTGTTTCAATTCTTTGGGATTTCCTACAGAGACAATCATGTCATCTGTCAACAAAAGTTGTATTTGCTCCTTCTAGATCTGTGTACCTTTCTTTCCTTTATTTCACTTGGGAGTCCTTCCATTAAGATACTGAGTAGTAGTGGTGAGAGGGGACATCCTTCACTATTTCCCTGTCTTAGGGGAAAGGTATCCAGTTTCTCACCATTAAGTATGTTACCTGTAGCATTTTTTGGGTAGTTATCCTTTATCAAGTTAAGGAAGTTTTCCTCAGTTCCTAATTTGCTGTAAGCTTTTATCATGAATGGGTACTGTGTTTTGTCATAGGATTTTTCTGCATCATTTGATAGCAATTTTTCTTTTACCTATTGATCTGATGGTTTACATTCGATGTTCTTAGAATGTTGGGTTTACCTGTATACCTTGAATAAATCTTACTTGGTCATGGTGTATAATTCTTGGTATACATTGAATTTTCTTTGATAATATTTTGAGAATTTTTACATGTTGTTGATCAGAGACATTGGCCAGTAGTTTTCCTTTCTTGAAATGTCTCTATCTGGTTGTGGTATTTTATGGCCTCCTAGGAAGAGGTAGGAAGTATTCTGTTGGTTTCTCTGAGTTTTAATTTCAGTGATCATACTTTATTTTTAGATGTCCAATTTGAATATGTTTGTAAATTTACCTGATTACTTTTTCTCATTTGTTTGCACATTTGCACAACTTTAATACTTAAATAATATAGTCTGTATAAATACAGATTCTCTGAGAAGCTTGCATCAACATGCATATTGTAGTTTTGGGTTGTGCACTGTTTGACAGAGCTTTATTTGTGGGAGTTTTTTATGGTTGGATTTATGAGGTATCTTTAAACAGAGGCATGTTCTTTGTCTATGCCGAGATTCCCATGGACGATAACAGTTCTGTTTCACTTTGTTTTGAATTTGTGAGGTCCTTCAAATAAGGCTAATACAAACAAGTCTTGTATTAATCCCCCCACTGCCGCCCAGTTGGTAAGAATAATTTTTTCTCAAAAATTTCATTTTCAACAAAATGTATAGCTGTTGATGGGCTTCAGCTTAATACGATGTTCTCAAACTTTCCACCTAACCTGAGCTTAAGCCTTTCTCATCTATTTTGACTCTTAACTGGTTCAAGAAAGTGGCAGTTTAACTTTTCAGCACCAGTGGTTGGTTATTACATAACCAATTTTCTTTAAACTTTCACCTAACATATATTTAAACTTGATATTTACTATAACTCATTCTCTCATGGTTGTGTGGAGGAAATTTGGTTTAGTCCCTTCACCACTAGAAAGTAAAGTCTCTTTTTGCTTTATGCCTTTTCATTTACTAATACATTGATATGTCTGTTACTATGTAACTGGTTCCTTAAGGATAATCCCCATGTCTGATTAACCTGACTATTTCCCACACTAATTACCTTTGGGGAAAATGGATACTTCAAGAATGCAAGATTAAATATATGGCAACATTCTAAATTATACAACTTATATTCTGTTTTAGTTCTGATCTTTATAAATATTATTGGCTTCTTCCTACATGAAACATACTCAACTAGCTTTTAAAAATCACGTGCACATATTAAAAGCAATCATACTCCTGAATCCAAGTAGTGCTTGAGAGTTTTAAGCTTTCATGTTCATATACAAATTCTAATCATCTGACCCACAATCTCAATACTCAATCTCCATAATACTTTTGCCTCAGACATTTTCAGAAATTTTGTCTATTTTTAAGTTTGACTTTAGTCAGGGTTGAGATAAGCTTCCCCTCAGTATCATTTACATTTTCTCCTTCCCCCAGAAAGGCCAAAGAATAATATTACAAATATGTTGGAAAGTGAAATATCTCTCTGAGTTACTTAATAAAGAACAGAAGATCATACATTATACTGAACAATTTTGGAACATAAAGACTAGAATTAAGTTCATTTAATATACTATAAAAGATTAAAAGGAAACAAAAATAACAGGTGGTTTGAAGATCGTATTTGTTTGGAAATATACTATCTTAAGGTTTTATTCTAATTTTAATATTACAATTCAAAATGTCTTGGCTCTACCTGGAAGAGTACTTTGATGGTGTTTCAGGAACATGTAGTTACACTTAATCCTGGAAAATCTTTGTCCTTTGAGAGTAACATTTTCTTAATGGTCCAGAATATTCAGAGTTAAGTGTTGTGGCTAAGGTTGGTGATAGAGACGAGAAGCAAAATTTGGGTACCAAACTGATGCATAACAAAACTAGAAGGATAAAATTATTTTGTGATTCATAAAATTAAATATAACCATATACATTAGAATTTTAATACTTAGAGAATCTGCCTTAAATACATATATATTCTTTATTGCTTTATATTCTTTTGGGTACTCCTAGGATGATACCCCATGCCAAATTTGGCTGCGTAGTACTCACTCATCTACTCACTCATTCACTCATTATTTTTCAGTTAGCTGTTTCCCTTTCAGTCTTACACTGTAGATTTTTCACCCCCTTGGCTGAAAGCTTAAGAGGACCTGACCACTTGTGCTTTCTATGCCTAATTTGTGATGGGAAGAAGTTGCTTCTCTGTCCTCTGTGCCATTGCTTTGATGAAATGTAAGCTTTTCTGCATTTAGTTTGATCCTGTATTTTTTTAAAATGAGAGGCCTTTACCTTTTTCGTCTATAATTACTTATAAAATTAAATGAGAGTTTAATTTTAACAGGTTTAATATTAAGACTGAGTTTATCTTACCCTAGAATCTTATTCTAAACAAGATATAAGTCTGTCTCACGCCTTTGTAATATTTCCCAGCTAATCAAAATAGCTCTTATACGAGAAATCTTATTATCATTATATATATATATAGTTATTTGTATTGATTGCTCTATTAATGTTGATGTACACAAATATTTCTGAAAGACAAACTATTATGGGTAAAATGAACTGTTTGTGGTGGGAGGAGGGATAACTACTTAGCAGGCATCATTTGAATTTTTTATGTGCATGTTGTAGTGTTTTACTCAAAAGGAAAGTAATCCATGAATGTGAACTAGTTACTAACTCAGTGGCCTCATAAATAGGAGATTTTCTGTTTCTGCCTATTTGATATTCTTGTTTTAAACCAGGAACAAAATTGTTTCTTGCTATCTCAGATATTTTAGAAATTGTGTTCTTAGGAGCAGTATTGACATATTCAAAATGTTAGAACAACATTTTTAAAGCTAGTATTTTAAAAATTGTTAATTTAGTAGTAAAATATGAAAATTATATGACCCTTTAAGTAGAAGGGTTTTTTGGGACTGTTCATTGAATAATGATTTCCAATCTAGGGTCTTAAGTACCTAGAGTCCTTCAAGGTAGTACCTGGATGGAAAAGTACAGCTAAAAGGTAGAACTAAGAAATCTTGCTTCTATACACACAGTAGCTCGAAGGCTAACTGGAATGTTGAGTGTGTGCACACCAATTTTTTCAAGGCATTCTATGTCTAAAGGTATATACATGTCAATAAAACTATGGCAGGAAGTGAGAAGTATGTAGCATGGGCATGAGATAAAGCATTTCCAGGTGGCATCTACAAAACAACCTGTTTACAATATGCACAAAACCGTTTGCTCCAGCAATGATTGCAGTATGTGGGAATGAGGTGCTTTCATTGAGTGTAAGTCAGATAAACTGAAATCAGAGGCAGTTAAAATATCACATTCTACATGGTAGTTCATCACTGTATTAGGGTTTTCCAGAGAAAGAGCCAGTGGGTGTGTGTGTGTCTGTGTGTACAGAGATTTACTTTGCAGAATTCACTTACACAATTAGGGAGTCTAAAAGCTGCAGTTCCAATGTGAAGGCCATCAGGAGGACACCTGGTGAAGAGCCGATGTTGCAGTTTGAGGCTCCGAAAGCCGTCTGCTGGCAAAGTTCCCTCTTGCTGGGGTGGTGTCAGTCCTTTGTCCTATTCAGGCCTTCAATGAATTGGATGAGGCCTACCTACATTATGGAGAACAATCTTCCTTACTCAAAGTCCACTAATATCAGTGTTAATCTCATCCAAAAACACCCTTGCAGAAATACACAAAATGTTTGACCACATACCTGGGCAGCATGGCCCAGCCAAGTTGACACACACAATTAACCATCTCAATCATGATCTTTAAAAAAAAAAAAAAAAAAAAAAATTCATGAACAAAACAGATGAATGGGTATATAATGTGAATCACCACCTTTGCATTCTTTAGGTCTTTGGTACCACTAATTTCTGTAATTCTAAGATTCGTTACTGCACGTGACTTACTGTCTTGGGTAAAATTGTAAGGGACATTCTCAGGGGCTTCCACTCTCTGCTTGCTACCATAATGTTCCTTACCCCACAGCTTCGGGAACCAATGTGGGAGTGCCACTAGTTAAGTCTATCACTCCTGTGAATGCATTTATGAAATTCCCATGTTCTGAGGGAAATAATTGCTAGATGGATCTGTAGAGATATCAGAAACATTGTATGATGGACTTGGAATAAACATAATTTATCCCCTGGGTTCCGTAAGCCCTCACTCTAATATGATAGTATTTCAAGTATTTTATTCCCAGTATTAGATCTTAATTCAAACAGTCTGAATTCTTTGTATTCTTTTTCCCAGTAAATGTTTAGTCTGGCAAATGGCCCTGGAACTCTTCGGGGAATATATATATACATTTTAAGAATATGTACGTACAGTGGTATTGCAGAGAACCTCAACAGGAGCCAGGCTTCCATTCAGTCAATGGACTCACAAGTCTATGAACTGACTTGGTTGTAGAAAATGGGTGAGGGACAGCAATTTTCCATTGCGGTGACTTGTGTCAGGTTTCTGCTCACAATTTTTTTTCCATTTTTATAATTGAACAATACCCTAGTCAGTTACATATAAATCCTGTCACAAGGAGCACCATGGTCTACTAGTCGTTGCCAGAAATGCCTGTGGAGCAAGGTACCATGATAGCCAATGTAGTGTTGCTACGCATGATAGTATTTTACTTCGACGTTGCTTCTGATGCTTACCTGGCTTCTGTACTGCAGTCCCATTATCCTCCTTGATACCCTGGAACCCACTAAACTCCCATCTTCCACCTGTACTACAGAATGTAGCCACGTTTTGAGCCTTTCCTTGTTACTCTTTGCCTTTTCACTAATGTACTGTTTCACTGCTTTAATAGCTCTGGGTCCTCTGGGCTCCCCAAGGGACACAAATGAGGTGGTGAGTTCTCCAACCTAATAAACCTGTTCTAACTTTCCTATCATCCCAAACCTATGAACTTCATCAATGCCTTACCAAAAAACGTCCTAACACCTCTACTTCATTTGCTGCTAGGCCATGATGGTGTGCAGGTTTCAAGGAATTGTCCCAACACACACATTTGGGCCAGGTGTTCCTGCCTGAACATTGAATTCACATGATGAGTAGGTTCGGTGAGTCAAATTCTCCCCTTATCTAGCAGTATGTTGCCTCCCCCTCGACTCTGAACTAATGAACTGAATAGACTCCCACAGGTTTAACCTTGGCTCCTGCCCTAGTATATTAGCTAGGTACTGCAGTCCTTGGGTGTATAAACTATTTTCTCCCAAAGTAGAGATTGCACTTCTCCATTCAGATTGTGCTGAGACCTCACCCTTGTGATTAGCCTGAAGGCAAGGAAGGGTTGTAGCCTGGGATCTTGAGGAGAATAACATCTTCTTTTTCTTTCTTTTTTTTATTTTTTTTTTTGCTGTATGCTGGACTCTCACTGTTGTGGCCTCTCCCGTTGCGGAGCACAGGCTCTGGACGCGCAGGCTCAGCGGCCATGGCTCACAGGCCCAGCCACTCCGCGGCATGTGGGATCTTCCCGGACCGGGGCACGAACCTGTGTACCCTGCATTGGCAGGCGGACTCTCAACCACTGTGCCACCAGGGAAGCCCTAACATTATCTTTTGAAAAATCTAATTTTAAGTAATATCCTTATAAATTGCCCAGGCAAGGGGAGTTGTGACTTTTCTCAGTGACCAAGGGCACTGCTTTTACTGACCCAGAGGATTCAGAGGAATTCAGGAGTTCAAAATTTGCAGGCTCATCTACTCAAAAGTCCCCTCATAGGACTTCCTTTCCCACACTGTTTAAGGGCCATGACTTTGTTACAGGTCTCCCCACACTTGGTTTCCTGTGCAGTTCTTCCACCTTTGCAATTAAATCTTAGGTCTGATTTTTCAGAGCCGTCTGCCTTTCAACTCAAGGAGATGAGAATATCTTCAAAATCTTTAGTAGAGGACCTTGGACTTTTATGGCTTGATTTGGGTTAGAGTTGGATATCCTGAGCCTATTCCTTTTATCTGAATGAAGGCTTCTAATTCATTTAACAGAAGCCAGATCTCTCCACAATTATCATTGCCCCTGTACTATTAGAGGGCTACAAATAGCTAGTATTTAACCTTTATCCTACATTTGATCCTAATTAACCACAGGTTAAAAAAAAAAAGCCTTAGTGCTTGCAATGTGTTTGCATGTCATGGATTATCCCCACCCTAAACACAACCAGAAATGGCATCTGTTACTTTCAGACCAATGACTAATCCAGCCCCCAGATCCTTCTTCAGAGTATGTCCAGTGTCCTGCATGTTTCCCACTGTCTTTAACCCAATTTGTCCAGAAGTCAGAAAAAATAATTGTCCTACTAGTGTTATGAGGGACACTCCCAGGTAAGAAAAATAAAGGACAAATGAAATGAGGAAAGGAAATAGGGGAAGAGAATTTTAAAAACCTACATATCCTGTGAAGGATGGGAAGCCCTGGTGTGGAGAATGCTGGGCTTTAGTTTCAATCTTAAAAACCTTTTAAAACGTTTAGAAATACCTACTACTTAAAGTCTAAAGAATCGGGAACTCAAACATTCATTAATGAAAACATTTTGTAACTGAAGATTTTACAAAGATCCTAGAGGGGAAAATGAAATATATCAAAAAAATCATTGATGCTATCTTTTTGCCCTTCTGTTTGAACTTTATGTAGCTTATAATTTTTCTAAACATCTTGTTTTCTTGTATTGGTTACCCTTCACCCTACCGCAGGAATCTTATACCCACCATCCTGCCATTGTATCAGTTACAGTGCACTTTAATAATATTATTTTTCTCACTGCTCTTGAATATTCTTTTATTTATACAGTGTAACTGTACTACTAGATGTTTTAATTTCATTTCAAATAGCTTTTGCACTTTGACTGTCATCTTGTTTTTTGCAATTATCCTCTCATTGTCATAAAATCTCTTCAATCCTCTCTTCCTTTGCTCCTACTCAGAGTATGTCTTACATGGCACTGTCATTTTGGTGGGAGTGTTAGGCTGACAATATTGTCCTCTCTCTTTTGTAACAATGGTTCTGAGTCACTGCCATTGGATCACAGAAGTTTCTTGGGCACACTTTTTAAAATGTTTGGCTAAGTACTGCATATTTATCCTTAAAATTATACCTTTGTAAGAAATAGATGTAGCAGACTAGTGGGTCATCAAGTAAACGAATGAATCTCTAAAGAGAAGCTGGAAGTGCATGGCTATTTGACTTTTAACTTCTCTCTAAATTTTGCTTTTTCTTGCCTTTAACTTAGACATTTTTCACGTTTTCTTCAGCCATTTTATCACTAAGCACTCAAAATAACTTACTGTTTTCCAGGCATGATATTAGGTCCCAGAGATGGAGTGGGTTGAGGGCAGATAGGAGGAGAAAAGAGTGGCAGCAGTAAGGGATGCATATCTCTTCTTGAAATATTCTTATTTCATGAGCAAGGACAGCCCTGTTTAAAAACAAAACAAAACAAACAAAACAGTGATAATTGTGCTGATAGAAAATGACAGTGCAGCTCCTAAGTACAGTAAAGGGAACAACTACCTGTACTTTGAGGGGAATAGTCTCATCTTCATAAAGTTGACTTTGAAATAGGGTCTTGTGCAATGAGGGCCACAAAAGGCAAACAACTAATAGGATCATCAACAGACATCTTGGCGACTCTTCATGCTCTGAAGTTTCATTTTTGCCTTCTCTCTGTTCCCTTAATAAAGTCAAGGGGAAAAAAAAGTGATACTTGGCAAGCAGGATATTCCTTCAACAAGGAGACTATAGCTTCCTTCCAGACTAATGAAGTTCCTGAATAGTCGTCTTCCTCTATTGCCACCTTTCTTGATTTTTTCGCTGTAGAGATAGAGTTATTCGCTCTCAGGGATGGCCAATTTAATAAAATAAACTCGATAGGCACATTACTCAGATCTTTATGTGCAAAAAATATTCGCCTAGCTTCACAATGTTATGTGAAGAAAAGGTCTCTTCTTGGAAGATAAGTTTAGTCTTGAGAACCAAGAATGAGGATGAAAATCGAACTTGGCCTTTCACTGCTTACATGCCACAGTTTTAATTTTATTGTCATCTGAGAGCCCATGTTAAATATAACTAGCAAAGGATTTTGACACCTAAGTTTAATATAGTATTCCAAGGTGCCTTGTTGAAAGCTGAATGAGGAATTGGTGTAATCAAACTGCTCACCATATTGAATAAACTTCTTCTATATGTAGAATTACATGATAAAGGGAAATAACTCTTTAGCTCAACCAAGTAATTTTTTTTTTTAATAAAAGATGTTTTTTTTTATGGTGTTTTTAGCCTCTTGGGCTAATCTCCTTTTACATTTTCAGACATTTTCTGGTTTTCATAAGCAAATAGAACTCTGCATGGCTTCCAAATTAGGATTTTCATGCATATAATCATTATTCATTCTGTCATTTGCATTATAAAAAAGAATGAGTCAGCACATATTCATAGTTTTGCTTCACAGACCATTTTGCTTCAATTAAAACATTTTATGTTATGGGGGACTCGTATGAGTTTTTTACTTCTAATTTTATTGTGCAAATATCTTTGTTTCCAGGCATGAATTGGGAAAAACAACATGGGTAGCTTTAGAGCTTAGATGTCTGTCAAGACATTAAGGGATTTATGTGAGAAACTTTTCAGCCTTCGTGCTGACCAAATTGTACTCCAGGAAGCTAAAATCTATGGGGGAAGTTTGGGGGTGCAGTAGTTTGGAGACGTGCAATTGAAAAAAAAAGTGTTTCCCTTCTGTAGTAAGAGTACGCATCAGGAAGAGCCAGGTGAAAGGTCAGAGCAAGCCTCAGGAGTGCATCCCTTTGGGAGTTGGTAAGCAGCTATTGAACCCTGCACTTTTTCTGTAAGTTTATTTTTGCAGCTAGTTTGAAGAGTGAATTTTTCTTAAAAAATTAATTCCACACAATTTAATTGATGTCCTACATGCCACTCAGTAATGTACATCTTTTCAGCCATACACTGACTTTGTACATCCCTCAGTTCTACTTGCCAAGTTGTAATACATGTAATTGCCCATGAATTCATCTCTTTCATTCATTAAATAGATATGTGTTGAGTACTGCCCATCTACTTAGCTGTTTTGCCGAGTGCTACGTATTATCAAAATGAGTAAGGGGCTTCCCTGCTGACGCAGTGGTTGAGAGTCCGTCTGCCAATGCAGGGGACACGGGTTCGTGTCCCGGTCCGGGAAGATCCGACATGCCGCGGAGTGGCTGGGCCCGTGAGCCGTGACCGCTGAGTCTTCGCGTCGTCCGGAGCCTATGCTCCGCAACGGGAGAGGCCACAACAGTGAGAGGCCCGCGTACCGGAAAAGAAAAAAAAAAAAGAGTAAGGACTTGCTTTGAAATTGCCTACAGCCTAGTGAGGAAGATGAGCACATAGTCAAATTATTTTAGAAATAAGGTACAAAACGGTGATTTTTGCTTGTGGGGCAAATCTTCTAAGTACTTTTCTAGAAGCAATATTCAGCTTGTGAAGGGGAAACATGGGAGAGAGGGAAAGGATCCAAAAGGCTTCTCAGGCTTCAATACATAGTAGTTCTATTGTCATTCAGCTTATATTGTTTTTAAATTAAACTGATATTTCTTGTCTAGTTATTTACATTTTAAAAAAATACAGACATAAATGTTGTTGGTTTGTGTGTTATCCTCTTATTACTGGCTTTCAACTTATTTCCATTGTATTGAGGGAACATAATTTGTAGGATTTCTATGTCTTAACTTACTAAGGCTTGCTTTTTGAGGTAAATCTGGTCTGCATTAACTTGTACATGAAAATAGTGTACATGCTCTTCAATATCTCCCCTCTGCACTTGTCTTTATTCCTCACTATTCTAACATCCTCCTCACCATTTCACTAAGATTCATTTTATCATGGTTACCCATGATCTCTATGCTGTAAATAAAATGACAATCCCCAGGGACTTCCCTGGTGGCGCAGTGGTTGAGAGTCCGCCTGCCGATGTAGGGGACACGGGTTCGTGCCCCGGTCTGGGAAGATCCCACATGCCGCGGAGCGGCTGGGCTTGTGAGCCATGGCCGCTGAGCCTGCGCTCCGCAACGGGAGAGGCCACAGCAGTGAGAGGCCCGCATAATGCAAAAAAAAAAAAAAAAAAAAAAAAAAGACAATCCCCAGTCTTCATCTCACATGACTTATCAGCTAGAGTTGACACAGTTGAACATTCTCTGCTATTTTAACCAGTTTCCACTCAGCTTCTGGAACATCACTCTCTAACTTCCCTGCATACCTCACTAGCCACTTCATTCTTTGCTGGTTTCTCTTCACTCTTTGAATCTCTAATAAAAGTTGAAGTACCCAAGGCTTCAGTCCTTGGACCTCTTTCTTTCCAAACCATACTCACTCCTTATCTCAGGGCTTTTTAGTAACATCTGTGTTCTAATTACTTAGAAATCTACATTTCTAGGCACTGCCCCCCGCGACACACACACCAATCTCAGGTACGTTTACCTAGCTCTCTATTTGATATCTTCATTTAAATGCCTAATGGGCATTTGGAAATGACCAGTTTTACAATGGATCCCTTTAATTCTCTCTAAGCCTTGCTTCAAGTAGATGCCAACATTGTTTTCCCTATTGTGATTACATCTGAAACCATGGGATTGTTCAATGTGGGATATTAGATGAAGCACCTGTTGGCAAATCCCATCTTTTCTGTCTTCAGATACATCCATATTCTAACCATTCCTTGCCACCTCTACTGTTTCTGCTCGAGTTCAAGCCACGTTCATCTCTTTTCTAGATTGCTGCAGTAGTCTTGCTTCCCTGCTTCTGACTTTATTCCCTTACATTCTCTTCTTAAAATCCAGCCAGAGACATCCTATTCGGTTTCTACTCAGAGTCCTCCATTGGTTTGCCATCTCATTTGGAGATGTATCTCTAATGCCTAGGATAACCTACTCAGTTTTAGATAATGTCTCTTCATTACTCTCCGACTTCCTCTTCTCTTCTGTCTCAATCTGTTCCTAACAAATTGGATCTCGTGCTGGTTTTTATTTTATTTTTGGCTGCGCTCGTTGCTGCACGTGCGTGGGCTTTCTCTAGTTGCGGCGAGCAGGGGCTACTCTTCATTGTGGTGTGCGGGCTCCTCATTGTGGTGGCTTCTCTTGTTGCAGAGCACGGGCTCTAGGCATACGGACTTAAGTAGTTGTGGCTCGCGGGCTCTGGAGCGCAGGCTCAGTAGTTGTGGCACATGGACTTAGTTGCTCTGTGGCATGTGGGATCTCCCCGAACCAGGGATTGAACTGGTGTCCCCTGCATTGTCAGGCAGATTCTTAACCACTGTGCCACCAGGGAAGTCCTCATGCTGTTTTTTAAACAATCTAATCTCGGAAACTTTGTCCTTCATGTTTCCTGTGCCTAGAATGCTTTCTCCCAGTTATCCACAATGCTGATGCCCTCATTTCCCTCAGGTCTTTACTCAAATTTTGACTTTGTAAGAATTTGCCTGACTCTTATCTATGAAATTGCATATACTTCAATTTTATACAAAGTTACTGATTAAAAATTTTCCAATTAAAAAAATTGCAACTTTCCTCCCAGACATTGCTTATAGACTTTTGATTGTTTTTGGCCTTAGCATTAATTGCTATGTTATTTACGACGTATCTTATTAAATTTGCCTTCTGTACTAATTTAATATTCATATGAAAAAACAATTTTTTTAACTGCTATATTCTAAGCACCAAAATTAGTGCCAGCTTATGGTAGACACTGACTAAATACTTGTAAGAATTAATGCTTTATTGGATTTGATACCTAGCTGCGCACACTGAAACAAAGGAGTATGCAGGAAGTTTATGGGGAGTGTTCTGGGGATCAACACCTGTCAGAGAAAGGGGAAGAAAGTAGGGGTAGGTAAGCAAAATGGGCTTCACTGCGATCTCCACAAAAGCCTCAGCCAGCAACCCAGGGAGCTGTCCTGCCTTGTAACTACAGACCAGACCTTTACGCTTGGCATCCACTAATCATGGGGTGCAAGGCTGACCTTGAGGGAAGCCTTGGTGACACAGCACAACCAGCTTAGGCCAGTTTCAAAGTGGGATAAGAACTGGGGCTGACGTTTGACAGCATTCCTAGCAGCTGGGTGGAAAGGTCTGTTCATTCTCAAAGGGCATCCTTCTCGTGTGTACTGCTACACCTACCAAGTAGGCTATGGCCTTCAGGCTGCCTCCGTGTCCTAGGAGGCCCTTCCTCCTGGGGACTGCACAGTTCCTGTCCCTCCTTCAAGTTAGCACTCAGATGCTACTGTCTCAAAGAGGCCAACCCTCTCTCTCTCTAGTTCAAGTTGAAACAGCCCCCTCCCCCATATACTCTCTCACAGACCCATGCCTTTTAATATGGTGTATTTGCTTAATTTCGTGTTTTCTGTTTCCTCCAACTAGAAGACATGCTCCAAGAAGACAGATTTTTTGTCTACTTTCTTTACTGAAAAATTCACAAGCGCTTAGGACACTGCATGTAGTATTCCAAATACTTGTGGAATGAATGAATGAAATGAAATGAATTTCAGGTTTCTGACTAAGCTGGCTTTGATATTTTTAGTACTAGAACTTCTACAGAGAGACTGATAGTCCTTTGGATTTCACTGATAGAGATGGAAGGCTGAAGCAGAGCCTGACTGCCCATACAAGCCTGCACTGCAGCTCACTGAGAATGTACTCCAGGACATATTTAAAAGCAACTAGGGGAAAAAGAAAACACAAAAAAACAAAAGAAATGAACCCTGCCTATTAGGACACCCACCAATTTGTTGAAAGCACAAATTTGGTTCCTTAAAGGCTGACTTAGCTCTAAAGTCATGGGTGTAGTTTCATATTGTGTTGGGGGTGAAGAGACTTGACCTAGGCTAAGAGGCTAACAGAGTCTGATATCAACCTTCTGCCCCAAAGTTAATGCAGGGAAGATGCGATGAAGCAGGTTGCCACCAGAGGACACTCTGGGACCTCTTTCTGATGTTGAGCTTTCCAGAATGTATAGGATTGCAGGAAGCTGGGCCCAAACGTTTAAAAAAACCTAAACATAGAGGAATATTTTGCTCATGTCATTAATGACTGCTTCATTTTGAAAACACACAGTATAAGAAAGAATGTGTTGAACTGCAGTTGGAATGATAAAAATGGTGAAGGCTGATAGAAATTTCACAAAGATAACAAGGGATATTGTGTATCTAAAAGACACTAAACCCACTCATAATTTTTAAGACTGCTGGTGAGAGCGTAAATTTGTTTGATTCTCAAGGAGGGTCATTTGTCAATCTATTTGAAAGTTACAAATGCATTCACCTTTGACCTCCCTCTACATACTTGTAGGAATGTATCCTACAGATGGGGGGACCTATGAGATACTTACTTATACTAAGTCATTTACTATAGTCTCTTAATAACAGTGAAAGTTTTGAAAAATCTTTGGGGAGTCTGGTTAAAGAACTTACGGTATTTCAGAACAGAAATACATGAGGCTGACTATGATGAAGATACTGTTTATTTGCTGGTATAAAAGACCTCAAAGTTACTTTGGGTGGGAAAAAAAGGCTCAGAGTAGTGGGTAAGGCATACAGTTTTTTTAAGGGGGGGGTGAGGAGTGAGAATACACATACATAACTGTATTTGCAGGAAGAAATTTAGCAAGGGCACACAGATGCCAGTAAACGTTGTCTTGTTGATGGTGACAAATGGAAAGGGATGGAAGCAAGTGGGAGTGAGACTTTGTCCTTTATACCATTTTGTGAGACTTCGACTGATGCAAATTAATGACCTATTCACAAAGCAGAATATATTTAATTGGAGGGGAAAAGCTTTTGGTTACTCATTGAGAGAATGTTGGCATTTCAACTGGTTGTTTTCTTACTCTAAGGCATCAGATACATAGAGGTGTTTGTAGTCGGAGCTAAGTAGTTTTTTGAGTTACTGAGTGAATTCAATTAGGGCTAGTGCTTCTGGCACACTTGAAATGAATGAGGTGAATTTTCCAGCAAGGCTGTCCCAGGAAAAAGGACGAAGTTGCTTGGATTTTCCTTTGGGATCTCGTCAGTTTTCTTGACTTTCTTAGTCCCCACCATGAGCAGTTGGTTACAGGTTGGTTACAGGTTATGGGCAAAGAAGGAAGGAGTTACTGAACCTTTTCCTTACATTGTAACAGACTTAATCTAGTAATACCTATTGATTTATTCACTTAATATTTATTGAGTATCTACTAAGAATCTGACAATGAACCTCGTTCTGAGGGACAGTGAACCTCCTTCTGAGGATACAGATCTGTCAGACCTAAGCTTTTCTTTCCCTCAGGGAGTTCACAGTCAACTAAGAGGACAAGCATGGTCTAATTGCTTTGCGGAGTGATGTGTGTCATGGAGAAACAGGGCATGGTTCCCCTTTCCTGAGAGAGACCAGTGAGAGCCTTCACATCATATTACAGACTTTAAAATCTGAGTAAGAATTTTCTAGGCAACAGGGGTTGGCATGGCGGGTGGGGGGGAGAAAAAATTCTTAAGTAGAAGGGAGAACACTTAGGAAAATCAGACTTAAAACACAGGGACTGTTGGAACAAGGGCTGAAGACGTCAGCGAGACTGTGTGTGTGTGTGTGTTTACATTTTGGGAGGAATTACTGCCACTACTGCTAATGTTAAGTACTTGGTATGTGCTCTAGCTACCCTATGCCGTCTAATCGTAACAAAACTCTGAAGTACATATTATCCCCATTGTACAGATAATGATACTGAGAAATAAAAAAAATTAGGTTATTTGTCTAGAGTTATACATGTAGGTAGAGCTATTGTGCTACCTGGGACTCCCAAGGAAAGATCACTGCTAATCTCCAGGAGGCCTTCTCTGCATGCCTGACTCCTAGGTGACAGTAACTGTTCCGTGTTCTTGTCCCTGCAGGCCTGGGGTGAGAACAACTCACCTTCCCTTGTGGTTTCCTTACATACCACCCACTGTTTTGTAAATAAGTTTTTTATTAAAGTCTCTTCAAATTATCCTAATTTTAAAGTGCCATCTGTTTTCAGTTGGCACCATAGCAACATTTAGGAAGTTATTAATCTAAGTGAGAGCTGATGAAAGTCTAGTGTCGCAGTAGTTTAAGACATGAAAGGGATGGGATGGATTCCAGACAGAGAGGAATCTGAATTTTAAGAGGACTTCAAGGGAAGAACAATCATTCTTAAGGTTTGGGTTCTATAAAGGAATCCAAGGAGACCTTTCTTGCATGTTTGCCATTGCACTACCTAGACAGAAACTCTTAATCCAAGTGAATAGCAAGATAGGACAAAACAGGTGGTTGCTAAATTGACCCTTGAAGACAGGGTTTGCATGTATTGAAGTACATGGAGCCACGTTATTCACTCACAGAGGGTGGTGCCAGGTATCAGGTGGTGAGTCAAATAAGCAATTAGTGCCAAGAAGGTATAGCAAGAAGAAAGAGGGAGCCCTGGCAGGTAGATCCACCTGCTCAGCCCTGGTTCTGAGGGTTTGGCTAGGCAGTGAGCAGCAGGAGGAAGGTCAGCAAATAGCAGGAGCCCCATCTTGAGATTAAGTTCAGGGTAAACTCCAGATCCCGGGGAAGGGGTCAAAGGCAAAGCAAGTGCTGGCTGGACAAATGGCAGCACAATTGGCATACTGCTATATCTCTTGGATGTTTCCTTAAACCTCCCGAGTGTGCATTGGACTGGAGTATGGCTGAGAGCACTGGGGAGATTAGGTGGCTCTAACTGTGGGGACTGGAAGGTCCTAACACACCCCATTCACAAAGGCAACTCAGCTCTGAGGTTTTAACGAAGGCTGTAATTTTATCAAGTAGTTGAAAGGTCTATTTTCATCTTGTGTTCCAAAACAGCAACACCCTGGTGCATTTGAGGAAACATGAGTGTTCTTCGTCAATGTCTCTCAATTTGAAGAGTTTAAAATAGGGCAGGCATCAAACTGATGGAATTGCATTATTAAATTCTGTTTCCTACTGAGATTCCTTTTTGTGGTGGGGAAAAAAAAGGAATTCTGAAACTGAAATATTTTCAACATTAGCTTCTTTCTGGGGTTTAAAAATGTATTTTGACTTACAGTCTCTGAGGACAATGTATAGAAAATGGCTTCCTAAATTAACACATCAATTAAACCAAATGGAGAGTAATAAGTGCACTAAAATAATCTTTTATAAGGAACATTTTATAGGAAATAAAATGTCCATGGTCCCTTTGACTCACACAGGTGCTGTATTAATCACTGAGGTGTGAATTATAGAGGTGAAGAGTTTACACTTCTTTCCTTTGTGTTGAGCATTCTGATAAATGAGAGTCTAATGTGACAGGAAAAGATAACACAATGAATATGTTATTATGCTGAAGGAACATGAACAAAATGTGACTGACGCTGTATTTTGTTCCAGGTGGGAATAAAAAGCAAGCAGTTCCTGGCCCATGATAACTCTAGTTAAGGGTGTCTGACTGATGGCATGTTGGCACCAGCATTGAAGAAAGTGATGGGCTTCAGGTCCAGGTGAGTTCAGTTCTCCAAGACATAGTATGTGCATCTTTCATACTCCTATATACACACAGTTCATAAAGTAACTCCACTGAGCCTTTTAAGATATCGGGCTATGGCATTTCTTTAAAAGATTATAGTAGTTGTAAAATTCTGTAGTGCTTTAAAGTCATTGGATATTCTTTCTTCTTTTTAACTTTAAGTGATAGACCAGGTAGTTAAGGATGGGTTTCTTTCTGAAATGAGGGTCAATGCCTGAAGTATAAGTAGAATAAAAGATAAAACTTCATATAACACTTGGGGGTAAGGAGGGAAGGCTATTTCTATGTGACCTAAGTGGGAACACCAGAGTTACATATTAAGCATTTCAAACTGACACATTGGTTCAGACCCTCCTTAATGGCAGGCACCTAAGGGCTGAGTTACCCTTAAGGACCCTGAATTTTGTCACTTGCAGAGTCATGTCATCAGAGCAGGCAGATAATCCAGTAATTCAAAAGAATCTTTGATTTCTGGTTTTCAAGAGATCAAAAGTTAAGGTCAAATACACCTTTTGTTGCACAGCTTCTAATTACAATCCTCCCTGAGTCTGTACCTTCATGAATTCATAAGCCAGAATGTATATATCACCTAGACACATGAATATAAAACTTACGTGGGTTGACTAGAGTAATACACTATAGTTTTCAGGGGCAGAATATATTTTATACAATTTAATTTTAAAAATGTTATACTTTTTAAGACCTAGATACTAGGACCTATACACGTCTTAATTTATATAGAATATCTGCCTTCCACAAATTCAAAGATGAGTAAAAAAGATAAGCCAATCCCAGAATAGTATGGCAAGTGCTATAAAAGATAGAAGAAACATGCAATAAATACTTAGTCTATTTATCAAATATATTAATAAATAGCAGTTCTATATCTAGTGATTTAATGTAAGAAAATAATTATGGATGTATGAAAAGATTTAAAGGATATTTCTCAGTCTGTTGTAGTATCAGTGAAAATAATGAACAGCCCAAATACTTAATTGGATAGTATTTATCAAATAGATTTTTTTCAAAGAGTGAAATTCTATAGATCTATTCAAACAGATAGTTTAGAAGAATATTTATGATATGGAAGAAGGAGCAGGTATACTTTTAAAACTGAAAAAGCAGATTAAACATTCTTTATAGATAACATTTGTGTATTTATAGAGAAAATGATATAGAAAAGAGACATACATGATTTTTATTCTATTTTTATTTTTAACACTTTTCTGATATCTTCACAATGTATATTGATAGCCAGAAAATAAAAAACTTAAATCATCAAAGTTTTTCATAAGAAAAGGTATTATAGAAAGTGGTCATGAAAAAATCACCACCATGTTTTCCAGAGATTAAAAAAAAGAATGAGGTTACAAAACAGGATGGAAGTAAAATCCTGTATGTGTTTAAACATAATGGCATGTGTATATAGGTTACTATATGTATTAGTTGATAATAAGAAAACAATACCTAACTTTTTTGTTTAAGTAAATGAGTTTTAGATAATGAAGACAATTGATGCCTATTTAATTAAATGTGTAAAGATGCCAAAGAAGGGATAAAATTTGAGTAGGGTTTTGAAGGCTAAATATATGGAAATGTGCTTTCATTAGTATTGATAATAACTAAGTTTGACTAGTTGAAATGGATAAATGGATAAATATGCTCACTTACCTTATTCTAATTTTCATTTTGTAGAAAATTATCCCATAAATGCTACACATTGAGTAAATTTGTATGTTAACATATTTGTTGAAAGTTAGCATTTAGTATGTCAAATTGATTATTCTGTCATTTATCATACACTTTGTAAATATCACTGCCTTTTAAAATAATGCATCATTGTATAGGTAGTCACAACAAGAAAATATTTGTCAAATCTTTCAGTTACTTTCATTACCATATTATTCAATTCTTAATTTTTCTGACTTCAGTGACGCATAAGTTGTACGTTTATCTGAAAGTTGAAATAACTTTAATTTTCATGTGAACATCTTAAAAAAAAAAACTTTGTGAAGAATACTGGTAGTGTTCTCTTTCAAACTTCCCTGTATCTATCTTCCCCATAGACTGTGTCTCTAGGTCCATCCTTTGCCCTTTTTATTCTTACTGCATATTCTGCTTGGGTGATCACACTGACACCCAAGGCTTCAATATACCCAAATGTATAACTCTGTATGAACCCATACTCTACTTGGTCACCAGCTCAATATACCAAATGAATCACAGATAATCCTTCTCACGGATGTTTCTCACCTCGTTCCTTCAGATTCCTTTCTAATGGGATCTCCTCTTTTCACCCTCCCCAGTATCAAATCTGAAAAAGCAAAACCCTGCTTGAAAGGCAAGAGTATATGTGAAGCGCTGTCTAGATTGACTGAGTAGGCCTGAGTGATCCCTAACAGACAGAAGGGGCAAGTTTGTTTTTATCAACATAGGAAAAGGGAGAAAAATTTTTACCATCAACGAATGTACTCTTCATTATTGATCTTCTGTGCTTCTGTCCCCAATATGCACATTATAAATGTGTGAACTAACATTAAGTGGAAACTAGATGAGGGGCAGAAAAACTCAATGGTAGTTCAGTTATCCACATATCAACGTGGGTGTGGGGGACAGATATAGTATAAACTGACCTGGGTTCAAATATTTACCCTGCCATGAATGAGTTACGAAGCCCAGAGCATAACATTCTCTTTAAGCCTCTGAGGCTGAAATTACTCGTTGTTATAAATTGTTCCCATTCTGTAAGTCAACTAATAGAATGTCTGTGGAAGCCTTTTATAAATGTTTAAGCACTTTGCAGGTGTGAGCATTGATTGATTGCTACCAACTCTAAAATTACTTAGCAAAGCACACACAAATGCATATATGTATATATGTGTGTATACACACACACACATATACATACACACACATTATAGAGACTACTTCTACTTGTTCCTGTGCAAAATGTCTTTGCTTTTCAGTAAAGTATCTTTAAGTATTTGCAGAGAAAGTTCCCTCCTCATTTGACTATATGTGGCCTGCCCATGAAATCAGCATGGTTCAATAGCTTAGGATGTATTCTCTTTGACCTTTGATCACAAAGGGAATTCAGCTCTGGACAAAATCCCAAGATAATGGGATTGCAACACCAAGCAACTGTCTTTTATGAAACCCACTCACAAAATAAATGTGGTACAAAAATTAAAGACACA
Source organism: Aethalodelphis obliquidens (assembly GCF_003676395.1). Classification (NCBI taxonomy): domain Eukaryota; kingdom Metazoa; phylum Chordata; class Mammalia; order Artiodactyla; family Delphinidae; genus Aethalodelphis; species Aethalodelphis obliquidens. The sequence continues at coordinate 59,418,025 of NW_020837951.1, read as the reverse complement.
GAATATTAAGATAACATTGATTCATCTGGAAATTATTTCTAACCATATAATATTAATAATACTCCATGACTTGAAATTTAAGCTGTAGCTATCATCACATAGCAACAAGAATTATTTAATATTACCAACAACTGTAGTCATGTTGAATATTTTAGCAGTTGAAATTACATTTGCTGAAGTACTATAATGAGGATATTTTGCAAACTATAATAAAATATTGGAAATTATCACAAGGTGAAAACTTTTTCATATGAATCAGTGTTCATTAGTCATTCATGAATATATATCTAAGATAAATCAAAATATATATTGATCACACTGAAACCACTTAGAGTGTCACATAATGTGTAGTAAAATTTGGGAGAATTAGATCACTGCAAACCAAAAGTCTCAACCAGGCTTATTCTCTGTCCTTTATTCACATTTCTCAAGAAAATGTGAGTTACATGAGAATACGTCAGAGCTGGGAAAAAAGGCACTGACTCTCAGTGATGGTTCTCAATAACCAAGAGTTGAAATGATTCACACAATTTTAAGCATCTGCTATGGACATTGTATTTCCCTAGACCTGTGGGGTATATAGACATCAATAAAGTATTTCTGCCTTCAAGTGACTATCCTCCAGGAAAGGAGATACGCTCTATATGCAGATAGTATTAAATATTATCTTATAATGCAGATACATACTATGTATAGTGAGGTAACTTATTAGTGTTAGATGCCAAAGATAATGAGTAATCAAGAGCACATTGTTTGCCGGAAGACAGATACATTTTGACTTGTATTAAAACACCTGTGAAGACTTCTTGAAGCTATCTTGAATCTGATATAAATAACAGGGATGATGCATGTCAGGCATTGTAGATGGAGGGAACAATATCTGTATACATAACAAATAGGTAAGGACAGTCAGCAAGCCTTTTTTTTTAATAAAGGGTGGTAGTATTGAAAAGGATGGTGATTGATTTTGGTGGACTTCAGTGTTAGCCCAAGACATTTATTTTTATAGTCTTTACCTATTATGTTTGTTTGTTATGTTTGTTTGTTTAAAATTAAACACTTTAATTTTTTTCTAAGCTTAATTTGGAAATTATATTTTATACCCATGGAGCGTATCATTGTTATTACCAATCTGATGTTCATAGCAGTATTTAAATATCAGTTATAAGCAAAATTGACCTCCAAAGTTTTATATTTTATATGCCATAACACTTTTTCTACAATACTCAATTACATGTGATTTTCTACAGTAAACACTAGTCTCAAGGTTACAAAGCAACAGTACTTGCAACTTTTAAAATTAATCTTGGAAAAGTTTCCTGTAATATACCATTCACACGAAACAAATAGAACTCAAATTTGTGAGAAATGTTAATGTTTATTTTAATCTATACCTTTTCATGGTAACATGTAGATAGTAATCTTTATCTTTCTAAACAAAGACTGGTGGGTTAAACCATAGTTTTGTCTTCTCAAAGCACTTGAGTCACTTTCTTAAACCTGTAAGAAATTATTAAGTCATTTTTTCCCTCATTTCCTGTTCTCATTCAGCATATATTTGTTGAAGTAAAACATTTTTCTGAGTCCTAAGCGTCTTCTTTCATATCCTCTTTTATATATATATATTCCTGCCTATTTTTTACACTCACTTTTTCCCCTTGGCCAATAAAAAAAAATCACTATTTTTCCTTTTTATCATATTGTTTCCATAGTAATTCTTCTAAGATGTAAGTAGTATCTTATAGTTACTGTTCCCCTAAAAAAAATGGTATTTTATTTATACTGAGTTTTTGAGAGCCTGACATAGTGGCAGAATATTACAGTATGTAGAAGTATGAGATAAGAGTTAGAAACATGAAACTGAAAAACTTAGAAGTTGGAGCCTGGTATTTAGATTTGAAATTTCTTCCCACTAGTAATCATTTAACATTAGAGTGAAACAGATGAAGACAAAAGCAAGAAAAAGGTGCTAGTATAAAATTGTTTTGAGACATGGACATTGGAAGACAGGAGGATAAAGATGAGTGAGAAGGAGTTATGTCAGATTATTAAAGAGAAGTAGGAAAGTTTAGAAGTTAAAAAAAATCCAGGGGTCAGTGTCATCTACTAGATGGTGGAAAAATGATAAAAGCCCAGTAAACTCAGTATTTCTGTTTAATAAAAATGAAACAATTTTTTAAAAAAAATATTTGAGATAAAATATAATTTTCTGGTTATCTAGAAAGGTAAATCAATCCCTTTCAAAGATCTCCTGTATATACCTCAGATACAGATACCTGATGTAAAGACCTCAGATACAGGGGGCTTCCCTCGTGGCGCAGTGGTTGAGAGTCCGCCTGCCGATGCAGGGGACATGGGTTCGTGTCCCGGTCCGGGAGGATCCCACGTGCCGCGGAGCGCCTGGGCCCGTGACCCATGGCCGCTGAGCCTGCGCGTCCGGAGCCTGTGCTCCGCAACGGCAGAGGCCACAACAGTGAGAGGCCCGCATACTGCAAAAAAAAGAAAAAAAAAAGTCCTCAGACACAAAAACGTCAACAGTTGCCCTCCTTTCCCCTGAGATCCATGGCAGATGCTTGAGATGCTTTCAGACTATGCTGAAAACTCAGACCTTGAAAATAGTAGATATTAAATGTACACAATCTATCTCTTGTAGAGGGAAAGATGCAGATTCCTGTTTGATAAGGCAATGTTCTTTAATCTTAATAAATGAGAAGAATTTTCTCACATAGAATAAGTGATCTTCAACAGTAAAATTTGTGATCATATCTTACATGTGTGATCATCTAATTCTTTTTGTTGTAATCTGCTGTAACAGTTAACACCATCTGTAATTTAGACAAATACATACTATTCTCTAAGGTCAGAGGTATTGGTAGTCAACGTTGGCTACTCAAATTACAGTAAACATTGGACCTGTGAAAACTCTGAAATTTTGTGGCTAACAGATAAATAGCATCTATTCAGGGTGGGCATTGAAAGCAGGGGCAGAATGTGCTTCATTTTCAAATATTTTTAATAATGGAAACAAGTTATTTTACAAAACTTAGATATGTGGCATTCTTACCCTTGTACTAAAACCCACAAAACTTTAGCTTTCAAATTTGTCTTAGACCGTGAATCTTAATTTTTAAAGCAATTGTTTTTAGAAATGAGAAGGCAACAAGAACATTTTCTGGGTTCTTTGAAATTTCTTTTGCTAGGAGATGGTTTTCCTTTCAGAAGTATGTCACAACATCACAACACTGGACAATGTTTCTTTTTAAAACATCCACACAACTCAGGCAGGGAACAGACATTTCTGTGTAGTCTTCAGCACACATTATTGTTGAAATGGTTGAAGCAGTTGTGGAGCTCTAAGACTTGTTCTTAATATTTTCTAAATAGGAAAGCAACTCATCATCTAGTAATCAGACAGTATTAAGAGGCTCATAACAGCAACAGAATCACATCTTGCTCCACACCTGTCTGTGCTGTAGTCACATTCAGTGGAAAGAATAAGGTTCAACTCTTACCTGTTTATTTTGGTAATCACCTTACTTATTTTCAGTTTATGTTTATATTGTTATCTTGACTTATCAAATCTAAACATAACCTATTAACTCCCTACTATGATACTTATAGAGGATTTAGGACAGCCATTGATCACAGGACTTAACTTTCCACTATACTCTCAATGTGTTGGATCAAATTGTTGTGTTGAACTCAGTATTCAATGTTTACTTTATTATGACTGTGTAAATACTGCTTTCAGGTTTACAGTTTTTTAGCATAAGATCTTTGTTTTTCTTGAAGCTTATAAGATTACTAATGGGTTCAAATTTCAAGTTCACAAAATTATTAAAATATTTGTGAAATTCCATTATCTGGAGATCGATGGAAAGCTGGAGGAATAGATTCTGTTCCCATCTATCTGGTTGTTCTCTATGCCTCCCTGTCCGTTTTTCTCTGAATTTCTCGTTCCTGGACTGCACTTACTACTCCTTCTTGATTGATTGAATCCCTCACTTCTTTTTTTTTCCCCCAGAAACACAACTTCTAATAGCTTTCCCCCCAAAAAGGAAAAAAGTGTGAGAAGTACACATTTTGGATCCACACTTGTCTTCAGAGGGCTTACTTCCACCCTTCCATGTGATGGATATTTGAGTATATGCTTTAGTATCTGAGATGAAAATAATTCTTCCTCATGATTATGAAAATATCACTCTAATGCTAGTCTGTTCTCTTTTCATTTGTAGTGGCTTTTGTTTTTCTTTTCTCTTTGTAGGAACCTCTTATGATTATTAAAATTTGTGATGGTGTGCCTTGATATGGGATTAACTTCATTTTGGAAAGTGACTTTCCTTCTGTGCTAAAAAAAAAAAAAAAAAAGTGTGCAATTTCTTTGATAGTTTCATCTTATCAGCTATATTTATATATTAGTCAGCTATTGGACCTTCTGGATTACTCTTTTCCTGTCTTCAAATTTTTCAACTCTCTTTTTTCTTGGTTTCTCTATTCTGGGAGATTTCTTTGACTTTATCTTCTACCTTTCTGTTGATTTTTAGAAAATAGTTGGATGTGGAACAAAATTGAACATAAGGAAAGTTTTGGAAAAAATACAAGGAACACCTCAATACCTCTTACCTATAGTTAACATTTGCCTCATTTCTCAGTAATACAAACATACTATCTCTATGCTTTCTTTCTTAATCATTTGAGAGTAGGTTGTATATATCACTTTCCTTCGCCTCTAAATACTTTAGTGTGTGTTTTTGAAGAACAAGGATAATCTCTCACATAATTAAAGTAGGGTCATCAGCTTCAGTAAATGTGTAATTGATAAAACACTTTGGAACACCAGCAGTGGATTATATCAGTGTTATCAACTGCTGTCAGCCAATTCTTCATAGTATTTTTTTTTTCCTCCAGTATGGGATCCAGTCTGGAATCATGTACTGCGTTTGGTTGTGTTAAAAGGTAAACTGAGGCATGTTAAAATTTTAACAGTTTATTTGAGGAAAAAAAACTATATGCATTGGGCGGCACCAAACAGGAAGTGGTTAGCCATGCTCCATGGACAGAAGCCGGGGAGAGACTTGATAAAGGCAGAAGCAAAGTAAGGAGATAATTGATTGGCCATCGCCTAAAGCCTGGTTGGCTGTTTGGTTGCCTTAGGTTTTGATTTTGTAATCTTAGAGGCATTTACAGGGTTGGATTGTGGTTTGCTTACATAGACCTTCATGGCATTAGAGCCACCTCAGTCTTATGGCCTTGTTGTAAAATTAATAGTTATCATGTTCTGCAGCCCCCTTCAGTTTAAAACGTTGCCTCAGCCTTCCTTGCACGACAATGTCTTTTTTTTTTTTTTTGCTGTACGCGGGGCTCTCACTGTTGTGGCCTCTCCCGTTGCGGAGCACAGGCTCCGGACGCGCAGGCTCAGTGGCCATGGCTCACGGGCCCAGCTGCTCTGCGGCATGTGGGATCTTCCCGGACCGGGGCACGAACCCGTGTCCCCTGCATCGGCAGGCGGACTCTCAACCACTGCGCCACCAAAGAAGCCCGACAATGTCTTTTTTAAGAATAGTCTCCCTTTAAGAAATGTTCTCATTTTTGGTTCATTGTGCCGTTTTTAAAATTTTTTACTTTTAATTTCCAATTTTGTGTTTTACTTACTACAGCATCCTGTCTTAGTTTTATTATCGTAGGACATGACCTATTCTTGTTCAGTACTGATGACACTGATTTTTTGGTGTGTGTTCTTAAACTTGTATGTTGTCTTTTTTTTAAACATGTCTATTGGAGTATAATTGTTTTACAATGGTGTGTTAGTTTCTGCTGTATAACAAAGTGAATCAGCTATACATATACATATATACCCATATCTCCTCCCTCTTGCATCTCCCTCCCTCCCACCCTCCCTATCCCACCCCTCTAGGTGGTCACAAAGCACCGAGCTGATCTCCCTGTGCTATGTGGCTGCTTCCTATTAGCTATCTATTTTACGTTTGGTAGTGTATATATGTCCATGCTACTCTCTCACTTTGTCACAGCTTACCCTTCCCCCTCCCCATATCCTCAAGTCCATTCTCTAGTAGGTCTGTGTCTTTATTCCAGTCTTACCCCTAGGTTCTTCATGACATTTTTTTTTCTTAGATTCCATATATATGTGTTAGTATACGGTATTTGTCTTTCTCTTTCTGACTTACTTCACTCTGTATGACAGACTCTAGGTCCATCCACCTCACTACAAATGACTCAATTTCGTTTCTTTTTATGGCTGAGTAATATTCCATTGAATATATGTGCCACACCTTCTTTATCCATTCATCTGTCGATGGACACTTAGGTTGCTTCCATGTCCTGGCTATTGTAAATAGAGCTGCAATGAACACTGTGCTACATGACTCTTTTTGAATTATGGTTCTCTCAGGATATATGCCCAGTGGTGGGATTGCTGGGTTGTATGGTGGTTCTATTTTTAGTTTTTTGAGGAACCTCCATACTGTTCTCCATAGTGGCTGTATCAATTTACATTCCCACCAACAGTGCAAGAGGGTTCCCTTTTCTCTGCACCCTCTCCAGCATTTACTGTTTCTAGATTTTTTGATTATAGCCATTCTGACTGGTGTGATGTGATACCTATTTGCAGTTTTGATTTGCATTCCTCTAATGATTAGTGATGTTGAGCATCCTTTCATGTGTTCATTGGCAATCTGTATATCTTCTTTGGAGAAATGTCTATTTAGGTCTTATGCCCATTTTTGGATTGGGTTGTGTTTTTGATATCGAGCTGCATAGCTGCTTGTATATTTTGGAGATTAGTCCTTTGACAGTTGCTTTGTTTGCAAATATTTTTTCCCATTCTGAGGGTTGTCTTTTCATCTTGTTTATGGTTTCCTTTGCTGTGTAAAAGCTTTTCAGTTTCATTAGCTCCTATGAGTTTATTTTTGTTTTTATTTCCATTTCTCTAGGAGGTGGGTCAAAAAGGATCTTGCTGTGATTTATGTCATGGAGTGTTATGCCTGTGTTTTCCTCTAAGAGTTTTATAGTGTCTGGCCTTATGTTTACGTCTTTAATCCATTTTGAGTTTATTTTTGTGTATAGTGTTAGGGAGTGTTCTAATTTCATTCTTTTACATGTAGCTGCCAGGTTTCCCAGCACTGCTTATTGAAGAGACAGTCTTTTCTCCATTGTATATTCTTGCCTCCTTTACCAAAGATAAGGTGACCATATGTGCGTGGGTTTATCTCTGGGCTTTCTATTCTGTTCCATTGATCTATATTTCTCTTTTTGTGCCAGTACCATACTGCCTTGATTACTGTAGCTTTGTAGTATAGTCTGAAGTCCGGGAGCCTGATTCCTCCAGCTCCGTTTTTCTTTCTCAAGATTGCTTTGGCTATTTGGGGTCTTTTGTGTTTCCATACAAATTGTGAAATTTTTTGTTCTAGTTCTGTGAAAAATGCCATTGGTAGTTTGATAGGGATTGTGTTGAATCTGTAGATTGCTTTGGGTACTATAGTCATTTTCACAATATTGATTCTTCCAATCCAAGAACATGGTGTATCTCTCCATCTGTTTGTATCGTCTTTTAATTTCTTTCATCAGTGTCTTATAGTTTTCTGCATACAGGTGTTTTGTCTCCTTATGTAGGTTTATTCGTAGGTATTTTACTCTTTTGATTGCAATGGTAAATGAGAGTGTTTCCTCAATTTCTCTTCAGATTTCTCATCATTAGTGTATAGGAATGCAAGAGATTTCTGTACATTACTTTTGTATCCTGCTACTTTACCAAATTCATTGATTAGCTCCAGTAATTTTCTGGTAGCATCTTTAGGATTCTCTATGTAGGGCATCATGCCATCTGCAAAGAGTGACAGTTTTACTTCTTTTCCGATTTGGATTCCTTTTATTCCTTTTTCTTCTCTGATTGCTGTGGCTAAAACTTCCAAAACTATGTTGAATAAGAGTGGTGAGAGTGGGCAACCTTGTATTGTTCATGATTTTAGTTGAAATGGTTTCAGTTTTTCACCATTGAGAATGATGTTGGCTGTGGGTTTGTCATATATGGCCTTTATTATGTTGAGGTAAGTTCCCTCTATGCCTACTTTATGGAGGTTTTTTTTTTTTTTTTATCATAAATGGGTGTTGAATTTTGTCGAAAGCTTTTCCTGCATCTATTGAGATGATCATATGGTTTTTCTCCTTCAATTTGTTAATATGGTGTATCACATTGATTATGCATACGTTGAAGAATCCTTGCATTCCTGGAATAAACCCCACTTGATCATGGTGTATGATCCTTTTAATGTGCTGTTGGATTCTGTGTGCTAGTATTTTGTTGAGGATTTTTGCATCTATGTTCATCAGTGATATTGGCCTGTAGTTTTCTTTCTTTGTGACATCTTTGTCTGGTTTTGGTATCAGGGTGATGGTGGCCTCGTAGAATGAGGCCTCTACTATATTTTGGAACTGTTTGAGAAGGATAGGTGTTAGCTCTTCTCTAAATGTTGGACAGAATTCACCTGTGAGGCCATCTGGTCCTGGGCTTTTGTTGTTGGAAGATTTTTAATCACAGTTTCAATTTCAGTGCTTGTGATTGGTCTATTTATATTTTCTATTTCTTCCTGGTTCAGTCTTGGAAGGTTGTGCTTTTCTAAGAATTTGTCCATTTCTTCCAGGTTGTCCATTTTATTGGCATATAGTTGCTTGTAGTAATCTCTCATGATCCTTTGTATTTCTGCAGTGTCAGTTGTTACTTCTCATTTTTCATTTCTAATTCTATTGATTTGAGTCTTCTCCCTTTTTTTCTTGATGTGTCTGGCTAAGTGTTTATCAATTCTGTTTATCTTCTCAAAGAACCAGCTTTTAGTTTTATTGGTCTTTGCTTTTGTTTCCATCATTTCTTTTTCGTTTATTTCTCATCTGATGTTTATGATTCTCTCCTGCTAACTGTGGAGTTTTGTTTTTTCTTGTTTGATTTTTCTCTAATTGCTTTAGGTGTAAGGTTAGGTTGTTTGAGATGTTTCTTGGTTCTTTAGGTAGGATTGTATTGCTACAACTTCCCTTTTAGAAGTGTGTTTTCTACATCCCATAGGTTTTGGGTCATCATGTTTCCATTGACATTTGTTTCTAGGTATGTTTTTATTTCCTCTTTGATTTCTTCAGTAATCTCTTGGTTATTTAATAGTGTAATGTTTAGCCTCCACCTGTTTGTATTTTTTTACGGATTTTTTCCTGTAATTGATATCTAGTCTCATAGTGTTGTGGTCAGAAAAGATACTTGATACGATTTCAATTTTCTTAGATTTACCAGTGCTTGATTTGTGACCCAAGATATGATCTATCCTGGAGAATGTTCCATGAGCACTTAAGAAAGTGTATTCTGTTGTTTTTGGATGGAATGACCTATAAATATCAATTAAGTCCATCTTGTTTAATGTGTCATTTAAAGCTTCTGTTTCCTTATTTATTTTCATTTTGGATGATGTGCCCATAGGTGAAAGTGGGTGTTAAAGTCCCCTGCTATGATTGTGTTACTGCTGATTTCCCCTTTTATGGCTGTTAGCCTTTGCCTTATGTATTGAAGTGCTCCTATGTTGGGTGCCTAAATATTTACCATTGTTATATCTTCTTGGATTGATCCCTTGATCATTATGTAGTGTCCTTCTTTGTCTCTTGTAATAGTCTTTATTTTAAAGTCTATTTTGTCTGATACGAGAATTGCTACTCCAGCTTTCATTTGATTTCCGTATGCATGGAATATCTTTTTCTCTCCCCTCACTTTCAGTCTGTATGTGTCCCTAGGTCTGAAGTGAGTCTCTTGTAGACAGCATATATATGGGTCTGGTTTCTATATTCATTCAGCCGGTCTTTTTCTTTGGGTTGGAGCATTTAATCCATTTATGTTTAAGCTATATTGATATGTATGTTCCTATTACCATTTTCTTAATTGTTTTGGGTTTGTTATTGTAAGTCTTCTTCTCTTCTGTTTCCTGCCTAGAGATGTTCCTTTAGCATTTGTTTTGGAGCTGGTTTGGTGGTGCTGAATTCTCTTAGCTTTTGCTTGTCTGTAAAGGTTTTATTTTCTCTGTCGAATCTGAATAAGATCCTTGTTGGGTAGAGTAATCTTGGTTGTAGGTTTTTCCCTTTCATCACTTTAAATATGTCCTGCCACTCCCTTCTGGCTTGCAGAGTTTGTACTGAAAGATCAGCTGTTAACATTATGGGGGTTCCTTTTATGTTAATTGCTGCTTTTCCCTTGCTGCTTTTAATATTTTTTCTTTGTATTTATTTTTTGATAGTTTGATTAATATGTTTCTTGGCATGCTTCTCCTTGCATTTACCCTGTATGGGACTCTGTGCTTCCTGGATTTGATTGACTATTTCCTTTCCTATATTAGAGAAGTTTTCAACTATAATCTTATCAAATATTTTCTCAGTCCCTTTTTTTTTTCTCTTCTTCTTCTGGGATCCCCTATAATTTGAATGTTTGTGCATTTAATGTTGTCCCAGAGGTCTCTGAGATTGTTCTCTATTCTTTTCATTCTTTTTTCTTTATTCTGCTCTGCAGTAGTTATTTCCACTATTTTATCTTCCAAGTCACTTATCTGTTCTTCTGCCTCAGTTATTCTGCCATTGATTCCTTCTAGAGAATTTTTAATTTCATTTATTGTGTTGTTCATCAGTGTTTGTTTGCTCTTTAGTTCTTCTAGCTCCTTGTGAAATGTTTCTTATATTATCTCCATTCTATTTCCAAGATTTTGGATCATCTTTTACTATCATTACCCTGAATTCTTTTTCAGGTAGACTGCCTATTTCTTCTTCATTTGTTTGGTCTTGTGGGTTTTTACCTTGCTCTTCATCTGCTGTGTGTTTTTCTATCTTCTCATTTTGCTTAACTTACTGTGTTGGGCGTCTCCTTTTCGCAGCCTGCAGGTTTGTAGTTCCCATTGTTTTTCATGTCTGATCCCAGTGGGTAAGGTTGGTTCAGTGGGTTGTAGAGTGGACTGGTGCTTGTGTTCTGGTGGATGAGGTTGTATCTTGTCTTTCTGGTGGGCAGGACCACGTCTGGTGGTATGTTTTGGAGTGTCTGTGAACTTAGTATGATTTTAGGCAGCCTCTCTGCTAACAGGTGGGTTTCTGTTCCTGTCTTGTTAGTTGTTTGGCATAGTGTGTCCAGCACTCTAGCTTGCTGGTCATTGAATGGAGCTGGGTCTTAGTGTTGAGATGGAGATCTCTGGGAGAGCTTTTGCCATTTGATAATATGTGGGGCTGGGAGGTCTCTGGTGGACCAATGTCCTGAACTTGGCTCTCCTACCTCAGAGTCTCAGGCGTGGCACCCAGCCAGAGCACCAAGACCCTGTCAGCCACACAGCTTGGAACAGCACACTCCAGAGGTCCTCCTTTCCACCTATTTTGTCTCTCTTTCATCTCAGTGTTTTTGGTTGTTACTGTAGGTCTTAGCTGAAGGTCCCAATCATGTTGCTGTTTGCCCTAATGATTGACATTTTCTTTGCCATTTACATATTAGAGAGGGGTTTTAGAGTAGGAGCTGGGGTAATACAGTTTGACTGCTCTTCTAGAAACCAAGGGGAAGGGGATTCCAGGTTCTTTGATTAGGCATATCAACTTGAAATAACGGTTCTGTTTAAAGTGTACCAGGCTTGTTTTCTCCAAGGAAAAATCTTACAGTACCAGGTTTCTGGATGGGGCGTGCTGAGGAATGGGGAGTAATTGCCAGCTGTGGAGGATGAGAGCAATCACTTTACAGTCTTAGGATTTTTTTTTTTCCTCGAACTGCACCTCACCCCTGCCTTCCATGGCCTTCACTTCTTCCAAATACAGGGTTGTGGGTGGCTTCAGGGGTGATAAGCTGACTTGTGTGTACTCCACACTCTTGGCACATAAGGCAGTACCTTCTCAGTTCGGCTACATTGATCATCATTTCTCTGCTTCCTGTTCTCAATGATTTGAAATACAACACAGTGATTAATGGTATGACTCTGAAACCAGACTGCCTGGATTTGAATCCTAGCTTTACCACTTAATAAAATTTGATCAGCAAGGTACTTGATGTTTCTGTGCCTCTATTTTCTCATTTGTAAAATGAAGGTAATGATAGGGATGTTACAGATACCAAATGAGGTAGAACAGTGCCTGACTCTCACACTGTCAGCTGCCATAAACCATGCTACTATTGCCCTCTCTTCTATTAGTATCTCTACTGTAAGTTGATTAGTATTCCCCCTGTAAGTTGATTTTTTTTTTGTAAGTTGATTTTTAAAAACAATTATTTTGCTCTCATTTGCCTGATGTTTGAGAAGAAGTTGTTAATGCCTGTGGTCAAATCATCAGGTTTTTAAAACAATATTAAGGCTTTTAAATGTATTATTCTCATTCCCCTGCCATTTTTTTTTTCCTGAGCAATAACATATTTGTGTGATGAGATCTCTTTGAGCATACTCCTTCATTTCATCTTAAAAACAAAGAATGGTAACTTTTAAGACACACAGATTAATTACAGGATTTTTTTTCATCTCTATGAAAAATACCCTGTTTTCTAAAATATTTTCTTATAATTAAATGTGCAAAGTGCCAAACTCTTAAGTCATTGATTATTTGGGGACATTACTCCTTGTGAGAATTTAATACAAGATGATTTAATGAGACATTCCCAATTGATATTATAATACAAAACTTTACAAAAGTTTTGTTTTGCTATCTGCAAACTATTAAACAGGCAATAGAATCACTATCTTTGCAAGATATTTATGTTATAGAAATTCAGTTATTTAAATATTTCTAAAAAGGGAGTTGAGAGCAGCACTTTTGAAAAGCAGTTAATAATGAACAGACATCAAGGAAACTATCATTATAACAGCAAAGTGCTTTGCAACTCCAATAACTTAAGTGGGGCAGAAGCAGGCCATTAAATATAATTAAAAGCCGTCAAAAATAAACTGAGAAATGGAACTGTAAAAGGCTGTCCTTTGCCAGCTGAAGGCAAAAAAAGCAAGGGAGAACCTTGAAAGTAGCAATGAATTGATAAGCCTTACTGCCTGCAGCTTGTAATGTGCTCTGTTAGATTTTAGTAACAGTTAAAGTAGATTAATAGCGCAATCACTGAGTATCTTAAATTCCTCTCTGTTGTTCCCCGATTATAGGCTCCCATGATAGACGGAACCCTGAGTGGGTCAAAATTTCAATTCATTTCTCTGCTCAGTCACTTTTTAAGTAATGCTGGCAGCTACATTTGTTGGACACCAGCATTCTCTGTGATGTTTTAAAAGCAGAAATAAATTTAGTTATTGACATAACTGTAGCCCTCATTTCCGAGGAGGCTTCATTCCTCTTTATTCAGCAGACGAAGAAATCCCGTGGAACGTGAGCAATTGATATCTTTCTCCCACTAGGGGCTACCATGGTGAAGTGGATGATAGAAGATTACAAATTTATTGTGCCTCTTAAACTCTCAGATTCATGTGAATCTGCAGAAACAGTACCACAAGGACAAAAACAATGTGCCCTCGATCATTTTATTTTTATAATAATATTCTTTAATGAAGCTAAAGCCTCCCTGCTGTGATCTTATGTTTTTCAACATCAGGGAGAAATAGATTCCTCTGAATTGTAAGAGAACTCCTGAAATAGTAGGGATATTGAAATAGAGGATCAATTACTTCTTTTGCAGTAATTCTGAACTTGAAATGGCTACAGCACTGCCTATGTAGACAAGACAAACCAGCATATTGAAAAGCTGTACACAAAAGTATCAGAAAAAGCTGAGATAAACTGTTTCGTTTTCTAATATCTTATAGTGTCCCTTTAAAAAGCCAGTGCTAAAAATTCTGTTGTAACAGAAGCAAACAAAAACTGAAAATTCTGTCCCCAATTTAAATGTAAAAAATTTAAATATGTTTAACAATCCTTCTGAAAATTGCTAACATCACTGCTTGTGGGTTTCATTTTACTCGTTTTAACCTGAAGAAGGATCTTTGATTAGGCTGGGAGCTTAGAGGTCCCGCAGAGGATGGAGACAGATAAGAGAATAGATGTTATGAATGTAACAGATTATTGCATTTTTGAAATACTCTAATTTGTGCAGTGATTCATATCCATTATACCATTCAATCCTGGAAGGAACCCTAAGAAGACATGAGCTCAAACAGGCATTGTTACCTTACAAACACCACAGTAAGGAAGACTGAGGCTCAGACAGGTTACAGGATGAGCAGCAGGTCCTGCAACTTCCTTACTTGCAGCTGGCACCTGGACCACCTGGACCTAAGTAATAGCTCGGTACTTTGTCTTTCCCTTTAGGTTTGGCAAGAACTCCCAACTTGCAAAATGCAAATCATTTTGCTATCGTAAAGTCAGTGTTATCAGAGTGTATAATTTACCTTTTCATCTGCCACATTCAGGCAGGAACTTCCCATTTGGCCTGATAGTGGAGTCACACGGATCAATGGGCTTTTAGGGAATGGAAGCTCTGAAGTATACTTTATTTAAATGATTGTTCGGCAGCACATGCAGGGCTCCACAGCAGTCTAAAATGTTGGAAACTGAGATAGCTGGTGAGGGGGCTGTCTGAGACCCTTCTTCAGGAAAGGGCACACAAATTGAAGGCTTCATTCTTTGCTGAGCAGGGACTTTCCCACTTGAAGGGCAATTGGGGTGGAACTCTGGCAACACCACCATCAATCACCCTGGTCAATGAGATTGATTTAAAGAGACTGCTGAGGGTCAGGATGATAGAGTCCTGAAACTACTTAGAAGGAAGAGAAATGGACTTTCAAGATGTGGATCGCAAGAGAATGGGATAAGTGAAATTAAGGAGAATGAAAGAGTAAGAAAAAGGTGATAGGAGATCTGTGTGAGGAACAAAAGTACTGAGAAATTAGAAATAAAAAATAGCTAAAATTCAAATAAGTTTATTCATACTCAGATTAATGACAATATTTGGTTTATATATTTGGAACTTTTTCGAGAACTCTTCAGTTGTTTCACATAAACCAATGAAAGGCTGCCAGATAACTTTCTATCTCAACATCAATATTAGTATCATTTGTAACAACAAAAAATAATGGCATTCAGTGTGTTGTGACTATGTACCGGACACTTTTCTAACAACTTGAAATGTATTAACTATATGTATATTTATAACATAAACTATTAATCCTGTTTTAAATATCAAGATAATAGTGCATAGCAAATTTAAGGAGCTTGCTTGCCCATGAAAACTACAAAGCTAAGTGGCAAAGTCAGGGACATAAGCTCTACAGCCTTCACCCCTTACACTTTCCAGGCCATTCCCTAGAATAATAATCTGTATGCTCATTAGAACAGATTTGCTCTTTGCTTTTGAAAAATAACACTTTCCGAACACAAGAATTTATGTGATATTTAAACTACAATGATATTGCTTGAATGTTCCCGGGATGATTTGGGTTCGGACAAAATCCATTTCGCTTTGAGATTATGGCAAGAAAACAAAATTTGTATTTTTAATATTGATTCTAATTCCTTATGAAATACAATAGCTAATAGCACTGTATGACCTTATATAAAAATGATTGCCATGATGCGTGGAGATGCTGTCACACTACCTTTAAACATGAACTTGAGTTAAAACCACCTACTAAAACATCATTTTTAGCATAATAGAATCTGTTATAAACTATCCCATTACTGAAATTAACTTAGATCAACTGTGTGTATTTGTGTGTGCAGGCACACACAGTTGGTCTTCATTTCATGTTTGTGAATTTGGCTACTGCCTAAAATTTATTGGTAACCCCTAAATCAATGCTTATAGAATGTTGTGGTCGTTCACAGACATGCACAGAGCAGTAAAAATTTGAGTTGCCTTCCCCCGACGTCTTCCCAGCTAAGGTGGAATGAGGTGGTGCTTTGGCTTCTTGTTTGGCATTCATATTAATAAACAAGTGTCCTTTTCATGGTTTACCTAGTGTTACATTTTTTGAAATGTTTGCATTTGTGTGAGGTTTTTTTGTTTGTTTTACACGACTGTGAGCAGGTCCTGTGAGCAGGACAGAGTGGCCTGGCTGGCAGCCAGCTTAATCCCAGCAAGTAAGTGTGGTGAGCTTCCCCGGAGCCAGGTGGCCTCAGATACCCCTTCCACAACAGAAGCCCCCATTCTGGACACCCTCTTCCTGGTGACATCTGCTGGGGCCAGAGCGGTTGTTTAGGAGGAGGCAGGAGACGTGGGGTCCCCCCCTCGCTCGCAGGCATCCACGCGGTTGACCACGTGGTTAGGCATACATACATACCTGCCTGTGGGGCAGGCAGGGGCCAAGCTACTTTTGGGGCTCACAAGAGCCGATCCAAGGAAAGCAGGCCCTAGTCTGGCTGATGCCAGCACGCTTGGTACAGACCAGGTTGGGGCTGCCAGCAACTACAGGTGTCTGAGGTAGGAAAACAAGGCTGCCCCACTCATGGCAGCCCTGACAATGATCCTCAAGGGGTGATCTTGGTCTCCAGTCCTGGCTGAGGAGAAAAGGGACCTCCCACAGCTCTATGGGAGAGAGGCCCTTGTGTGAGGTTTTTATGGTATTCTTACCATTTTAAATGGCCTACAATTGTAGTGTTGAAGTGTTGTCAGTGTTCCTAGGTGCAAGATAACAGATTTGCTGTGTGGAGAAAATGTGTGTCAGATAAATTTCATTCAGGCATGAATTATAATTTAGTTTGGCTATATATTTAATATTAGTGAATTAATGATACATGTTAAGTAAGGTATCTTTAAACAGAAATACACTTAAAGTTGTGCATGGATTTAAGTGTTTATTCCCATTTTATAGATGATAAAGCGAGGCTTAGGAAGGCTAGACAATTTGTTCAAGCCCCTATAACGAACACTGAGTGGCGGAGCCAAGATTTAAACCCTAGGCTATCTGAAACCCATGATCTTAGCACAGCATAAGCTGCCATACTGTTATGTAAACCACTCTTTTCACTAACAGTATATTGTAAACATATTTCTATGTCTCCTAGAGTATATGAAATTCTTAATGGTCTTATAAAAATCCATTGCATGGGTTCATTGAAATGTTTTCACTAGTCTCCCTTATTTAAGTGTTTTTGTTGTTTCTAACTTTTCTTTATTAGAAACAGTGTTCTACTAAAGAAACTTTCACAAACACCTTTATTAATATGTCCCCTTATTTGCTCAGAATAAATTCCAAGAAGTAGAAGTGGAATTGCTAGACCGAATTCTATATATCTCTTACCCTGTCCAGTTGCCCTCCAGGCAAATATGCTGGTTTACACTCCCACTAAAACTCCATATATGTCCTTCTCCCCACACTTTTTGTAGTTCTGGACATAAATTTCTTTTCAGTCTTTATCAGTTACATACAGTTCTAATTTTTAAGAAATAAAAATAATTTTAATCTGTGTTTACTCTAAAATTTCAAGAGCTTTCACAGAAATTATATAGCTGAGGGAAGAATTCCTGGAAATGGTGTTTCGGAATGAGACTTGCCATTTTTTAGAGTGATTTTTTTTTTTTTTTTTTTTTACTAGCACTGCAATAAATCCAAGTATTGTAAAATCAGTAATTTTTATTTCCACCAGTTAGTCGTTCACACTAACAAAAGTGTATCCTTCTTTGGCTTATTAAATGTCCAATCTCTTAAAGTTAACAAAGTTAGACTGATTAAACAATTTTTTCTTAAGTGATGTCTTTCACTGCTAGAATATAGAAGGAAATATTAAAAACATTTAGAAGTGACTTAGATTCTAAAGTAAATTGAATTATTCTAGTAATATTCTGAATCTGGAAGACAGTGAGAGGAAAGAAAAGGAGAATGAACTGATTAGGATGACTGAATCAAACAGGGCTGGATCAACCTTGGCTACCAATGAGCATGTACTTCCAAGAGAGGGAATCCCAAATGAATTGCTTCTCATGTTTGCCTGGCTATCCAAATGTTGCTGCCTGCCATTATTGCTATGCTCTGTTCCCTTCCATCTAATGTGTAACACGAGTCCAATGGCTCTTTTTATTGCTTGGAGTGAATTGATATGCTTGTCATGCACAACTTTATCTTCATTCCCGTTCAGGGAGAGAGATATACAGACAATAGACTGACAACATTTGAAGTTTTAAAATCATTTGGTAACAATATTTTTTTAAAACAATACCATGCTATTCATTTTTTCTTACAATTTTAAAAGTAACTGTATAGATTGAAAAAAAAAAGATCTCAAAAGGGAAGAAGGAGAACTATTTTCCTCCCCTACTGTCTTTCATTCCCTCAATTCTATGCTCTGAGGTAAACATGTTTTCTAGGTAAACACATCCTTTTAGAGAGAGTCTATTACAAAAACATGTGTACAATGGCACACTTTTTTAAACGTTATAATTGTTGCATTCTGTGCTCATTGTTCTGCATCTGTATTTTGCATCTCTGAAGAAAAAGTGGAGGTTGGCCCTTGATGTGATTAAAAGTAATAGAATGGCCACAGGTAACATTTGATAATTGACAGTGGCTTTGTGTCAGGCACTGTCTAAGCCTTATATAAGATTACTTCTCATAACTCTCCTAAAATACTATTACTTCCTTCTATATAAATGAAACAGCAGCCTGAAGAAATTAAACAAGCTGTTGAAGCTCACCTAACCTAGTAATGGAAAAGCCAGGCTTAAACATAGGCCGTTGGATTCCAGAGTCCATTCTCCTATCCATCATTCTCGAACTTTACAGGACTAGTAAGTGGAGGGTTGTTGAATTAGCTAAATATAATCTTTAGTAATAACTGTGTAAATTGATTTTACAACAAAGGGGGAACTTTAGAAGAAGGGAAATGTACAGATGGATTTTTCTTTTTTATTGACTGAAAAGGCATTTAGGGACTCTGATGCAACTCTAGAGCACTGTTTCTACATTTTAAATTTTTATATTTTAGCCTTTTTGATCTTTATATCATGACTGAAATAAGCTGGGGCGGCAGGAAGCGGAGACAGTGACAGGCGAGAGAACACATTCTCACTCACGGAAGAGGGTGGATATGGAGTGGAAAGATATAAAAGGGACTGGCGAGTTAATTAGGAGTTC
The DNA here is from genome assembly GCF_003676395.1 of Aethalodelphis obliquidens. NCBI lineage: Eukaryota > Metazoa > Chordata > Mammalia > Artiodactyla > Delphinidae > Aethalodelphis > Aethalodelphis obliquidens. The sequence continues at coordinate 59,398,967 of NW_020837951.1, read as the reverse complement.
TGAGGAAGTTAATGAACTTGCTCCTAATGGTGAAGAGCTTTGGTGGAGCGGCCATCCACAGAGGGAGCAGGCCCATGTGATGTTCATTTGCAAGGCTCTGGGTTGTGCAAAGCAGCAAATTGATACAGGGAAGAGAAAAGGTAGCAGGACAGAGAAGACTGCGGTTAGCTAGTGACTGTCAATTATCAAAGTATGGAAAATCGAGTATTCAGCTTTGTGTTCTCGCTCTCAAAACTGTTTATTACATATCTTGGAATTAGGGATTAGAAAAAAAATCTATATTAAAATGACATTTTTATAGAAAGAACCTGAAGTAGATTTAGCTATGCCATCTCCACAGCCACAACTGGGATAGTCTAACCTTTTGACCTAAGTAGCCAGTCCCATGGCGCCATCTGGTGGCATCTATTGTAATTCCAGGTGTAGGGCCTTTAAAAATACTCAGTCTTTGTAAAAGGATGTGATTTTCAAACCAAACCTACAAAACGAAAAATGGCAGAGAGGCTGGAATAGGTTCAGCAGTGGAGGTAGACATGAGTAATGGCAAACTCTGCCAACATTCTACTTGTGGCTGATGGGAACTTTGACCTATTTGAATTCTAGCTTTTGAGAGGGAAAAAATTGCCCTGGATAGTTCTCTTAAAAGACATTATATTTCTATAAGCATAAAGAATACAGGGCAAAACAAGTCCGTCTTAGGAAAGCCAGGTTGTATAATGTATTGCTAGTGCCTTGGGGGTATGAATGATGTCTTTGGTTTAATTTCTGATTTCCAAATGTGAACCACATAACACACATTTGAGAGTGTGATAAAAGCAATGGGAATATCTAGGCACGTATACATAGAAACACCTAGACCCTGCTCTGTACCTTATAAACCGGAGAACTGGCTAAAGGTGAAGAAGTGTTTAATTCAAGTTTGGGGATGTTCCAAAGTAAGACGGGCAGAAAAAGGAGTGAAGGAATCCAGAACCCTGGAAAATATACCTCTGGTAGGACTGGCTGTGGAGTTCACACAGGGGTGAGAAAGAAGTGAAACCAGAATGGTCTGATGGACTTGAACATGGGCGACTGCTATGACATTGTAGATGAGGACTCACAGGCGTGAGAAGGGTAGCAGGGTTAAGTGATCCTTCGAAGGAGGGTTTGAGAGATCTGCCATCTTAGAGGAGAACTTAGCAATACGGTCCAAGGCACGGCCAATTTTTGAGAAGTTCATCAGAGACAAAAAGAAAACAATTGCATTTAATCGCTAGCATTGTTCTATACACTTTGATGTATCTTATTTAATCTTCATAGAAATCCTCTATGTGTGGTGATAGCCCTAATTATAGATAAAACACTTAGGCTCAGACAGGTAGACAAACTTGTGGAAGGTTATATAAGTGTTAAGTTAAAGAACACTTGCCAAGACCATGTTATTTTTTCCACATTTCATGGCAAAACTAGAGTTTAGGAAGGTTCTCAGACGGATGGTAAAGTAAATGTTCAAGATGCCTCATAATACTAGCACATCTCTTAGGTGCTCAGTGGATATTGATGGAGGCATGGTAAAGCAGACAAATATAACTGCTTTCAAATGAAAGGGGCAGGTTGACCTTAGAAATGAGAGAATATGTAGTGAGCAAGTTAAGCCATATTTGAAAATATCCCCTGAACTGAGGAACATAACTGCTGATCTTTTCATGTAACTTACCCTTCAGTACATGCTAGTCTATGATAATATAAGACAAATGAGATTTTCTGGTATTCTAAACTTCAAATTAAAAAACAACAAAAACTCATTCTATGAAAGAGAAATGGTTACAGTAGTTTTTCAGTCTGTAGCAGAACATAAGCTATGGGCAATGTTAGTAAGTGTTCTGTGGTAAAAGGGCTGAACAGTTGGTGACTTGATTTGGGGAGTTTTCTGGTCACTTTCTTCCCCTTTTAGAGACTGACAGTGGGCTTGACCTTGGTAAAGGCTCTAAGAGATCCTATGGTAACAAGCCTGTTGGAATTGTTTAAGCAATCATTGTCCCACCCTTTTGTTCTGAAAGTATTTTCCCCTGCAATGCATATAAAATTTTATATGCAATGCATATAAAATTTATCAGTATTCTTTTACTTCGGGAAATACGATGATGAATAAGATTCATTATGACTCTACTAAAAGATTCTCTCAGGAAACTTGTATTTAGCTTTGCTCTATAACTAACCACATAAACAACCAAATACTATGCATATAAAACTTTTCGTTATGAAAAGATGAGTTTGTCACCATCAGAACTTACTTTGGAATTATTTTTAATTGGATTTATATTGTCACCTCTTCTGTTGATGAGCCAGAAAATGTGTAATTGATCATATACTCGTGTGATCTTGCAAGGTGAGGCAAGAAGCATACTTCAAAAAAAAATTTCATATTTTAAAATTTTCACACCAAGTCTGAATGTTATTCAATGTGTTTGTCTTTATTTACATTTGTAAAAGAAGGAAGGAAAGATAAAAAGAAATTGTCAACATTTAAGAAATTATAGTCCATGTTGGTTGTACCACTTTTGTACTCCTTGCTATGAGGAGGTTATTAAAAATTCTTGTATTTGAAGTGGTGTTGAACACATTAGTTTACAAAAAGAAAATCTTTAAGTCAGGAAAGTCTATGGGAATGTGATTTTATTCTTAATCTGGTATTATTGGCTTCTTGAGTCAATCATCTGAATTATAATACCTGTCATCTCCCTGTTTCTCTTTGCCACCAGAGGGAGATGAAAAGTCACATGTAGGGCCCAGCATTGATTGTCAGTATTAGTGTTTGGTAATATTCATCTGTCTCTCTCAGGGAGCTTTATTATCACATTATTTCTAGACACTGATAAGGCAAAGCATGTTGCTATTGGGAAGTGTTACTGTGATTTCCAGCTTCATTCATGTGACCAGAAGAACATTATTTTATGCAATTCAGTTCATCGTAATCCCAGAGAATAGTAGAATTTATAGCATCGTCAAAGCTGATGTTTGACAAGGAAGATCCTTACCTCATAATAAATGAGTTGACTCTCTCAATTTTGGACAAGTGACTTACCCAAACACTACAGTTAGCGTATTTTAACTTCACAAATAACCAAAAGTGTCTTGTGTTTTTCAATTTAAGTGACAGGTTTTCCAGAGGGTCTGACCTGCTCAAATTTAAGTTAAAAGATAAGGGAATTCCCTGGTGGCTCAGTGGTTAAGAATCCGCCTGCCAATGCAGGGGACACGGGTTTGAGCCCTGGTTCGGGAAGATCCCACATGCCGTGGAGCAACTAAGCCCATGTGCTACAACTACTGAAGCCTGCATGCCTAGAGCCCATGCTCCACAACAAGAGAAGCCACCTTAATGAGAGGCCTGCACACAGCAACGAAGAGTAGCCCCCGCTCGCTGCAACTAAAAAGAAAGCCCGTGCGCAGCAACAAAGACCCAATGCAGCCAAAAATGAATAAATAAATTAATTTAAAAAAATAATTAAAATATAAAAAACCCTTTGTATTTATCAGCTCTTATTTTTACTTATAAATATACTTGATGGAAATTTACTGGATTTTTGTGGGCGTTACTTTTTTTTAGCCCCCCCCACTTTATATATATATTACAGATATATCAGCAAGGCTATAGATTATTGATATAATTTCATTATTTCTCTTGCCCAATATTTTTTTCCTATTTTGTTTATTTTTTTTTTTTTTTGCGGTATGCGGGCCTCTCACTGTTGTGGCCTCTCCTGTTGCGGAGCTCAGGCTCCGGACGCACAGGCTCAGCGGCCACGGCTCATGGGCCCAGCCACTCCACAGCATGTGGGATCCTCCCGGACCGGGGCACGAACCCGTGTTCCCTGCATCGGCAGGAGGACTCTCAACCACTGCGCCACCAGCGAAGCCCCCTGCCCAACATTCTTAAATAAACAACATAAAGATCTTAAATCTAGTGAATCATGACAGTATACGCTGACTCCAAAAAATGGACAAGAAGAAACAGATGATTTGCTGTATGTCAAGTAAAATGCCTTACTTGTTTTCGAAAATTTTGCTTTTTAAACGTGCTTTGATTAAACAATAATGCTATAGGGAAACTTGAAAAATGGATTAGTTTATTAACATTATTGTATCTTATTATCCTAGAAATTTTACTTAAAAACAGAATAATAAAGTTGAAATACTTTTTCCCTATATCCCAGTGTTATTTCTTGGTATTTTGAATAATATGAAAGTTTGTAACTAAATGGAAAGATACAAAATACTTTTTGGAGTCTGGTGAAGTGCAAATTATTATGAAAACAAAATAAATGTAGGTTTTTTCCAGAATGTTAATTTCTTTGAAATTATCGTAAATTTTTATATTGCACCTTGCTTTAGCAGTATAGCTCATTGTGTGCTAATTTGCTTGGGGCTTGCTGTGGTATGGGAGCCAACTCTGACTTAAGGTTTGTGTGTGTGTGTTTCTAAATTTCTTTTTAATTGTGTGGCTCATGTTCATATACATTTGCATCCAAGCAAGTTTGGAAATGCTCTTTTTTTGTTAGGTAGACTCAAATATATAGTCTATGTTTTAATGAGAAAGATGTTGCATTCAGCTGTAAAAATGATCTCAGTGTAGTGTTGTATCTGAACAATGGTTTCACCAGCCTTGGAATTCTTTTCCTGACCAAGATAACAGTAGTTGTTGTAGCTATCTAACGACCTTCCCAAACAAAGCTGAGAATGTGGAAGCCTGGTAGGCAGAGAGGATGGAGTTGATACTTATGAACCAAAGAGTGGAGCAAAGAACACTCGGGAGAAAAGACAGGAAATGGATGAATAAAATGTCAACAGAGAGGAGTTAGCCAACAGGCAAATCTAAGTATGAAGCAATGAGATGGAAACCAACAGCGAAAAACCAAACCTAAAATAAGTAGCTTCCAAAGGAAATGACTCCTATAGGAATGAGAACTGCTCAACATAAACCCATCGTGTAGTCTTGTTGGATTAAATAAAATGCATTGAAATCACTAGTGGAGCTAATAAACTTATTAGACCTTTCCAGCTTTCCAGGCTTTAGACAGTTAAAAGTCTCATGGCTGTACACTAGAACTTGGAAAATCGTTATCTGATTGATCATTTTAACCAATATTTTCAGAAAATATTTCATTATAAAATGATCTCATAGAAATCAGTAAGAAAAAGACAAATATATTTAAAGGTGGATGAAAGGCAAAGTTAAATAATACATAAAATATTGCCTAATCACACAGGTAATTAAATGTAAAATGAAGCAAAACATTTTAAATTTATTAAAATAGAAGAGTGCAATATTTTGTGTTAGTAAAAGTGAGGAGAAATGGTCAGATACTTGCACTGTTGGAAGGATGACACGTTTCAAAAATCCTTCAAACGTACATATCTTTCAACTTAATATGTTTGCATCTAGGAATTTATTCTAAAGGAATTATTTGAACAGATGTACAAACATACATGTAGACAGATGTTCATTGCAAATTACTGTGAAGATTTTTAAAAGATTACACGTACACAAATATCTACACAAAGAAATAAGAAATTCAAAAATGCCAGCACATTACATTAAGTGAAAAAAGTTCATATGGTATGTCAATTTTTGTAAAAATGTGTGGGTTCATAGATAACTATAAAATTATTAGTATTATATAATATAATATCAAATTATATTATTTTTAGGACTTTTCTCTGGCTCATAGGATTATTTTGTCATTTTATGCTTACTTTCTGTATTCTCTGAACATATTATATGTGTTACTTTTTTATTCAGAAACATTATAAAGCTAACTGTGTGTTAGGGGAGAAAGAATTGTACATAGAGGCAAAAACAGGTGTTGAGTCAGATCTAGTGAGTAGTGAATGACCTTGACAATATAGAATTAAGAAACAATGGTGTCCCAAAGGCTTATACTTCTATATGTTCTAACCAACTTAGTCAATTTCTTAATTAGTTCATTTATGTATAAACAGCCTAAAAAGACAGGGAGACTCCCAATATCAAAATGAAAAATTAAAGTGATTTTATGTTTGGGTGTGTTTATACCAGGTAAACTACTTTGGACTTTATACAACATTTTACAATGGTGTCTAAGGTAGTACCTAATATTAAACCCATATGCTTAGTATATTAAACAGTAATGCATTTGGAGTGGAGAGGTTATGACCTTTTTAAAGAAAATATTTTTTTAACATCTTTATTGGAGTATAATTGCTTTACAATGGTGTGTTAGTTTCTGCTGTATAACAAAGTGAATCAGTTATATGTGTACGTATATCCCCATACCTCCCTCTTGCGTCTCCCTCCCACCCTCCCCATCCCACCCCTCTAGGTGGTCACAAAGCACCGAGCTCATCTCCCTGTGCTATGCGGCTGCTTCCCACTAGCTATCTATTTTACATTTGGTAGTGTATATGTGTCCATGCCACTTTCTTACTTCGTCCCAGCTTACCCTTCCCCCTCCCTGTGTCCTCAAGTCCATTCTCTACATCTGAGGTTATGACCTTTATTTAACTCGATACTGCACTGCTTTTTGCAGTTGTGATTTTTTTTAATAAACTGGCACTTAGACGGATAATGTAAGCATTTAAAAAACCCTCCCAATACAACTACTAAGCCCCCAGCAGTTAGGTAGTTAAATTAATAGGAAAAGAATTGAAAATGAAAATATTGAAAATATTTCAAATTAGAATCTCAACGTAAAATCCTATTCATCAGCATGTCATTCATTCATAGCAACATTATGTGAGAGGGGAAAAACACACTAACACACAATTGACAAATATGCCATTTCAGGTAGAAATGTGCTGCTTCATTTATTTTTTTGATGAACAGAAAGTATGTATCAGCAGTGAAAAGATCATTACACCTACTCCCTCCTTTGGAATAAAAAGGAAAACTTGAACTCTGTAGTTGGAGTTTGCTTTTTAATCCTAGGAAATATGTGAAAAAATGCTTTATTCATCTGAGTGATATTGATAGAATATAATGTTAAGATATGGTTATGTCAATTTTAAAAATAACTTCCCATACCATAGTTTTAGTTAAATCAATGGTTACATCTTATATCTTCTCTCTATGTGATAATATTTTGGTTTAACCGACTGTAAAACTCTCCAAAGTTTTTTTTTAAATTTTTTTTACCTTGAAATTAATGACTGTTCTATCAAGAGAGTTTTACTCTTAGATTTAGCATTTGTATCAGTGCATGTTTGCATACATTTCCCAAAGATGCTTCATGGATTAATGTAAGTTGGCATATTTTCTTTGTCCATCACTCCTAGATATAACATATTTACCGGTTAGGAACTCAACACAGAGACATATAAGCAGTACATTAACAGAAAACACATATTAAATAGCAAATGAAGGCCAAGTTTACAGTTTTAGAAACTGCCTGGGAAATTAAATCTTTAAAACAAATACCTGTCACCTACACCTTTTTTTTTTTTTTTTTTGTGGTACGTTGGCCTCTCACTGCTGTGGCCTCTCCCACTGCGCAGCACAGGCTCCGGACGCGCAGGCTCAGCGGCCATGGCTCACGGGCCCAGCCGCTCCGCGGCATGTGGGATCTTCCCAGACCGGGGCACGAACCCGTGTCCCCTGCATCGGCAGGCGGACTCTCAACCCCTGCGCCACCAGGGAAGCCCTGTCACCTACACCTTTAACACTTCATTTCCTGCCTGGACTGCCATCTGAGAAATAATATAGACAACCCTGTGGATGGTATGGACTCCCAGCATCTATACTTCTGTTCTTTTTCAGACCCAGGATGGAATTGTAGGCAACAAACTCCACTACTTTCCCAGGACTAGGCCTTAGACCCAGAGAAAGTTCTCCTTACCTCTGCCAGTTGAAATAGCCTCTGTTCCCTAGAATAGAGAATAGAGGCACTTCCTCTTCATGTCAGCTGTGGATTTGTTGTCCTCACTTAGGTCACATGGTAGTCTCTGCCAGCCTGGCCTGATCTGGAGCTGTTCAGCTCTTACCGCAGCAGGAATGCTGTATGTGCGAGATGCCAGAGAAGTGTAAAATTAATCCCTTCCCCTGGCGTTGTCCATCTTGGTTTTCTCATCCTCCACTGACTTTTCCATTGCCCAACTGGACACCACTTTTCATTTCTATGCAGTTTATTCTGAGAGTCTCCCCCCTACCACACTATGTTCTTTTTACCCTTCTGGGCGTATATTGTATATTTTTTATACTCTTAGTACATTCTGTATGGTCCTCAAAAATACTATTTATATATATATAAAATACGGAATCATTGTTATACACTTGAAACTAGTATAACATAAATCAACTATACTTCAATTAAAAAAAAGAAAAAACTAGCAATGTAAATCAACTATACTTCAATAAAAATAGAATTAAAAATAGGGGGATAAAAAGAAAAAATGACAGTCACAGACTTTTCACAGATGTCTTTATCAGGTAGATGAAGTCCCCTTTAATTCCTAGTTTTCTGGATGTTTCCATAATAAATAGGTGTTATTTTTTTTAAGTATGAGATATAATAGATACATGATACATTAATAAATCAAACGAATTGCAATTTGAAAGTTACAGGGGTTATTATGCCTGATGTCCACCAAGCCTTATAATGTTAGTTTGTAATTCTGTGATACATGTTACTTGTTATTGCTAATAGTGCAGAAAGTGAGTATAACTATTAAGTGATTCCTGGTGTTCATTACAAAATCAGAAAGGTTTTGATTACAAAGAGTATTTATGGTTAATAGGATTTCATGGATATTTGTACAAGTAGTACTAGTAGAGATGGCAATATTGTTTTAAATTGGTGAATTATCATTGTTATGGGCTCAATTATGTGCCCCTAAAATTTATATCCTGAAGCTCTAACTCCCATGTGATTATATTTGGAAATAAGGCCTTTAAGGAAGTAGGTAAGGATAAATGATGTCATAACGGTGGGTCCCTAATTCATGTGACTGGTGTTGTAGGATAGGAAGAGACACCAGCCTCCAGAATGGAGAGAAGAGAAACCTCTGTGTTTTTGAAGCCACCTAGTCTGTGATATTTTGCTCTGGCAGCCCTAGAAGAGTAATATGATTATTATTGGATGGTAATTCAATGATGGTCATAGGAGAACCAATAAAGAGAAATACCAGACACCCAAACCTCCTGGTAACTGTCATCTATAGGATGATGGCACATGACCTAATTAGACTGCATTTGCCAAACTTAGGGTATAGACAAGGTAGAACACAGAACTCTTGCCTGGCTATTGCAACCAAAACTCCTCCCTGCATTATGTACTGGCCACATAAGGACTTGGTGTGTGGGGGGAAGGGGAGGAAGATAGGAAGATATTGTCATTTGATAATATACCATACTTCATTTAAATTTAGGTAATTTTACCTAAATGTCTTCTGTGTTCATCTTACTCTTTTTTTTTTTTGGTGGTACGCGGGTCTCTCACTGTTGTGGCCTCTCCCGTTGGGGAGCACAGGCTCCGGACGTGCAGGCTCAGCGGCCATGGCTCACGGGCCCAGCCGCTTTGCGGCATGTGGGATCTTCCCGGACTGGGGCACGAACCCGTGTCCCCTGCATTGGCAGGCGGACTCTCAACCATTGCGCCACCAGGGAAGCCCCCCATCTTACTCTTGACAATAATGCTTTTCTGCCTGAGTCAGCACAGTTGAAATCTTAAAGGGTCACGTATGCAGGGAACTCAGTAAGTTTTATAAACCAGATCTCACATTAAGCTATCAAGTAAATTTTCAATCCAGAAACAATTTACCCTGTAAAATATGACTTTTCCTTCTAGATATTTGAAAGAGAAGAAACTAGAAATTGGTAGTGGAATGTAACAAGGAAATTGATCCACATATTCTTTTAAAAAATGCATTCCAGTTTAATTAAAAGTAATGTTTTATTTCCCCTGCCTACAAATTGTCTAGATAGAATACACCCAAGGTCTTGAGAAGTGCTGACTACGAGATATGTGAGTTGAAATATCATAAGGAAATTCTCTGTGAAATTATTTTTTTAAGATTTGACCTATATCTGTCACAGAAAGGTTTGTGACTTAATTTATTTATTAAGCTTTTATTGAACATGAACAATGTACCCATCATTATTATATAATAGAAAATAAGAGAAATTAAAAGCTTGAAACCATTAACATATTGATTACATAGGCAATAAATTCAAGTCAATCTGTAAAAGATCAAAGTAATGGTTATTTATGTAGCATAATCTATATAAACAGAAAGAAAATGATACATGAGTATAGCGTGAAGGTAGAACTTTTGGAGGAATCTAGAGCTATATTTTGCAATTGCATAAAAGCACCCTTCTCCTCATCTCCATGGCTGAAAACCTTGAATGCATCCTTCCTTCTTCTCCTGCCTTCATATTTTAGAACACATTTTGTAAATATGTGATTGGTTGTACTTTGAAAAGATCCTCCTCTATCTTTTCCTTTCCCTTTCTACTTGAGTTCAAAACTCTCTTCCTTTGTGAGGGTTGGATTATTTTAATAATTTCTTTGTCTCCACTAAATTCCAGGAATTTGCCTCACACCTGTCCTGCATTTTTCTATCCTGGGTTCTTCTAAAGCCTTACATCACGTTTCTCACCTGTGTTTAAAGTTATAAGGACTTCTATTACCTGCAGCATCTGGTATGTTATTTTTTCTCTGACAATCAAATTTATCTTAATCTAATCCTAAGGTTTTACCTTATCTTTATAATCCATTAATGCCTACCACACTCTCCAGTCAGGGCAGATTGCTGATGAATTTTCACTTATACCCTTGAGTTGTATGCTCTGTTTAGTTCTCACTTCTGTCCTTGACTGTAGTGACATCCTTGCTCTTCTTAGCTTCTTTTTCTGCTCCTCTAGTTTTAGTTCACTTCTGCCCCTTAGCATCTGACGTCTTCTAGTCTGGACTGGGCTCGGATTGCATATATATTAAGAATTGTGCAGTTGAAATTTAATTCATCTTGTGTTTTGCCCATTGTTACGTTATGCCATTTGTAAGATCTCTGAAAAGAGGGAACAATCTTTTATATTTACAAAAATATGCATATAAATATACTTATAGCTATTCTATGATCTTTTATTGAACAAATAAATATTACATATGGGCTAATTTGATAACTGCCACATAAATCCATGATGCCAATTTTCTACATGTACCTATAAACTTTGTATATAATAACATGAGAATAGAGTCATTTGAGGATATTAAGAATATATTTGTTCTTGATAATGCAGTGTTTATCTGTCAGTCATTAATGAAAATTGAGCTGATTATTTAAGGCTACCTGAAATGTAATTCTGCTTAAGAAAAAATAGACATGACTTTTAGTAACCAAATAAACCAAATTTAGTGTGACTAAATGTGTGTGATGTGTGCAAAGTAGATGAGAAGATATTGAAGCTAAATAGTTATAAGCACACAGAATAGTTGAACAAGAACTTTTTTTAAAATAGGTGATGTTCAAGTATGGACTAAATTTGTGAAATTCAAATACAAGAAGGTGAGTTATTCAGATGATAAGCTCTCATTAGAAAGAAAACCACAGAGTAGATCACAATGAATATTAAAGACAACATTGATAATGTATGCCTCACTGATTTGAATCTTTAGGATGGTGATTTAAAGACACTAAAAATCCATGTTTATGCGTGTTCTGTAATGAACTGAATAAAAAATATGGGACAGAGTAAAGGCACTTCCAGCATGAGAACGTAAGCCCCACTTTATTTTAACAACGTATATCACTGCCCACCTCTGATTCCTCTGAGTTTGATCTTGGGTGAACCAAACTTAAGTGAATTTATTTTACATCATCTATTTTCCAAATAAGTCTGGGTATATGATTAAATTTTCCCAGCTGAAAAGAAGAAAGTTAGGCTTTATTATTTGTCTTTTTATGCCTGTATGGTACCTTGTGTTTACCTAGTGGTTTGCCATTTTCAGGGCATTTTTATGTGCATTATTGCATTTGATTTCTTTGAGATAATTAAGGAAAGATTATTACATTCATTTGTAGGTGTGGAAGCTGAGGCTAAGAAAAATGACTTACTTATGGCCATATATAATGGTACAGATGAGAGCAAAATCTTTAGATCGTGATTTTTGCCTTTGAGGTTATTACAATCTAATTGAGGAGTCAGAATAAAAAGTGAACTAAGTTAATTAACTTATTAAAATAATAATACAAGATTGCTTTGGCTATTCGGGGTCTTTTGTGTTTCCATAAAAATTATGAAGTTTTTTGTTCTAATTTTGTGAAGAATGCCAGTGGTAGTTTGATAGGGATTGCATTGAATCTGTAGATTGCTTTGGGTAGTATAGTCATTTTCACAATATTGATTCTTCCAATCCAACAGCATGGTATATTCATCTGTTTATGTCATGTTTGTTTCTTTCATCAGTGTTTTATAGTTTTCTGAGTTCAGGTCTCTCCCCTCCTTAGGCAGGTTTATTCCTAGGTATTTTATTCTTTTTGTTGCGATGGTAAATGGGATTGTTTCCTTAATTTCTCTTTCTGATTTTTCGTTGTTGGTGTATAGGAATGCCAGAGATTTCTTTGCATTAATTTTGTATCCTGCAACCTAACCAAATTCATTGATTAGTTCTAGTAGTTTTCTGGTGGCATCTTTAGGATTTTCTATGTATAGTATCATATCATCTGCAAACAGTGATAATTTACTTCTTCTTTTCCAATTTGTATTTCTTTTATTTCTTTTTCTTCTCTGCTTGCCATGGCTAGTGAATAAGAGTGGACATCCTTGTCTTGTTCCTGATCTTAGTGGAAATGCTTTCAGTTTTTCACCTTTGAGTATGATGCTTGCTGTGGGTTTGTCATATGTGGCCTTTATTATGTTGAGGTAGGTTCCCTCTATGCCCATTTTCTGGAGAGTTTTTATCATAAATCGGTGTTGAATTTTGTCAGAAGCTTTTTCTCCATCTATTGAGTTGATCATATGGTTTTTATTCCTTAATTTGTTAATATGGTGTATCAGATTGATTGATTTGTGTATACTGAAGAACCCTTGCGTCCTTGTGATAAATCCCACTTGATCATTCTGTATGATCCTTTTAAGGTGTTGTTGGATTCTGTTTGCTAGTATTTTGTTCAGGATTTTGCATCTATGTTCATCAGTAATATTGGTCTATAATTTTCTTTTTTTGTGATATTTTTTTCTGGTTTTGGTATCAGGGTGATGGTGGCTTTGTAGAATGAATTTGGGAGTTTCTCCCTCTGCAGTTTTTTGGAAGAGTTTGATAAGGATAGGTGTTAGCTCTTCTCTAAATGTTTGATAGAATTCGCCTATGAAGCCATCTGGTCCTGGACTTCTGTTTGTTGGAAGATTTTTAATTACCATTTCAATTTCATTACTTGTGATAGGTCTGTTTAAATTTTCTAATTCTTCCTGGTTCAGTCTTGGAAAATCAGGCTCCCTGACTTCAAATTATACCACAAAGCTACAGTAACCAAGACAGTATGGTCCTGGCACAAAAATAGAAATATAGATCAATGGTACAGAGTAGAATGTCTAGAGATAATCCCACACACATGTGGCCACCTAATTTACGACAAAGGAGGCAAGAACATACAATGAAGAAAAGACAGCCTCTTCAATAACTGGTGCTGAGAACACTGGACAGCTACATGTAAAAGAATGAAATTAGAACACTACCAAACACTATACACAAAAATAAACTCCAAATATATTAAAGACCTAAATGTAAGACCAGACACTATAAAACTCTTAGAGGAAAACAGGAAAAACACTCTTGACAAAAACCACAGCAAGATCTTTTTTGACTCACCTCCTAGAGAAATGGAAATAAAAACAAAAATAAATGGGACTTAATTAAACTTAAAAGCTTTTGCACAGCAAAGAAAACCATAAAAAGACAACCCTCAGAATGGGAGGAAATATTTGCAAATGAAACAACAGACAAAGGATTAATCTCCAAAATACACAAACAGCTCATGGAACTCAATATCAAAAAAACAATCCAATTAAAAAATGGGCAGGGGCTTCCCTGGTGGTGCAGTGGTTGAGAGTCTGCCTGCTGATGCAGGGGACACGGGTTTGTGCCCTGGTCTGGGAAGATCCCACATGCCGCAGAGCGGCTGGGCCGGTGAGCCGTGGCCGCTGAGCCTGCGCGTGCGGGGACTGTGCTCCGCAACGGGAGGGACCACAGCAGTGAGAGGCCCTCGTACTGCAAAAAAAAAAAAAAAAAAAAAAAAAAGGGCAGAAGACCTAAATAGACATTTCACTAAGGAAGACATACAGATGGCCAAGAGGCACATGAAAAGATGCTCAACGTCACTAATTATTAGAGAAATGCAAATCAAAACTACAATGAGGTATCACCTCATGCTGGTCAGAATGGCCATTATCAAAAAATCTAGAAACAATAAATGCTGGAAAGTGAGTGTGGTTAAAAGGGAACCCTCCTGCACTGTTGGTGGGAATGTAAATTGATACGACCACTATGGAAACAGTATGGAGTTTCCTTAAAAAACTAAAAATAGAACTACCATATGACCCAGCAATCCTGCTACTGGGCATATACCTTGAGAAAACCATAATTCAAAAAGAGACATGTACCACAGTGTTCATTGTAGCACCATTTACAATGGCTAGGACATGGAACCAACCTAAATGTCCATCGACAAATGAATGGATAAAGAAGATGTGGCACATATATACAATGGAATATTACTCAGCCATAAAAAGAAATGAAATTGAGTTATTTGTAGTGAGGTGGATGGACCTAGAGTCTGTCATACAGAGTGGAGTAAGTCAGAGAAAAACAAATACCATATGCTAACACATATATATGGAGTCTTAAAAAAAAAAGATACTGATGAGCATTGTTGCAGGGCAGGAATAAAGATGTAGACATAGGGAATGGACTTGAGGACATGGGGTGGGAGTGGGAAGCTGGGGCAAAATGAGAGAGTGGCATGGACATATATACACTACTGAATGTAAAGTCGTTAGCTAGTGGGAAGCAGCAGCATAGCACAGGGAGATCAGCTCAGTGCTTTGCAATGACCTAGAGGGGTGGGAGAGGGAGGGTGGGAGAGGGAGGGTGGGAGGGAGGCTCAAGAGGGAAGAGATACGGGAACATATCCCCATATATGGGAATATGGCTGATTCACTTTGATGTACAACAGAAACTAACACAGTGTTGTGAATCAATTATACTCCAATAAAGATCTATTAAGATCTATTAATACAGATATTTCAATTACAAAACAAGTATAGAAGAGGCAGCTTTTTGCCCCATCTTTAAATTTTAAGTTTTTTTCTCCTCCTTCTCAAAATAATCGCAGTCACATATAAGTAGCCAGTGAATGATAACCTTAGAGAAGTGACCTGTTTCATCTCAGTGAGCATCTGACTTCCAGCAGGTGATCTCATCTCCTGTAGCTCCTCAAAGGTTTATGCCTAAAACATACTCAAGATGTAGAAAAGAAACACATTTCAAACTTTAGACCCAGACACACTCTCACCTATCTTTGTCTGACACAGAGCAGTTCTTAGTGAGCAGAGAAAGAATTGAGATGGTGAAAAGAACAGACTGTGATTGAAACGTTTTTCACTACAATCCGTGCACCTGGAGGGCTGAACTTTGCCAGGAATGACCCACGGTTTGCTGATGATGCCAGAAGTGAAAGCTGGGGCCTTGACTTGGGGTAAAGGCTAATGTTCCCTCTAATGTCTATGGGCTGTGAGTCAATGACCTTATTAGTTGATTAACAAGTTTTGAAAACTGAGTTTATTGTTATGATCAAATAAAACTTAGAACACAATTGTTTTGAAACACTTAATGAGATGCATAGTCATGATGGTATTTCATGGTAATTAGACAGAAAGGGTTAGAGACTTGGAAGATCCAATGAAAGGCTTCAAGTACTTTAGAATTTTCTGGCATCCCCAAGCCTAGGGTGAGATGGGGAAGAGCAAGAAAGGTTATAACATCCGGATTTCCAAAGAGATCAACCATGTTGATTTGTTTAATGATACCTTATACCTCTTTTATTCTATTTAACTGTATTTTAATCCATTATCTCAAAATATTTATTGAGCTTTCCTGTCTGAGCCATCGTTTCTATGCTGGGCATATAAAGGGGAGAGGTTTTACGTGTCATGAGAGAAATAGCTATTTATTGGGTGCCTGATCTGTGCCCAGTGGAATTCTGAGTGCATCATGGATGTTTTCTCACAAACTCATGAAGCTGTTTCTATAATAATCTTACTGGTGTGGCAGTAGGCACAGAGATCTGGGGTGGAATTAATTAAATATGTTTGTGGTGGAAGAGTTTAGCAAACTGCCTGTCACAGTATTGGTATTAAATAAATGCCAAGAAAATAATGCTTAAATTAAAATGTTTAATTTGGTAAATTGAGGTGTTAGATTCAGGGCTTCTGTTTCTGACGTTCCTACTAGCAGAGTGTATGAATAGACTTTGGAGTCCGTGTCTTAATTCTACTTCTAGATAAATGACTTGAACAAGTTAGAGAAACTCTCGCAAACTCAGTGTTCTTATGTTAATAATGAAGGTACAATATGTGACCTGCAGTGTTGTTTGAGGAATGATAGAGGATGGTATGGACAGTGTTGTTTGTATAGATATACGCTAGATCTTCAATGAATAATGGGTATTATTTTCATTACATTACATTTTCAATAAACTTTTCTTACATTTGAAGGAGGCTGGACTCAAACCTCAGATCGGGTTCGCTTTCCTCTGTATTTTGTTCATATCCTTATTAATGTCTTTCCTCCTAGTTTTACTTAAATGGATTCATTAGGATTATGTGGTCAATAATTTCATATTAAAACCTCTATCCTACAGATTATATCATGTGAACTCTTTGAAATTGGTTTTCCTAAAATTTAGCACATCAGTCTAGCAAACACCTATTGGCTCCTTCTTTTTTTTTTTTTTTTTTTTAATTCATGTTTTGCTGCGTTGGGTCTCCGTTGCTGTGCGTGGGCTTTCTCAAGTTGTGGTGAGTAGGGGCCATTCTTCGTTGCGATGCTCAGGCTTCTCATTGCAGTGGCTTCTCTTGCTGCGGACAACGGGCTCTAGGCATGCGGGCTTCAGTAGTTGTGGCTCGTGGGCTCCAGAGCGCAGGCTCAGTAGTTGTGGCGCACAGGCTTAGTTGCTCCGCGGCATGTGGAATCTTCCTGGACCAGGGCTCAAACCCGTGTCCCCTGCATTGGCAGGTAGATTCTTAACCACTGCATCACCAGGGAAGCCCCTATTGGCTCCTTCTTCTACTTTCCCCAACTAGTTCCTTTCTCCCAAGTTTCCCTATTATTCTATGATAGGTATTTTGCATCAGCTTCATTTTTGGTTCTATTTCATAATCCTAAACGTGTGTGTGTGTGTGCGCGCACAACTGGGTGTATGTCTGTGTTAACCTTTTTCTTACCTATTTTTAATTTAAGGTTATCTTTTTTATGTATCTTAGTATCTTAGATAATTTTTGGAACAAGTTGGGGTATAAACAAAAAATGAAAAACTGGTTTACTAGAAAATAATGGAATTGTTTTTATTTCCTAAGTTACCTGCTTTTCCTTTCAGTGCTTTAGTTTTGGTTCAGTCATAGATCAGGCTCAGTAGTTGTCACATTTGGGCTTAGTTGCTCTGTGGCATGTGGGATCTTCCCAGACCAGGGATCCAACTCATGTCCCCTGCATTGGCAGGCTGATTCTTAACCACAGCACCACCAGGGAAATCCTAAATCACTAATTTTATATTTAAATAAAAATAAAATACCATATTTGCAGAGATAATTTTCAACTTTGGTCGTCTGACTAGTATCCATTTTGTTTTGTTTTTTTGCGTGCTGGCTTGTGAAGTTATGCTTGATAATATATTCAAAATACTGAGGTCCCTTGATGAACTCAGATGTAGGTAGGTAGGAAAATAGAGAACTCCAGGGGTACTTGGAAATGTAATGATGAATTAGACCTATTTTCTTTCACAAACTGCTTTCCAAGCACATTGTAGTGAATACAAAACACATTTCGACATCTTAGGTGATAGGGATTTCTCAATACACAGGGCAATATTTTATAACTCCTTCAGCAATATAAATCCAAGTGTAGAAATACAAAATAGTATGACTTTGGCTGCCAGTGGAAAAAAAACATATTTCAGTCTAATTCTGTCAAAATTCTCAGCCCCTACTCCGCTGGAGTAGTTTATTGTCTCAATCTGGTGTTAGTCCTTAAAGAAAACTTACCATGACCTCAACTTCAGTACTCCGTGTGGTTTAAAAGGAGTTTTGCCTGAGTGAAGAGAGTATACATTTCCAGTAAAAATCAAGGATTTTGCATATGTACATATGTATTTGAGCTTAAGATGTATATAGTTATTTAACCTTTTGTGCCATAAAATAAGACATCAAATGAGGAAGAAGCAACTAACTTGTTGAATCAAATCACTGTCTTCCAATGATTATATATCTTACATAGCACAAAGATTGCATGCATATGAATGAATGCAAATGATTTACTTTATGTTCCCTTGCAATTTAAATCTGCATGTTTTTAATAGTTTTCTTCCTATCTAATAGTTTTTATTTTATAGTATTTCATGTGATGATCAACTTAACTTACTTTTAAAGTTCTTTCTTCAGATTTCATGGTAAGACAAGAAAGACACTGACAAAAATGGCTGGTACATTTGTTTAGTAGATGCTGTCAGTGCTACATTTCTGAAGGGCTCTAAATTGTCCCGAGTTGGTGTAAAGATGGCCTGTATTCAATGATGTTTAAAAATAGTAAAAATATTATGATTATTAAATCCAATCAACATGCTGTAGCAGTAAACCATCATTACCTTATATTTTTTAAAATGACTTCTCATATCCAGTTTTTAATTCAGCCAACGTGAGTTGGTTAACAACTGTGTGCAAGAAAATAGTCTCAGGGAGTCTAAATCTGTTTAAAATAGTTACTGGCCTGGAATACTTACAGAATCCCACATGTAAATCCTTCATGAACTTACCACGAGAGATTCTGAGAAAGAAAGAAGTCAGATTTCCCTTGTCTTTTTTATTTGAGTATTCTTGGGCATTTGAACCCATGGTTGTCAACACCAAAACCTATAATGGTTAATTCTCAAATATTTAATATTTTTTATTTATCATAAATTATACTACTCAATGTAGCATCATATTTTGTAAAGCTGTAATGGAAGAAGCATCTTTGGAATCTATTTAAGGTTTGACCTTATCATAACTTCATCAATAATTATGACAATTTGTTGTGTTAATTAGCCACTAGGCTTCAAGCACTACTCCAGGAGTTTGAACATTGAAAGTCCAAAACCTTTACAGAAAACATTAATGAAGGATTCTGAAAATAATTTTATAATAACGATATATTCACACTTGAAGAATATCATAAACTTCTCTGAAATAGTGACCTCCAAAGCCTAGTCAGAGAAATGCAGTTGGGATGATTATGTCAGAAAATCCTGAATATATATATCCATGAATTTATGAATTCATAATGCTTATCTATAGAAATTTTAATCCACTACACTTAGGATGTAAACTGGTAAAACTTAAAAAAAAAAAAAACCTAGTAAGTGATTCTAATAAAGGAGATCTGAGGACTACACTTTGAGAAAACTTTACATGGTTTCCTGAGTAAAGTTTAAGAATTTAGATTTAAGGATATCTATGCCGAATATCTCAATCCACTCTTGCAGTTCATAGAGTATATGACACTGTGAAGCCACCAAAATTTCAGTGCAGTACTCATCCACAAGAACCTTGATGTGATTTCCCTTCTCTAAGATCTAGGAATTTCTCAACTTGAATTCAAATGTAGAGGGTCATCTAAAGATTCATATGAAGTCCTTGGTGTGGTATCTTTCCCTGTTAAGGAAAAAAACAATACAATACCATCAAGTTTCTGAAAAAATACTTTTTTCTGTGTGAGAGTAGGGGAGGGTGAGTTCTACTTTTATTGATATTCAAATACTATTATTAAGACCTCATCATATAAACAGTTAATTAAAATACATCCTCTTCATTAACTAAGCTATAATATTATCAAATAAAGAATTCACTACCTTTGGCCCCAAAATGAAATGGTTACCTCTTTTCATTTATTGATATTTTAAAATGTGATATTGACATACCTCTCTATTTGTGTGGCATTTACTACTAGTATGACTTAGGTTATTAATCTTTAAAACACATTTTGGACTATAGAAGTTTTAGTGTATTTTCATGAAAAACTGCAAAGCAATAGAAGAGATGAATTCTTTACAATAGCTAATTTGTGTTATCGAAGACGTTCTTATTTCCTGATTTACACCAAGGTTTGGCAAAGTACGTCTATGTACCAAAGCCATCTGTTGTAAACACAATTTTATTGAAACACAGCTGTGCTCACTTGTTTTTCTGTTTTCTGTGGCTCATTTTACACAACCAAAGCAGAGTTGAGTACTAACAATGGAGGGCATAGGACTGAAAAGCATAGAATATATACTACTAGGCTCTTTAGAGAGAAGTTAGCTGATGCTTAATTTAGACAGCTGAGAGAACAGTAGTTAAGTATATATTGTCTACATTAGAAAACACCAGATTTAAAATAAAATATTAAATATTTGATTGCTTTAATATGCTGATTTATAACAGAATATACATTGCGTATAATAGGGTAATAATCTGTTCTTCAGGCTATTAAAATCTTGATAAATAGGTGAACCAACACCTGTAATTTAAATTGTGCTTATTTCTATTGTTAGAAATACTATATATTTTCTCAACAGGAATATTAAACACCACTTTCATATTTTAAAATAAGGTATATATGTACTCCCATTGAAGAAAAAGATATGAATATAAAATAATTTTTTGTTTTCTTAAATACTGTATTCACTATATTTCTTAAATATAGTTTTTTTGTGTTTTCTTAAATATTCACTGTAGAGTTCAACTTTCCCTCAAATATGTCTTTTTTTTTACCTTTAATGTCTTATTTCTCTTCTAAAAATTCTTGTTGAAAGTGTGTAGGTTCATAATACTGAGTCTTTATATATTTTTCTTAGGTTGAAATTTGATATAGCAAATCAGTAATTTGGGGATGACTGTGGACTGTTCGCTTAGAAGCTCATTCCTCTGCTTCTAGGTTTTAGCAACAATTCTGAAGGAAGTGGGCATTACCATGTCCAACCCTCAGGGATCTTGGAAAGTGTGTCTGTGTGTAAGCAAGATTTTTGTTTTAATGACTGGTAAGAGTTTAGGGCCCAGAAAGGAAGAATGTGAAAAGGCTTGCAATATCGCCAGTTGCAAAGGTGATAGAATATCATTAATGCCTCCACTGAAAAATACTGTAAGTCCAGAGATTATTTATGAGAAATTACAGAAAGCTTTGAGAGTACAAACATTAATCTCACTTTCACACCAATTTTATTATTGTCACTTAGTAAGTAGATCTCCACTTAATGATTTTTCTAATGTGTTATTAAAGTTGTTTCCCATTATAATCTAAATAAATGGCAACTGATGTCAGATTTGCATTATATTTATATTTGAAAATGTACACAGTTATGAAAATTGCTAATTTTTCAGTTGACGCTCAAAGCGACGACTACATTTTATGATGTGTCATTTAAAATACTGTTTTGTAATCCGTAAGTCACTCAGCTCCTTAGGCTGATCCTCCTCAAAATAAATTCCTTAGATCTAATTTTTTAGTTCTTTTATGAAAGAACTATAAATGTTCTGATGTTTTTTATGTTGTTCTGTTGCCAATCATTGTAGATATTCCCTTTTTTGAAAAGAAAAGAAAGATTTTTAAGAAAGACTTTTACGGTTTCACATTCTGTGTATATGTGTGTGTGTGTTTGGATGTGTGTATTTTACGGAAGACTTCGGCCCCCTTCATTGTAAATTAAGGTTCCCAAGAGAAAATAAAGATGGAAAAAATTAATCTGTCTCTGTAAATAAATGGATGGGCTCTAAGTTTTGTAGCCATCTCGCTTGCAGCAGATTAACTGTGACAGATGGACTCTTTAGCTACCCATCATTCACTTTATAAGTTTCAGGTTCTACCTATGTGCCACATAACCTCAAGAAAGACAAGCTTTCCATTATAAATGAAAAAATGACCTTATTCACCACCGTTGTGTTAGACTCAATTTTTAAGTTACTTATCATAACCATAAAAAAGAATAGCAAGTATATAAATCAATGGGATTTTAAGTAACTACATGTCATTAGTGCTAAGTTGAAATTTACCTGCTATAGATCCTTCACTTAACAATTTGCAAAGTGAAAAATATTCAACTGAAATATTAAAATACATATAAGGTCTTGGGCTGGGGTATGTCTGCTTTGCCTCCATCTCATTTTTCCCATTTTAGGAGTCCTAGTAGAATTCTTTCCGCTTCTCACTCTCTGATACTTAAAGACTTTCTTTCATTTTTCCTATTTCTTCTTCCTCTTTCTAATAGTAATATCCAGAATCCCATGTGTTTACTGCTATCCGTTTCTCTTCTTGGGTTTGGGGCTAAATCTGTCTTTTGGAATAGGAACAAGTACTCATGAGAAAAAAAGGGCAATTTCCATTCTTATCACTGTGTCCCCTGATACCAAGACAAAACCCCAGATTGCTTCCTATGTCAAATTATTCATCTTGATGAACTTTAGAAATATATAAATACTTTCCAACTCCTTGTGCATCTGGAAACTCAACTTTGCCTTTCTTTAGCAGGGTTTTAAAGAAAAAAAAGTAAAAGGGATTAGAGATCAAGAGGAAAATTGAAGCATCTTTTGGCACTTCTTTTTTTTTCCCCCCCTCAAGTTTAAAACCATAGAAACATCTCAAAAAGAAACAAAAGAAACAGAAAAGTCAGCAGGATTGCTAGATGACTTTAGTCAACAAATATGTAATACCATGTACAGACCCGACACTGGCACTGGTGTAACAAGAAAAATTAAGTCTCTGAACCCATGTACTATATAGCCTAATAAAAAATAGATGTTCTTTAATTCACTCCTAAAATATGTATGAAATGGTAACTTTGAGACTGTTCTTTAAAAAAAAAAAAAACAAAAACACGTGGTATGATATGGGAGTACAGAAGGATTTTAACTGACTCAGTGAAGTCAGTGAAGAATCTCATGGAAAAGAAATGGTGCTGAGCTGCATTTTGAAGGATGAGTGAAAGTTGGTTAAACTAATATGGAAAAAGGGAAAGTATAACAGGAAAAAAATCTCTGTGGCAGGCGAGTTTATATATACATATTGGGTACAAATAAAATAAAAACAAAAATTAAAAGAGCTAAGGGCAATCGGGGGATAAGATTGGAGATAGAGAGCAGAGAAGATCACACAGGGCCTTGAGACTTTAAAGAATGTTGGTCTAAATGTGCATGTGGATAGTAGCCGTGGAAAGGATTTCAGTGTGAGGAATTACCGTGCTCTGAATCGCACTCTCAAAACATCTGTTCAGAGCAGAATGGAGGGCAGATTTGAGGAGAACCATAACTGAGACAGAGAAATCAGCCAGGTGGCTATTGAAGGAGTTCAACGGAGAGATGCTTGGTAGTAGCTTGGAGGTGGAGAGAATAGGAGAGTTACGTTAAATATTAAAAAAATGAAAGGAACAGGCTAAAAGAGGGCAGGATGGAGGAACTATTGAATCACACAGCTTCTGTTGTTGTTTTAATGTCAGAAAATTGAACATGCTTAAGATCATTGAGAAGGATCCAGTTAAGAGAGAAAGGGGGAAGAGCCACAACAAGTGTTTCAGAGATGGGAGAATTTATTGAAACATTAGATGTGGTGGCAGGAGAGAAGGGGTTTTAATCCTAGAGCCAAAGCTGTGTAATTTTTTGGGAAAAGGACAGAATACATTTTTCTGTGGAAAACAATATTTTATGTAGTGAATTGCGCTTATGGTATGCTATTATACTTCAAGAATATAATGGGTTAAGTATTCTGTGTTGGGCTAGCATTGGAAACTAGTCAAGTGTATCACTCACTCTCCTCTGCTGGAAGAAGTGGTCTTAGATTTAGAGGGACAATCAAACTCATGAAGAACAATAGGTTTTACCCAGCACCGAGTATATTTAGGTTTCCTACAGGATATAGGGCAAAAACCAACACAGCACACACAGTAACAACATAGCACAAGTCTTGCACCTCCCAGCAACAGCTTCTAATGTCCCAACCATTTTGCACTTACAGTGTGTCTTGTCACAAGAGCCAAGTTGCATGTGTTCAGATAAGTTCGGAGAAGTTCAAATGTATGTGACCAGCTAGCCGGGTGGCTCCCCTCAGCCTTCATGACTACACTTACCTGGGGTGGCAGCATCTCATCAGCACCATTAACTCATGAACTGTTTATAGCTGCTTGGTCTAGTCTGTCTTTCTTGGCCAGATTCTCACTTATCTGGGATCTGGTGAAGGTAAAATCCTATGCGTTCCATGAGATAATGGAATTGGAAGATTCACCACATTTCAAATCCTCAGGCATCCCCGAAGTTAGAAGAAAAGCCTCAGAACTCTGTTACTTCCCTTCTACTGCCATGTTTATTATTATTAACCCTTTACCTAATCATTTACTAAAACAATTTGTGGCAGTTTTGTTACTTTTGATTTGTTTTTTGCATTGTTTATAGTTTATCTAAAATTCTCTACAAAAATCAGGCAGTTACATATTTTTCACCTGTCTTGAATAATTACTTGACATAACAGCTTACATTTGTTGAAACTGGTAAGCAGTTGACTGGTAACTTACAAATTTTTATGTTTTATAAATGTAGATATTTTCAGAACTTGACACATTTCATTACTAAGAACAGAAATAATTCTATATATTAAAAATATTTCAGAGTAATTTTTCTGACATTAAAATGATTTTCTAAAAACCCTTAGCTGTTTCATTAGCAGCTGTTCATTAATTTATTCATTTAACATCCCATCAAACAATTATTAAAGAGCTCCTGTGTACCGAGGCTAGGCGATGGCATGAGTGTCAAGGAGGCTTAATCTAGGGGATTTAAATAACTATGATAAAGTATACTTTGCTTAATTCTCTTTGGAATTGCAGAAAAGTTTTTTCTTATGTGTACTATGTCAGTTAGGAATATGCAGCTATAACTCAAACTAATAGTAAGCAAAAAGTCCCCAAATGTCCTATTATTCCTATCTAATAATAAGTCTGGAGATATGTAGTCTTGGGCTGATAGTACCATGGAACTGCCATAGCAGGGACTAAGCTCTTTTCTGCACTGTTACTCAATCATTCTTGTGGCTTTTCTCATCATGCTCCTTTCCTCATGGTTGCAAGGTGGTAGTCTGTCCTCCAGCTTGCATCTTCATTCCATAGAGGAAGAAGGAAGGAAAGAAAAATAAAAAGGTACACAAACAAATGTTAGCTATGTTTTCTACCTTTAATAAGCCTTAGTGGAATCCCCACTCAACTTCTGTTTACATCTTATTGGCTAAAACTGTGTTCTATGGCTACATCTGCTGCAAAGCATGGTGAAAATCTAAACATACTGAGACAGGTGTACTGATATGCTTAACAAAACTGGGGATTTATGAGGATATCAGACAGGCAACTCCAAGTGACAACTGTGCTTCATATCATGTTATTTCACTTGGTCACTTTCTAGATCAATAGTATTTAGAAAATTATTTTTTATTACATAACCTTAATTCCATATTTTATATGCTTATGCCAAAATTTCTTTTACCATATAGAGAATTATAGAAAATTAGAACTTAGATTATGATTATTTTTATGAAGACAGAAAACTTATTTTAAATGTTTTGTGACTTTCTTAATTATTTTTTAACTCTTTTATTCACCTTTCCTTTACAAGGTTTGACACTTGAGCTCTTTGACCAAGAACACCTTACAATGGCAAAACATAATATTAACATGCACTCATCTATTCCAGTTTGGCAGTTACCTACAATGGTATAGAATTTTCTTTTTTTTCTTTGAAATACAGCAGAAAAAGTATTATCTTTTAAATCTCGTTTACATTTAAAATCACATTTATAACTAGAGATTTATTATCAATCAATAATTTCAGGGGGTGGTCGTGGTGGGATGAATTGTGAGATTGGGATTGACATATACACTAATATAAAGTAGATAACTATATATAAAAGTAGATAACTAATACTAAATTATAAAATATACTAAAACTAAAGTATAAAGTAGATAATAAGAACCTGCTGTATAAAAAATAAAATAAAATTCAAAAAAAGAAAAAGAACATTTTCATAATGTTTTCATTTATTACTATATAATTAACTTTCTAAAAGCTTATGATGAACTTTCTACATTACTTTACATTACCAAGATATTTTTGTTGCATGTACTAAGATTTGTGAGTCTTAAAATCTTGTAGAATCATAGCAGTGATAAAAATTTCAAAGTAGCAATTGATTTCATAAGTGTACTTATTAAGAGAGGATGCATCTACATTCATATATATATATATATATATATATATATATATACACACACACACACACACACACACACACAAAAGCCACAAATAATACATGAATAGAAGCAAATCTCTTTGTCACCCCCAACCCTTAATATGTAGAAGCTCTGGGAAAGAACTGATATTGTACAATGCAGTCAGCTTAGGTCTGTTTTAAATTGCTATTCACTACAATAAATTTCCAACAATACTGCAGTATTGAGATCTATATCTAGATTATTGTCTACCCTAGTGAAGCAATAGGTAATCATTTCAAGTTATCTCTAAGCAAGGATGGTAAGGTTTGGAGAGATAGGAGGCTAACATTTCCAAAAATTGAAGGAGAGTTCTCTGAGTTAGGATAGCAGAAGGTAGATCAATCAACAATGGCTGGTTGGTGGGTTTTAGACCTAAATACTAGTGACTTTTCTACAGCCAGGTAGGGGATAACATTTGGTGCATTCAGACCAAGGAATGGAGTGTGTCTATATTGCAGGAAAGAATAGATGTTAATTTCAGACACACCTTGGATTAACTACTATATCTTTCATTTACTAGCTACATGGCCGTGGAAATTTATTTAATCTCTCTCAGCCTCAGTTTCATTGCTAAATTGGTGCGAGGATTAAAGTGGAAGGACCTAACAGAATGACTGACACATAACAGGCATTTTCAACACTATCTGCAGTAATAGTCCCATAGCTCTAAATACAGTCTGTATACTGAGATTTCCCAAATGTGTATCTTTAACTAGAAGCTCTCTCCTGAACTTCACACTCTTACTTCCAGCTGCCTGCTCAGCAGGTCTACTTGGATGTCCAGTAAGCACTTCAAGTTTATCATGTCCCACACTGAATTTCTGATCTAACACCTTTATCCAGTTTTCCCCAATGTACGCAATCCTTCTATTTGCTCTAAAACAATTAAGAGTGAGTCATCTTTGACTCCTTTTCTTTGGTATCCCAAAACTAATACCTCGCTAAATCTTATTAACATTACTGTTAAATTATGTCCAATATGGTACCCCTTCTCAACCCCTCTGCTGATATTTCCATGTACAAGGCACTATTTTCTTTAACCTGGTTATGATAACCACCTCATTATGATAACAGCCTCCTAACTAATGTACTTTCTCTCTGTCTCTTGTCCACCCCCACTCCCTATCAAAGTCTATATTTGACCAGCAGACAGTGGAATCGTGTCACAGCTCTGCTCAAAATACTTCCGTGCCTGTCCATCTCACTCAGAGTATAGGCCAATATCATTCCAAGTGCCTGCAATGTTCTGGATTATTTTTACTTCTTTACTGGATCTTTGACTTTCTCTACCTCTACTTTCCCTCTGGCTCACTGTGCTCGAGGCATCTTCTTCCTGGTGCAGAGCAAGTGCACATACATCTCAGGGTTTTTGCATTTTCTGTGCACCATGGCCCCTACCCACCCCCTATGCATGGATTGTTCCTCTTCCAAATGCCAGCTTTAGCTCAAAGGTCATCTCAATTAGGCCTTGCATGACTGTTTAGTTATCCATCCCTCTCTCCCTTACTCCGTGTCCCTTTTACTGATTCATTTTTCTTCATAGAACTTACCATATCACCTAAAATATGTTTTAGTTATTTACTTGTTTATGTACATGGTAGTCACTCAGTAAATGCTTATTACATGAATAAATGTGTAACTAGAAGTGGTTAAAAGTAAACTTGAGTTTAGTATCCTCTCAACCTACATTTGAGGAAATAGAGATAAATAGGTCATTTTTGTTTTCCATCTAGCTTTAGAAGATGGTAATAAATTATAAAATTATGAAGTAAATCTTTTAATTTTTAAACTAAATTTACAGATCATTCAGTCCTGTTTAGTAAAAAAAAAAACCTGGAATTATGTATAATATACACTGATGAAAATTTAAATATTGTGACATAAAAGCTATGAACTTTTCCAGTCATATGTAGTTAGTATTTAGCCTTTCATGTAGGTTTTATGTGCCTGTGTACACAAAGCTGAGACATAGGATTCTTGAAACATCTAATTTTTTCTTGACTTAAAATATGAAATACTGTATATTTGACCAGTGACCTGTGTTAAAATGTCTCAATAGAAAATCCTTTTTCTAAATGACCATCAAAATCTAAATGATTAAATAGAATGGATCTGTATAAGCCTTCAAAGATAATTATGTAAGTGTGTTGTCAAGAAAATAAGGTTGTATATATCATTAAGCGTGAGAAAATGCAAAAGCAAATACATAGCATTTATATGAAAGAGGAAATAATAGTCTGTGTGTTTGTGATTGCTTTCTCTATGTGCTGTGTGACAAATTGCTCACAGTCCTCACAGGATACTGTGCCTCTGCTTAAAAAGTTAAATGTTTCCCTGATGCCATTTATTACTTTAAATCTAAGTGTTGTCTCTTTGTTCTTTATTTTTTAAGATCGGAAAGTCTAACATAATGGGGGAGTTTATGACCCTTTTCGTACAAACCTTATCTCATCCCAATCCCTGCACTACTGGGAAAGCTCAATCAGGGTTGCTTTGGAGAAAAGAGCAGGACATATACACACAGGAGGGCATATACTGTTCGTTGGTGCCTCTACTCCCTTCCACACTTCTCTTATTCCCAGCCATTTTCCAGTAGTTGGACAAGAGACGGCCCTATGGCCCAGTCATTGACTCTAGTCAATGAGATATAATCAATCACTGACTGCCAAGGAAGTTTCTGGGAGGGAACAAAGTCAGCTGACATTTCCATTTAATCTTTTTCCTTTCTACTACTTACTGCCTGGTAAAATAGATATGGTGTCCAGAAATCCAGTGTAATTTAGATTCAACTGCTCTGAGGCTCACATAGAAAACTCAAGTTTGGAATTAAGTTAGGGGGTATAAAGAGAAAGAATCAGCAGTGTTCAAGGGGTGTGTTACTTTGTATGGCTGCCTGAAAGACACAGTATGTTCTGAGAATCATGATCTACTTCCCCTTCCTTGGGTTGAAGCTAAGCAGAAATGTTCCTGGAAAATGCATCAATAGCTTCCTGATTTCTTTTCTTTTGACAATGATAGCAGCTTCTCTGTGGGCTAGTTCACAGCATTATTCTGGGAGTCATTCCTTGAGTCCCTTCAAAGAGCTTTATCTTCTACTTCTTGTGTTGATATTGTGAGTAATTTCTGGCATGTTGGACAACTCAGGGCCCCATCAGGAGGCAGAAACCACACAGTAATTTGAACAGGACAAATTTAATGTGAAGGATAATTATAACAAGACTGTAGTAACAGTGATTACCTAGTGGGAGTATACAGGTCTCTAAAGAATTCAGGAATAGTATATACAAGGAGTAGTCACTACCCTTAGGCTATGATGGAATACCCAAGAAAGAGACCCATCTAAAATAACTCCTTCCCTAGGATTGAGATCCAGGCCTCACTGAGAGGGTGTGGTCATGTTACTGAGTCCAGACTTGCAGATAATTCACCCTTTGGGGTTCCTTAGGAGACTGCCCACAGCAGAACAGGAGCTGCACACACTTCAGGAACCTGGCCCTGCAGAGAGTCTGTACAACGCAGCAATTTGATGAGAAGAGCACACTGGATCTAGAAAGAGAAGTCCTGCGTTCTGCCATGTCCCTCCAGCACCCTCGACCGGCAAAGCAAAATTAGCATCATGCCAGTTGGCAAAGGAGAAATATTCAGGGTTCAGCTCAGTTATCACAGAATAGGCAATGAAAATGTGCATTTGGGGCTGGGAGGCAATAAGTCAATCACTAGCGCACATATGCAACTGAATTCTGACTAAATCACCAGTTCAGAGCCTTGGCGTTTGCACTTCTCTGGGCCCATGATAGTCTTTACCCAAACCTGTGGTGTAAATCTGCTGCTTCTGCACTCCTTTCTACCTCCTCAATGAAAACTTCTATATTTATTTTATGAGTTAAATCATGTCTCTTCAAAATTCATATGCTGAAGTCCTTACCCTTGGTACCTAAGAATGTGACCTTTGAAGAGAGGGTCTTTACAGAGGTAATAAAGTTAAACTGAGGTCACTAGGAGCAGACCCTCATTTGATATGACCGGTGTTTTTATAAAAAGGGAAGATTTAAACACAGAGATACACGTAGAAGAAAGGAGATAGGAGAGACAGAGGGAGGAAATGGATGTCCATAAACCAAGGAGAGAGGCCTGAAATAATTTTGTCCCCTCACAGCCCTCAGAAAGAACCAACCTTGAGGACACCTTGATTTCACACTTCTAGTTTCCAGAACACTGAGACAATTTTATGTTGTTTAAACTTTGTGGTACTTTTTTATGGCAGCCGTAGCAAAGTAATACATTAACATACTTGCGGTTACAAGTATTATAAATGTGGCTTAAACAATGAGTGTTCCTCTCCTACAATAGATGTACTGAAGTAAGTGATTCAGAGTGTGGGTCTGGCTCAATGCAATCAAGGCCTGAGGTTGGCTTCTCTGCAATATTCATCGCCGTCCCCATTACACTGTAAGATGACTACAGTAGCTCTGTGCATCTTGTGCTCACAGGACAATGTTCAAGGGACTGTCTTCATCAGAGAGGAGGATTTTTCTTGGAAGCATCTATTTCCCCAACAGATGTCTCCATAGTGTCTTAGAATAGTGTTCATACTCTCCACATCTGCGATGGGCGATGGGAAAGTGCGTACGTGACAAGAGATGGACTCTTCCACTAGAACCCAAGACGGGGGGAATAGCTGGGGCAGGCAAACAACCATGTTTGCTCCACCTTCCCTAGCCATCCTAGCTAATGTACAAATTTCCCCTGGCCATTGCCTTTCCCTTTGCCAGCTGTCATTTTCTTTTTCAACACTTAGGTTTTCTGAACTTACCCTATTTTGTTAGTTTCTTGGGAGTTTGCCTTGCTCCATTAGAATTAAACCTCCATGAACCCTGGAGCACATGTGTCTCGTTTGCCCCTATAGCCACAGTGCCTCAGACAGCAGAGTAGATATTCCATAAAATATTAACATTGTCAATTGAGTGATGGTACTTAGGGACACTTAGAAGTATTATCTCCTCTATATTCCTCTACTAGTAAAACTTTCTAGTCCTGCAGAGAGCATTTACCTTTTTCTAATTTTTCTATTTCCCAAGAAATGTTTTTGAGGTGGTAGGAGTTAGGTCTCTCTCCAGAAACTATTTTAGTACCACTGCACATACCACCAGCTGGGTCTCCAGGCTTGACTCAGTACAGCTGTGTAGTCAGTACTCAGATGCCATCACTCTGGTGTCTTAACTTGGTCCTGCAGGAAGGTGAACATCTCACCTTGCTCTGCCCCTCTACCACAGGGTTTATCATAAGATCAGCTTCTTGCTCTTTCCAAATGTGTGGTCATCATAGATATTACATATCAGATATTATGCTTTCTCCTATAAATTTCAGCCTCTCAAGAACAGCTTGATAAGTTGATGAGAAATCTCCTTCTGTATTCTGTGAAACTAAGGATTATAGTAAAGGTCCAGTAGTGTGAAACAAATTCCTCTTCTGCTTGTATTGTAAGAGTACGGATCACTTAAAGGGAACGAAGCCCTCTACCTTTTTGAGAAAGCCCTCAAAAAGAGATGTTTCAAATAAGTATCTTTCATTTATATAACAGGCTTACAGTCATCACCAATTATGTGTCTTTTGTGCTTTTCATTGCAAGAGACGTAAACTTGAATTACTCAGGGTATTTTCCCTTGAGGATTTCCTATCTCAGTGGGAAAAACTGAGAGGTGTGCCAATAATACCCAGTACAGTAAGCATAATCTCAAGGAGAAATTTCACAGTTTGGTGGTGGTAGATAAGGTGAAGTGAACAACCAGGTCTGCTATGATATTCAGGGAAGGTTTTCTAGTATAGGTAAAAGTATAAGAAGTAAGTCACCACCAATGTGTCGATAATTGAAACCAATGTTTTCTTGTTTTGAGGGTTTAGGAGAATGGACTTGTTTGGTCATTTCTTGGTTATCTTTCTGGCTTAAGGAAACAATTTTATTATATCGTGTGGTTTTTGTGGGTCAGAAATTTGGGATATGCTTGGGGACAGTGTTGTGGATACAAGTCAGAGGAGCTGGAACAGCTGGGTAATGATCAGGCCTCTCTTTGGTCAGGTAGTCTGCAGGCTTGCGCATGTGGAGTCTCCACATGGACTAATTTGGGCTTCCTTGAAGCCTGGCAGCTCAGGGCTCCCAGGCAACTTATGTGGTGACTTAGGTTCCAGTGTTAGGTTCCCAGCAAACAAGGTGGATGCTGTGTGCCCTTTCTAAGCTAGCCACAAAAGTCATGCAATGTCACTCCTTCCTCATTGTATTGGTACACGAGTGTCCCAAGCCTGCCTAGATTCAAAGGTCAGGGAATATAGACCCTTCTTTTCAGTGGGAGAATTGTCAAGGTCACCTTGTAGAATTGTTACTCTGACAGGTGACATTGTTACGCCATGCCACAGTCAGCTCTCTGGCCACAATTTATATCCCTCCCATTAGCAAAATACGCTTCCTTCTCCAGGACACACGTCTCCCACCCCACATTTTTACCACAGCAATCCCAGGCTCAGGGTATACAATCATTTCTTTAAACCATGTCTGCGTGTGGATAAAGCTGTTTTGTGCACTTCCTAAGATACAGCTCCTTGAGTATCATTCTCGTTCATCAGAACCGCTGTGAATTAAAAAGACATAAGATAACCAATATAGGCAATCTGATTCAAAAAGAGAAAATCAGAGACCCACAGCAGTTGCTGGTATATAGCATTGCTGACACTCAGCTGGGCACATGCTGTC
This sequence comes from Aethalodelphis obliquidens, assembly GCF_003676395.1. Lineage (NCBI taxonomy): Eukaryota > Metazoa > Chordata > Mammalia > Artiodactyla > Delphinidae > Aethalodelphis > Aethalodelphis obliquidens. The sequence continues at coordinate 59,365,684 of NW_020837951.1, read as the reverse complement.
AGTTTCTTGGTTAGAGATTGATGCTGCTCTCTGGAGTTGTGCTCTGGCACCTTTTGGCTACATCCCTTGGACATTATTCTTTTTCCATTAGAAGGGGCTGGTATGTATAAATAAGGAACTTCCTCAGCTTATTTCTTACTCAAAGTAGTTCAAAAGTCCAAAGGCCTATTTTAATTTTGCACTACATTCTTTTCATTTCACTTTGAAATCATTTTTTTAAATGTGTACTTTTGTAAATGTATCAGTTGTAATCTACATTAGACAAATTCACATCCATAAATCTCTTTCCATTTCCTTGCCTTTTCTAGGGGCTGCCCATATTCCTTTGCTGGTGGTTCTAGGTCAATGAAACCTCTGCTTTCATTACTTTATCTCTCAATTCTGACTACCCTGCCTTCTCTTTCCCTTAGGAGGACACTCTTGATTACATTGGCTTCACCCAGCTAATGCAGGATTACCTCCCCATCTCAAAATCCTTAAAGCTACAAAGTCCCTTCTGTCATCTAGGTAACATATCCACAAGCCCCCCCGTGAGGCTGCTAAGGGAGTACTCCCCTTAGAAGCGCTTTTTGTATTGAGATGTACTATCTGTGAGATGTGTCCTTAAAATTCTCAGACAGCACTTTTGGTGATTATGATGTGTCAACATAGGCTCATCAGTTCCAATAAAGGCACTGCTCTGATGCGGGAGTTTGATTACAGGGGAGGCTATGCGTGTATGCAGGCAGTGGGTATATAGGAAATCTCTGTACCTTTCCTTCAATTTTGCTGTAAACCTGAAACTCCTCTCAAAATGTAAAATCTTAGGAGAAAAATAACATAGCAACTTTTTCTATAAACATAACAAATTCAGGAAGAAAGTCCTCAGAGTTGTTTGTGTGAAAGGTTCTATGAGGCACACCTTAGATCTTCGCTAGGTGTTAATATAGGAATTTATACTCTCACCATGGCCCTTTATTACTCACAGAACAGTTTACTGCCTGAAAAGATTGGTCTGGGTCCTTGCTTTCCAATTCTGTAATTTCTAATTTCCATTCAATAAATGGACACTTGGTTCTTTAGTTGATCTCTTAAGGCAGACATTCCCTTCAGCACTCAAATCTACGTAGCTATACTGTTGCGTTTTTAGGCACATTTTGCTATTTTTAGATAACAGCTTTGCTATGTTTCCTGCCACTATATTAAAAAGGTCTTCATTACTCCCGGTACCAACAGCATTTTTGCTGTGTTCTCGATAGCATCCTAGAGGCCAACCAGACTCCAGTCTCCTTAAGGCTCACCAGCTTCCGCCATCTAGTTCCAGAGCTTACGCCATGTGTTTCAGGAGGCAGGGGAGAGTTACATGGTTTGGTGGTGGTAAGTGGTTGTAAGCAAGAGAAGTAAGCAATGAGCTCTGCTGTAACATTTAGGAAACACTTCCTTACAGAAGTAAAACTTGAGAAGAAGCAACTTCTTGCCTGAAATACACACTGAAGTTGAAAGAATTGAAGTTATATTTTTCCTGTTTTGAGGGGTGAGAAGAGAGTTACAAACAAAAAGACCAGAATTTTAGAAGAACGTAAAAGTATGAAGGTGGAAAGACTGAACTCTGTGTCTTACCCCTTATTCCATCATCCCCAATGTCAGGTGTGATGTCCTGAGCACAGGCCAGAGTTAATGGTTACTGGGTGATGGGGAAGCTGAGAGGGCCCCCAATAAGCCTCACCTACCCCATAGTTTGGCATAGGATCAACCATAATCTCATCTCTGAGTATTGAATGTCCTTTAGCTTCCTATATCTAGGTTAATATTTAGACATCATTCTAGATAATGTTTTCCAACTAAATATGCATTAAGGAATAAAACAAAGAATGAAGGTGCTGGTACTGGAAAACAAATGAACGAATGTCAAATACTCATTGAAAGCATAGCGTATTCAGCTTGGCTTCCCAGGCGCTACTAACAATAATTTCATTGAACATTATTTCTGCTGCATCACATTGGAAATGCACTTTGGAATAGTTCTACTTCAGTTGCTTTCCCCTGGGTTTTGAGAAGTTTGCCCTGGAAAATGAGAAAACCCAGTGATGGGAAAATTTCACAGTGTATGGCTGGAAATGGAGGCTGACTGAGAGGTCAGATAGAGTACACGTGAAGCAGTGGTTGTGTGTCATAGATATTTTTAGAGTTGTTGGTGATTGCTTCATTTATAAGAAAGCAGACGTATGATTGTCATTTTGGTATAAGCTGATCTGTCCTTAAAATTCATAATTGATGGAGAGACCAGGTAGCTTTGAGAGTGAAAACCAGGAAGTACCTGAACCATCTCTGCACATTTACTATCTTGTGATTGCCAGACATCAGCTCTGCATTCCTGTTCCCCTAGTTGACCACCTCTTCAGAGCTTTGTTTTTATTGTCGGTTACTAGGAAGTTTTGTTTTTCTAAAATCTGTTCTGCTTATAAAAAATATCTCTAACTTTTCTCTTAGAATAAAGAAATGTGGGTATCCCTCAAAGAACAGGAAATACTTGCATTTGTGTTTAGATTTTTTACAACAACAAAGGGAACATGAAAAATAAACTTAGAGTGGGCCTACCTTTTCTGTTAAAGTGTAAGCACCTTGACGTGCAGGGCTTTGACTCTTGGTGTAGCGTGCGTGTGTGTATGCGCATCTGCGCACAAGGCCCCTTCCTTGACAATAGGAGTATAAAGGCATGTATGGCACAATCTAAACAGAATTTGGCAGCTGGCATACACAATAATGAGCTCAAAGTTGATGCTCAGAATCTGAAATGCCACCAACAAAAACCTCATTCTCTTCTTCATAAAAATACTTAGTGTAGGTAAAATATCAATTCTGTTCCCGAAACTTCTGAATTAAAACCCTCTGTGGAAGGGAAAATTACATGTTGGAACATTCCTCCCTTGACCCTAGGGCGGTGGGAATATTCATTTCTCAACAGAAGCAACCAACTTTATCCTTTGGAACACCGCTTTGGCCAAGCATTGGCCAAACATAAATGGTGAATAAAGCAAATAGATACAAGCAAAATTGCTGAGAAAATGCTTCTTAACCAATTCTTTCACAGTCAGCTCAGTCAGTGCTTACCAGCCTTCTGGAAAACGTCCCAAGTTAGGCCTTTTTGCTGACTGTCATGTTGAGAGAAATGAGAGACTGGATTACAATGGGAAGAGAGGTGGGGAGAAATGCAGGTGGTGAGAGGAGCAGATTGGAGGAGTGGGATCTAAGTAACATATATTATATAAATATAATATATTTTAACATATATTTGATGTGCATATAACATCAAATGTAAAGCTACGAGATATGTTTTAATCTATATTTGTCTGTATTCTTCAACTCTAGACATGCTAAAGAACTTGCAGAAGATCTTTCTTAAAGGACATTGTGGAGTCCATGGTGGAGTTGGTGGTGGGGTGATGGTTGTTGGATGCTGCTAACAAGTCCAGGGGTGGCCTGGGTGACTTGATTTTTCGCCTTTCATTGGCAAGCTAGCCCACACCTGTTCCCGTGGTGAATGCAGGAGGTGTACAAGCATGCAAACTCAATCAGTCAGGCATATTTCAAGTTTCTACTTTCTAACTCTGCTAACGTCCTCTTGGCTAACACAAGTTACATGGCACCTCTGAGAGTCCAGTTGCAGGGCTCTGTGTTATCACAGAGGGACACATACAGGAAGGGATTAAAAAAAAAAAAAAAAGTGGGGCCTTCATTAAAACCCATCTATCACACATGACTGTATAAATTCTTCCAAGTCACTTTCTATGGCCCTAAAATTTACTGATGGGTAAAGAAGTTCAAGGTATCACCAGGGGTTCTTTATATAACCATTCTATTTTATTTTCACAGCAGTCCTTTAGGTAGATACTTTCCGTTTAGAAAAAATGATGAGGATGCTGAGGCAGAGAGATGCTATGGCCTCAGTGAGCTTGGATTCAAACCCAAGTCAAACAAAGCTCTTAATCTTGTTACAAAAGCAGAGTACTGGAGAAGTGGGAATTACTCCTAGTTGGAGACAGGCAAAATAGCAATTTTATAAAAACATCAAAAGTTAGTGAGACAAGTTGATAGTAGAGACTCCAGTGTTAAAATAGCTGCCCATCAAGTTCTGGTTGTGATGGTGAATCCAAAGGATGGTTGAGTGTCGCAGTGTACCTGCTTTTTAAAAATTTTTCTTTAAATGTCTAAATTCTGCAGTATTAGCCAATTTTAAAAATACCTAATACTTCTTCCAATACAGAATGAATTTTAAAAGGAACCTTTGTTGAATAATGTTTCACTTCACTGCTCAAGGATTTCAATACACCTTTCCAAAATGGCTAATGAGAATTTTGCTGAGCATTCTCATACTTGAATTATCTGTCAAATCAGGGTCTCCAAATGTGAGTATAGGAAGTAGTTTTGGGCTGCACAAAGTTACTAGTGGAAAGGAGGGTTTGTTCTTCACTTAAACTATTTAGAGCACACAGAAATCTGATTATTTTCTAAAATACAACTACCAGAAGATCCATTTAGGATACCCCTCAAAAATAAAAAGAGAGCAGCAAAAGTCAAAGCAGTAACATTGGAGCTCTGTAGAGTTAATAAATCAACAGAAATACATGCTTGGCTGACTTTGATAGTCTCAGCACTAAAAAGCATCTGTCTAAAAAGATCTACCATATTTACCAAAAAAAATCATAACAGCAGTCACGGTGCCACTGCACATAAAGCACTGCTTATCACACACAGGCATGCACACACAAGCATACATACATTGCATCTGAAAGAGATGAATTAAATCCTTCTCTAGGACGTTGAAACTAAAGTGTACTTGGAAGTCACACCTGATAGAAGAAACAGATGAAGATCATATATATGCTAATTTGAATTTGAATATACAGTCTAGTACTGTTTAGAATTATACTCAAAGGAAATGGTGAAATCTGATCATTGAAGTTCTGAAAAGTAAACCAATTAACATCTGAGGAGTACATAACATTTTCACTTAAATGCTAGCAATTAGCCATATAGTCATCTTTTAGACACCATAGGCGAGAAATTCAGGTATTTTCTTACGTCAGGCTTTGAATATCATTTTCTTGTCAATGTCGAGCCAACTGTCAGTGATTATTCTTGATCTCCAGGCTGTCTGAAGCAAGATGAACTGGAAACCCAAGATGTTCTTCTGTATTAACCTGATCACAGCAAACCAGGAGGGAAGGGGTTTTATATCCCTTCAAGCTCCTTATCTCCTGAGATTACCTTAATTCAGAGATCTCTTACTTTTTGATCTTGAGACTTCTATCCTCTACGTCTGAAAACCTAACATATTCACTTAGATGACCCACCAATTCAGTCACTGTGTTCTTGGTTTGAGGGGTGCAAGTAGAGACTTGGCCATGTTTGCAAGATGTAATAGTTGCAGTATCAAATACCTTAAAGTTAAATTTTTTCCATTCCTCAAACCTTAATTGACCTACTCCTCATTACTTTAAAAAAAAAAAAAAAAAAACTGACAGCTTCCTCTATGATAAAAATTCTTTTGAATTAAATGTTTAGAATATAGGTTTGTTTCTCAATAGGGGAAGGAGGTTGTACACTGGCTATATCTGGAGACATTTTTTCTTGCCGCAGCTAGGAATGAAATTGAACACTTAGTGGATGGAGGCCAGGGATGCTGCTAAACAACCTATAATGCATAGGACAGCCTGTCACAACACAGAAGTACGTGTTTTAATTGTGAATAGTGTCCAGGTTGAGAAACTATGGTATAAACAAGAGAAAAAAAAGCAAGTACTGCCGACCTCTATTTCTCCAATCCTTTACGCTTAGTCCCTAGGGGAGAATGGAGCCTAAGGGTAAACCATGCATTTACTTTTAGAGAAAGGATTTCACGTTCGTCCTGGGACTATCAAAAAGCATAGCATGTACTGAATGGAAAAGGTTGGGCGTGGGTAAAATAAGCTAATTTTAGGGAAAATAAAGGGTCAAATCTCCTATTCATTCATTCACTCTTTCATTCCGAATCTTCCATATATCTGGAGCACATAATATGGCGCAAAGTGCAGGGGTGGGGTGGGGTGAGGTGGGGTGGACACAGTGAATCAGGCATAATACTTAACATTAGGATGTCAGCAGCCCATGGTTGATTGTGGAAGGAAGGTGGAAGAGAAAAGAAAAAGTACAATGCTTCTTCCTGTCTTTGTTTTCCTAGTTGCAGAAATGCTAATGATACAAGAGCCATGAAAACAGAGGCATATAGATGGAAAAAAGTAAAGGCAGGAAGAATTTAACCATTATGAGAAACTTAATGTGTTGTATTTGGTAGGTTACATGCAATGCCATTTTATTTTCCTAAAATGCTATTTGAAGATTAGGAAACAAACTAAGAGAAGCCCTGTAAGTCATCTAGAGATACAGCTAGGATTTAACTTCATAGATTTTGGTTTCAAAGGTCCAGCTTTTCCTCCAATCTCAAAGTTATCGAGTCTCTCCTATTCAGATTGTCTCTCACCTCATCCTTCTTTACCTGGATAATGCCTATTCATAGTTGAGGTCTAAGTAAATGACTCTTTCCTGTAAGCCTTTTCTGAAAGTCTGAATAAATCACCTCTCCAGTGTGCTTCCTGTACTTCTGCAACCATGGTCCACATCTCAGTGTACTGCAACGGCCTGTGTCCACTCACTCTCTAGAATATAAGCTCCTTGGCTCTCTTATTAACTCAAAATCTCCACAATTAGCATAGTAGATGGCATATATGTTCCTATGTGACTAAATGAATGACTCTGTGTCTGAGATATTCTCAGTTATTGATATTTTGTAGTATATGTGTGTGTGTGTGTGTGTGTGTATATATACATATGTATATGTTTTAGAAAAATATACATAAAGGAAAAAAATCTCATAAATCCATTGATTTTCTCTAGCTGGTTGTCCTATGAAGGGATTGGGGTCTTGGATCTCTCCCAAAATTGACAGGGTCCTTTAGGGTCCTCTATCTCATTGAACCACCAGTAGCATTATGCTTGAATTCTGGAAAGTATCAGATGGAAATGGTAAGAAAGACAAAGGTGTATTTCTCCAAAAGCTCTTAACTCAGATCTATTTTCCTATCTTGGTGATCTAGAATGTACCCAACAGAACATACAATAATTCCTTGCCTTCTACTGTAAAACTTAGAGCAGAAAATAGTGTCTCATTCCTCCTTTCTCTTGGCTTTTACTCTCATTTTGACCATGTGAGTAAGTCATAAAGAAGAAAAGAATCTTTATCCCAGTTCAGTGTTCCCAATGAGTTATCTAAATGTTCCTGATTTCATCATTAGTCCATTATCTCAAATCAAAGTTTCTCCTCCAGACTCAAGAGTGAATAGAAATGGGATTGAACTCTTTCCCTCAACCCTCCTTTGAATTCTGTCAAGTTTTCTGTATGTAGAGTAGAATACAGCTTAACAAATGGCTTGAGGAATGTAACTTTAAACTTCTCCCAAGGGTAGGTAATTCAACTTATTCATACATACAACCTATGTTTTTGCGTATCTTAAAATTAGCGTATTTAAAAGATGTCTTTGATATGCTACAAATGAGCAAAAAACTATTTATTAGGCTGATAGTGAGACACAAAAACATAATTTAAAGCCATCCTCAATAAATGGCGTGCCATTTATCTTGAATTTCCCGAGTAGGTTTGTGCCACCACTATAACGTGACACATGTTATGGTATCTCATGATTCTAACATAGAATTTGTGTAAAGTGAATTTGAAAAAAGAACTCTCCAAATGGCAAATGCATGTGAAAAAAAGATAGCGAGGGCAAATATTTCCCAAAAATATTGCCACTGCACTAATGCTAATCTAATGATCCTTAGGAAAAGAAATGATCTCACATTTGTCTTATTGTTAAAACTGCAGAGGTGGTTCAACAAGTGTTTTCACATCATGTGTGCTTTGTTAGATGTTAAAACAGTTTTGTTTTTTTTTTAAGTGGTATACTTAAAATAGAATGGTAGGTGCCCTGGGGAGACATTCACAGCTCTGTTTAAATATAAGTGAAATATCACAGATGTTAGCCAAAATTTCTAAATGTATACTTGCTTCTGAAGTCCTACCTGAAAGAGATTTTCAAAGTATTTTCCTAAGACCCTTCAGTGATTCTGTTTCATTTATTAGCTTTCCTCATTAGACAGAAAAACATTTATTCATGTAAATAAAACAAAAAAATCTGATTGTGTAAGACTCTGTTTCCTAAAATTTTACACCAAAGATGAATTCTAAAATCCCCTTAAACTGCATTTGGACTTGAATTGCCCAGGATTGTATTAGTCATAATCCTTTGTTTAAAACACAATCATTACTGGTCTATGCATGGCCAATCTTCCTTCCTCCCTCCCTTCCTTCCTTCTGTCATAGTAATGAAATGCACACCATGCAAAACAAAGCTGCGATGTCCAGATTATCCTACATTTAATCATCTCTCCCCCTTATCCCATCTCCCTGCCTCCATCCACTAGAGTGTAAACCATTATCTTGGATTCTGTGTTGATTGTTCCCCGATTTTTTTAATTTGCTTTTATTGGTATTCTACCTTTTATCAATTATATTTATCTCATTTGGCTAAAAGATTTAATGTTAGCTGTTATTGTGGACTGCTATCATTCTGTCTTAAACCTGGAAGTTTTCAGTTTATAAAGAAATAATTCCAGAATTCTGCCTCTCAGTCAGCTGTCTAAAGCATGAATCCATAGAACCTATGTTATTACTAATCACTAGATTTCAAGCTGTTTCCCCAAACTTAGGAGACATTGTTAACCTTTACTGATACTAATGGTAGTTGCCAGATTTCAGTGTCCTGTGTGTAGAGCATGTACAAAGTACAATAAAAAGGCAGTAAAAGTTAGTAAGATAGTCTTTGATTAGTTAACCTCCTTAGGTTATTAACAGATATTCAACCTTGGTGAAATTATCCAGCCATTTTAAAGCTTACTTCTTCCTCAGCAATTTAAAATATAAATATTTACCTTGACCTTCTTAGTGACTCTTGATTTCTATATAAGAAAAAGTCATAGTATCTCAAAAGCTATAGAATTTTAAGAAATTATTTAGGGGTCCATGATAATAGTGTTCTAGGCAAAAATTGGAGAATATGAGGTAAAAGGGCCAGAGAATGCAGGATCTGAGGAAAATCAAACATATTTAAGGGTCAAAACAATAAAAAAAACCTTAATGATATGTAGGTTGATATTTTACCAATTTTGTTCACTTGAGTTACTAATGTTTGCAGAACCCTTTGTAGCTTAAATCATCATGTTCTTTATTAAAAATATTTCACAAAAACTCAGTTTAAGATAATCTATGTATTATAAAACTTGGAATCATAAAAATTTTTACCTGAATTTTTTTTAGATTTCTAGGCTACAAAATACACCATAGAATGATTTCTCACTGATCACAAACTCCTTGGACACAAAGTATTAGGGTTCAGATTTCTCTTGCATACTTTTCCAAATTTACAAGACTTTCACAGGTAAAAGTGAATTAAACATCAATTTTGTAACTTAGGGAGACTCTATACATATTTTTCCGAGTAAGTAAAAAAAAAAAAAAAAAAAACACTTAATGTTTGGCTGGAGGACTGTGAACATACTGCTTACTTTTGTAAATACCTTGATTACTATTTTTTTCTTTTTTTAATTGAAGTATAATTGACATGAATTTCAGGTGTACAATGTAGTGATTTGATATTTTTGTACATTACAAAATGATCGCTGTGTAACCCTAATTTCCATCTGTCACCATGCAAAGTTATTAAAATATTATTGACTATATTCCCTATACTATACATTACATCCCCATGACTTATTTATTTTATAACTGGAAGTTGATACCTCTTAATACCCCTCAACTGTTTCTCATCCCCCCCTTACCCCCCTCACCTTTGGCAATCAATTTGTTCTGCATGTCTGAGTCTGTTTCTATTTTGTTATACTAGTTCACTTGTTTTATAGATTCCACATATAAGTGAAATCATATGGTATTTGTTTCTCTCTGACTTATTTCACTTAGCATAATACCATTTAAGTCGATCCATGTTGTTGTAAAAGGCAAGATTTCATTCTTTTTTATCACTGAGTAATATTCCATTGTTTGCTTAACTATTTTTTTCAGTTTTGAGGTACCATTGACAAGTAAAATCGTAGGATAAAGTGTATATCATGGAGATTTAATATATGTATACTGTGAAAGGATTCCCACCATCTACTTAATTAACACATCTATCACCTCATATATTTATCTTCTCTTTGTTTGCTTTTTTTTAAATTTTATTTTTATAACATCTTTATTGGAGTATAATTGCTTTACAATGGTGTGTTAGTTTCTGCTTTATAACAAAGTGAATCAGTTATACCTATATGTATGTTCCCATATCTCTTCCCTCTTGTGTCTCCCACCCTCCCTATCCCACCCCTCTAGGTGGTCACAAACCACCTAACTGATCTCCCTGTGCTATGCGGCTGCTTCCCACTAGCTAGCTATTTTACGTTTGGTAGTGTATATATGTCCATGCTACTCTCTCACTTTGTCACAGCTTACCCTCCCCCCCTCCCCATATCCTCAAGTCCATGCTCTAGTAGGTCTGTGTCTTTATTCCTGTCTTACCCCTAGATACTTCATGACCTTTTTTTTTTCCCTTGGATTCCATATATATGTGTTATCATATGGTATTTGTTTTTCTCTTTCTGACTTACTTCACTCTGAATGACAGACTCTAGGTCCATCCACCTCACTACAAATAACTCAATTTTGTTTCTTTTTATGGCTGAGTAATATTCCATTGTATATATGTGCCACATCTTCTTTATCCATTCATCTGTTGATGGACACTTAGGTTGCTTCCATAAAAGAATGCTCAACATCATTAATCATTAGAGAAATGCAAATCAAAACTACAATGAGATATCATCTCACACCAGTCAGAATGGCCATCATCAAAAATTCTAGAAACAATAAATGCTGGAGAGGGTGTGGAAAAAAGGGAACACTTTTGCACTGTTGGTGGGAATGTAAAATTGATACAGCCACTATGGAGAACAGTATGGAGGTTCCTTAAAAAACTACAGATAGAACTACCATACGACCCAGCAATCCCACTACTGGGCATATACCCTGAGAAAACCATAATTGAAAGAGTCATGTACCAAAATGTTCATTGCAGCACTATTTTTTTTTTTTTTTTTTTTTGGTGAGAATAATTAAGTGATACTCTCTTTGCAAATTTCAAGAATACAACACAGTGTTATCAGCCATAATCACCATGTTTTACATTACATTCTCAGTTTACATTCACCTTATAGCCGAAATTTTGTACCCTCTTACCAGTCTCTCCCTGTTTCCCCCACACCCATGGCAACCACTTTTCCACTTTGTTTCTGTGAACTTGACTTTTTTTTTTTAGATTCCACATATAAATGATACCATGCAATATTTGTTTTTTTCTGACTTACTTCACTTAGCATAATGTCTTCAAGGTCCACCCATGTTGTCACAAATATCAGGATTTCCTTCTTATGGTTGAATAATCTGATTAATGTTTGTGTCTGTGTGTGTGTGTAAAATATTAATACCTTATCTAATATATGATTGGCAGATATATTCTCCCATTGGATAGGTTGCTTTTTCATTTTGTTGATTTTTTTTTTTTTTTTCCTTTTCTGTGCAGAAGCTCTTTTATCAGGTTGGCCAAAAAGTTTGTTTCAGTTTTCTGTAAGCTCTTTTAGAAAAACCCAAACAAACTTTGGCCAACCGAGTAGACTGATGTAATGCTGTTTGTTTATTTTGCTTTGGTTGCCTTTGTTTTTGGTGTCAAACGAAAAAAACATTGCCAAGACTGCTATCAATGAACTTTCCCCATATGTTTCTTCCAGAATTTGTATGGTTTCAGGTCTTATGTTCAAGTCTTTAATCCATTTTGAGTTGATTTTTGTGTGTAGTGTAAGGTGATTTGGAATACTACCTGACAGAAAGCAAAAAATATTCTGAAGTTTATTTTTTAAACTACAGGGAAAGGAGAATTTGAGGAGATGGGGTGATGTCAGTTGGGCTCTTCAACCTTTCTTGGGTATTCAGATAAAGGTGGCTTAAGTCCAGCACTCGTTTCAGTATCTCTGTGGATTTGGAGGAGATGCTCACATTTCACTCATGAAAGTGATTTCTCTTTCTTCTGATTTCCATTTCATCTCTTGCAGTCTTTATTTTTTTTAGACCCCAATTTATATAATGTTGGAATCTTATAAAACGCCCCTCATGTAAGGGGATTTGTTGTTTCTGGGAGAATTTCAGTGAAGATTTGGATGTTACGGCTACAGATTAGAAAAATCAAAGAGTAAATCATTTTAAAGAGAATAATAAACACCTTTTCTAATAGAGTTTCAGTCATCCCCCTACCAGGGTAAAATGATTAACCAATCCTCTTTTTCTTAATTTTTTATTTTTTATTTTTCTGGCTGCTTTGGGTCTTTGCCACTGCGCACGGGCTTTCTCTAGTTGCAGCTAGTGGGGCTACTCTTTGTTGTGGTGCGTGGGCTTCTCCTTGCGGTGACTTCTCTTTGTTGCAGAGCACGGGCTCTAGGCATGCGGGCTTCAGTAGTTGTGGCTTGCAGGCTTTGGACACAGGCTCAGTAGTTGTGGTGCACAGGCTTAGTTGCTCCGCGGCATGTGGGATCTTCCCGGACCAAGGCGCAAACCCGTGGCCCCTGTATTGGCAGGCTGATTCTTAACCACTGTGCCTCCAGGGAAGTCCCCAATCGTCTTTTCTATTGTCTCCAATCCCCTCCCCGCTCTAGCTTCCTTTCTTACCCTCACAGCCCACTAGAAGCTCCCCTTGATAGATTCCTGTTTGTTTATTATGCACAGTAAGTGATCCCTCTTTTTGTTTCACACTTGCTTATTCAGACCATTGCCTAAATATTCCATTAAGGCAAGGTTCTTTGAGGATTTTTCCTATTTTTTAAAAAAATCCTCTTCCCCCAAAATTCTGTATCTTGCTCATATTTTTTCCTCATTTTATGTGTAATAATAATGTCATTAGTTCTTCAATACATGTTAGCTATTGTTTTGTTTTAGTGAATATTAAATCTAAAATAATATAACATGTTTATTTGATTTATTTTTGGCCACACTACGTGGCTTGCAGGATCTTAGTTCCCCTACCAGTGTTCAAACCCACGCCCTTGGCAGTAAAAGCACAGAGTCCTAACCATGGTTTTATTCCCATAACTCTATTTCCCTATAGGCTCATAAGTTTTGCTTCTGCAAATTATTTTCACCATTGGGATACTAAAAATATGAATGTCAGGTTGAAGAGAGAATATTGTAGTTAAAAAGAATTAAGAATGATTGCTTATTCACCCACTTTTTGGTTTTTACGTAATCTGTTTTTTTTGGTTTTTTGTTTTTTGTTTTTGTTTGTTTTGTTTTTGCGGTACGCGGGCCTCTCACTGCTGTGGCCTCTCCCGCTGCGGAGCACAGGCTTCAGACACGCAGGCTCAGTGGCCATGGCTCACGGGCCCAGCTGCTCCGCGGCATGTGGGATCTTCCCGGACTGGGGCACGAACCCGTGTCCCCTGCATCAGCAGGTGGACTCTCAACCACTGCGCCATGAGGGAAGCCCAATAATCTGTTCTTTAAAACAGCAAAACCATATTCTAATTTGCTTCTGTATTTTTAGGTTCTTAGATAACCTTAGGCATGGCATTAATGAAAATGTAGAATGCAGGCTGGGAGCAGTATTCATGTTAAATTTTGTGCCCTCCTCCTTAGAATCTGTGGTAAATTACCCAGAGAATCTTTGTTACTTTATTTGTTATTAAGTTCACTTATCGAAAAAAAAGAGGTAGTTAAGATCCAGGTTTTAGCAAGAGTTTATGGCTTTCTGGATAATTACTTTTTCTGTAAGAGGATGGGAAATATATTGACCATGCTTTGTGCTTTAAGGATTTTTTCATTTCTTAATTATTCTTTTGGCAAAATAGGAAGGAGAGGTGCAGATAAGCTACCCAAGGCTAATGTTTCCGCTGTGCAAGGCAGAAAGCTCGAAAGAAAATGGGCTGTTCTTTACATGATAGGTTAAAAGAGGTTATCTTTCCATGTTGAGTAGACAGTGGTGAATGCTCCCAAAACATCCATGATGAACATTTCTTTGATAATATTTCTTCTGTCTGATCTTCTTATGCTGTGGTAGAAGATTGGGTGAGATACACTCACTTCATGGAATGATCTTGCATTTTTTTAAATTAGTGTATGCAAGTTTAAGTTTAAACACTTAACATTTGATATTTTACCACTACATTTTAAATGAGTAAAATAATATTGGTCTTCTGAATTTCTCTTAAGATTCAGTTACAGCTTAGATGTTAATTGTTGAATTCTGTTATTTGAAAAATTAAGCTTATGCTTAATATTAAGCAGGCACTTTGCCTGGGGATATAACTGAATTTAGACTATCTTCTACTTAATTGATAAATTTTAGTAACTCTCTGTCCCCTGTCTGCCTGATGCTTTTTATTTTGAAACATACTCAGCTGTTTTATGTTTGTTTTTTTAAAACCAAGTGAAGCTGCTGCAATATGGAATGTCCCCCATTATAATACTGAGATCTAATACTTACTGTATATTTTCTATGTACCAGACACTGTGCTGTGTTCTTTAAATGCATCTATCACAAGTAATCTTAGTATAGCTTCACAAGTTAACACCTCCATTTTATTGTTGAGAAAAATGAAGAACAGTGAGGACAAATAACTTGATCAAGGTCATACAGCTAGTAAGTGTTGGAACATGAGTTTAATTTGTAGGCTGGTTACCTTCAGAGCTACACTTTCAATCATTATGCTAGGGTAGGTGTTTCATTTAGGGGAATATGATGACTACCAGCTCTGATGGCTAAGGGCACGATGAAACTGCTGAGTATTTTTGCTTTGCATAATATAAAGGGCACTTTATATTACTCCACCACTTACTAGCCAATGGGATCACTGTAAAGTCAAAGACTAATTGCTCTTACTCATGAGATGTGGTAAGGATTAAGTGAGGTAATGCATATAGAATATGTAGTTCATTTCCTGGCAACTGTAAATTGCCAGTAAACATTTGCTTTTATTCTCATTATGATTGTTTTGGGGTATTTAGACTAATGCATTTCTATTGTTAAAAGGACCTTAAAGATCAGATCACCTCCTGTCCTCTTGACCTTTAGAGAGGAAGATATTTGTATGAAATATTCTCTAGACTACAGAATGAAATTTCCTATTTTAACTTTTCTCTTTGGTTCAAGTGGTCAAATGAATGTATTTCTTAACTTGTTAACTTGTAAAAATTTGTTTATTCAACTTTTTGTTCCTGTATTTCTCTTTGAACCTTCTACCACAACAAACTTCATACCTATAGAAAAGTTGAAAGAATACTGTAATAACACATGTATACTCTTAATCCAGACTCACCAATTATTACCACTTTTCAAAATTTGAGTTCTTCCTCACCTTTTTCTTTCTAACTCCATATATGTGTGTGTATGAAATGTTTTGGCTGAATTATTTGAAAGTAAATTGCAGTGATAAGTACACTTCATCCCCAAATCTTTCATAAGAACTAAGGCTTTTTTGCACATAGCATAACAGTATTGTAACATCCAAGAAATTTAATATCAGTGAAATAGAAATGTTATTTAAAATGCAGTTTCTATTCAAGATTCTGTAATTATCTCTACAGTTTTTATTTTGAATAAAATACATTATGATCAAGGATGTTGCTGTAAAATCTCAATTTTCTGAAGATATTAAAGGTTATGGAAAACTTCATAATTTATTGTAAACTTTCTCTGAGTATGTGAAAATAACCTACATTCAAGTAACAACGTTTTTTATATTTACTGTAGGTGTAGATTGCAGATTGCCTCAGTTGATTTCACTGTGTTCTTCCTTTGCCTACCAAATCTATCTGGATTTTAAGGAAGAAATAACCACTGGGTTAGTTTTCATATAAAGCTTCCCTGAATTTTAAAAATAGATTTGTTTGGAAATTTTCAAACATACCCCCAAAGAGAGAACATAGTATAATGTCTCCATGTACCCACTCACCCCTATTCAATTATAATCAACATTTTATCAGTCTTACACATCTCCTCTTCCAAATATTTTTGTGTGTGTGAGTAGTATTTTAAAGCAAATCTTTGACATCACATTTTATCTATAGATACTTCAATATAAATGTCTAACAGGTAGGGTATATGCATGTGTCTCTTTTCATTTACATTGTTTTCATGCCATTTACTTGTGGAAATTCCTTTTGTCACTCATCTTTAGTGTGTCCCATGTTCTATTAATATATTTGCCTGCAGACTTTTTCTTGATGATGTTTAAACCATTCCTCATTCGCCCAGATTTTCTGTTTACTGATACTAATACCTAGAGGTTTGGTTAGATGTAAGTCCTCATCTTATTTTTCCAAGAATACTTCATTGGTGGGACTATGTGCTTGCTGTTGCATCACACCAGGAGGAGGCATATTGCATCTCGTGGTTCTACTATCAGAAGCTATGATTAATTTGTGTATTTAGGTGGTATCAATCTGAACCATTCTTTATGAAGTTTTCCATCAACTTTTCATGTAATGGTTTTATTTATTCATTTTTTAACATCTTTATTGGAGTATAAATGGTTTACAATGGTATGTTAGTTTCTACTTTATAACAAAGTGAATCAGCTATACCTATATCCCCATATCTCCTCCCTCTTGCATCTCCCTCCCACCCTCCCTATCCCACCCCTCTGTGTGGTCACAAAGCACGGAGATGATCTCCCTGTGCTGCTATCTTTTTTACATTTGAAAGTATATATAAGTCCATGCCACTCTATCACTTCGTCCCAGCTTACCCTTCCCCCTCCCCGTGTCCTCAAGTCCATTCTCTACATCTGCATCTTTAATCCTGTCCTGCCCCTAGGTTCTCCGTAACCATTTTTTTTCTTTAGATTCCATATATGTGTGTTAGCATATGGTATTTGTTTTTCTCTTTCTGACTTCAATGTGTATGACAGACTCTTGGTCCAATGACCTCACTACAAATAACTCAATCTCGTTTCTTTTTATGGCTGAGTAATATTCCATTGTATCTATGTGCCACATCTTCTTTATCCATTCGTCTGTCGATGAACACTTAGGTTGCTTCCATGTCCTGGCTATTGTAAATAGAGCTTCAATGAACATTGTGGTCCATGGCTCTTTTTGAATTATGGTTTTCTCAGGATATATGCCCGGTAGTGGGATTGCTGGGTCATATGGGAGTTCTGTTTTTAGTTTTTTGAGGAACCTCCATAGTGAATGTAACAATTTACATTCCCACCAACAGTGCAAGAGGGTTCTCTTTTCTCCAAACCCTCTCCAGCATGTATTCTTTGTAGATTTTTTCATTATGGCCATTCTGAGTGCTGTGAGGTGATACCACATTGTAGTTTTGATTTGCATTTCTCTAATGATTAGTGATGTGTGATGTTGATCATTCTTTCACGTGTTTGTTGGCAATCTGTATATCTTCTAAGGAGAAATGTCTATTTAGGTCTTCTACCCAGTTTTGGATTGTTTTTTTTGTTTGTTTGTTTTTGGTTTTTTTTGGATATTGAGCTGCATGAGGTGCTTGTAAATTTTGGAGATTAATCCTTTGTCAGTTGCTTCATTTGCAAATATTTTCTCCCATTCTGAGGGTTGCCTTTTCATCTTGTTTATGGTTTCCTTTGCTGTGCAAAAGCTTTGAAGTTTCATTAGGTCCCATTAGTTTATTTTTGTTTTTATTTCCATTTCTCTAGGAGGTGGGTCAAAAAGGATCTTGCTGTGATTTGTTTATGGAGTGTTCTGCCCATGTTTTTCTCTAACAGTTTTATAGTGTCTGGCCTTACATTTAGGTCTTTAATCCATTTTGAGTTCATCTTTGTGTATGGTGTTAGGGAGTGGTCTAATTTAATTCTTTTACATGTACTCTCCAGGTTTCCCAGCACTGCTTATTGAAGAGGCTGTCTTTTCTCCATTGTATATTCTTGCCTCCTTTACCAAAGATAAAGTGACCATAAATGAGTGGATTTATCTCTGGGCTTTCTATCCTGTTCCATTGATCTATATTTCTGTTTTTGTGCCAGTACCATACTGTCTTGATTACTGTAGCTTTGTAGTATAGTCTGAAGTCCAGGAGCCTGATTGCTCCTGCTCCATTTTTCTTTCTCAAGATTGCTTTGAGTATTTGGGGTCTTTTGTGTTTCCATACAAGTTGTGAAATTTTTTGTTCTAGTTCTGTGAAAAATGCCATTGGTAGTTTGATAGGGATTGCATTGAATCTGTAGATTGCTTTGAGTAGTATAGTCATTTTCACAATGTAGATTCTTCCAATCCAAGAACACGGTATATCTCTCCATCTGTTTGTATCATCTTTGATTTCTTTCATCAGTGTCTTATAATTTTCTGCATACAGGTCTTTTGTCTCCTTAGGTAGGTTTATTCCTAGATATTTTATTCTTCTTGTTGCAGTGGTAAATGGGAGTGTTTCCTTAATTTCTCTTTCAGATTTTTCATCTTTAGTGTATAGGAATAGAAGAGATTTCTGTGCATTAATTTTGTATCCTGCTACTTTAGCAAATTCATTGATTAGCTCTAGTAGTTTTCTGCTGGCATCTTTAGCATTCTCTATGTATAGTTTCACGTCATCTGCAAACAGTGACAGTTTTACTTCTTCTTTTACGATTTAGATTCCTTTTATTTCTTTTTCTTCTCCAATTGCTGTGGCTAAAACTTCCAAAACTATGTTGAATAAGAGTGGTGAGAGTGGGTAACCTTGTCTTGTTCCTAATCTTAGTGGAACTGGTTTCAATTTTTCACCATTGAGAACCATGTTGGCTGTGGGTTTGTCATATATGGCCTTTATTATGTTGAGGTAAGTTCCCTCTATGCCTACTTTCTAGAGGGGTTTTTTCATAAATGGGTATTGATTTTTGTCATAAGCTTTTTCTGCATCTATTGAGATGATCATATGGTTTTTATTCTTCAGTTTGTTAATATGGTTTATCACATTGATTGAATTGTGTATATTGAAGAATCCTTGCATTCCTGGGATAAACCCCACTTGTTCATGGTGTATGATCCTTTTAATGTGCTGTTGGATTCTGTTTGCTAGTGTTTTGTTGAGGATTTTTGCATGTTATGTTCATCAGTGATATTGGCTTGTAGTTTTCCTTCTTTGTGACATCTTTTTCTGGTTTTAGTATCAGGGTGATGGTGGCCTCATAGAATGAGTTTGGGAGTTTTCCTCCCTCTAGTATATTTTGGAAGAGGTTGAGAAGGATAGCTGTTTACTCTTCTCTTGATAGAATTCGCCTATGAAGCCATCGGGTCCTGGGCTTTTGTGTGTTGGAAGATTTTTAATCACAGTCTCAATTTCAGTGCTTGTGATTGGACTGTTTATATTTTCTATTTCTTTCTGATTCAGTCTTGGAAGGCTGTGCTTTTCTAAGAATTTGTCCATTTCTTTCAAGTTGTCCATTTTATTGGTATATATTTATGTGTAATAGTCTCTCATGATCCTTTGTATTTCTGCAGTGTCAGTTGTTACTTCTCCTTTTTCATTTCTAATTCTCTTGATTTGAGTCTTCTCCCTTTTTTTCTTGATGAGTCTGGCTAATGGTTTATCAATTTTGTTTATCTTCTCAGAGAACCACCTTTTAGTTTTATTGATCTTTGCTGTTTTTTCCTTCATTCTTTTTCATTTATATCTGATCTGATCTTTATGATTTCTTTCCTTCTGCTAACTTTGGGGTTTTTTTGTTCTTCTTTCTCTGATTGTTTTAGGTGTAAGGTTAGGTTGGTTATTTGAGATGTTTCTTGAGGTATGTTGTACTGCTATAAACTTCCCTCTTAGAACTGCTTTTGCTGCATCCCATAGGTTTTGAGTCATCATGTTTTCATTGTCATTTGTTTCTTGGCATTTTTTGATTTTCTCTTTGATTTCTTCAGTGATCTCTTTGTTATTAAGTAGCGTGTTGTTTAGCCTCCATGTGTTTGTAGTTTTTACAGTTCTTTTTTCCTGTAATTGATATCTAGTCTCATAGTGTTGTGGTTGAAAAGATACTTGATACAATTTCAATTTTCTTAAATTTACCAAGGCTTGATTTGTGACCCAATATATGATCTATCCTGGAGAATGTTCCAAGAGCACTTGAGAAGAAAGTGTATTGTGTTGTTTTTTGGACAGAATGTCCTATAAATATCAATTAAGTCCATCTTGTTTAATGTATCATTTAAAGCTTCTGTTTCCTTATTTATTTTCATTTTGGATGATCTGCCCATAGGTGAAAGTGGGGTGTTAAAGTCCCCTACTATATTATGTTACTCTCTATGTACCCTTTTAAGGCTGTTAGCATTTGCCTTAAATACTGAGGTGCTCCTATGTTGGGTGCATAAATATTTACAATTGTTATTTCTTCTTCTTGGATGGTTCCCTTGATCATTATGTAATGTCCTTCTTTGTCTCTTGTAATAGTCTTTCTTTTAAAGTTTATTTTGTCTGATATGAGAATTGTTACTCCAGCTTTCTTTTGATTTCCATTTGCATAGAATATGTTTTTCCATCCCCTCACTTTCAGTCTGTATGTGTCCCTAGGTCTGAAGTGGGTTTCTTGTAGACAGCATACATATGGGGCCTGTTTTTGTATCCATTCGTCCAGACTATGTCTTTTGTTGGAGCACTTCATCCATTTACATTTAACATAATTATTGATATGTATGTTCTTCTTACCATTCTCTTAGTTGTTTTGGGTTTGGACCTTCCCTTCTCTTGTGTTTCCTGCCTAGAGAAGTTCCTTTAGCATTTGTTGTAAAGCTGGTTTGGTGGTACTAAATTCTCTTAGCTTTTGCTTGTCTGTAAAGGTTTTAATTTCTCCGTTGAATCTGAATGAGATCCTTGCTGGGTAGAGTAATCTTGGTTGTAGGTTTTTCCCTTTCATCACTTTAAATATGTCCTGCCACTCCCTTCTGGCTTGCAGAGCTTCTGCTGAAAGATCAGCTTTTACCCTTATGTGGATTCCCTTGTATGTTAATTGTTGCTTTTCTCTTGCTGCTTTTAATATTTTTTCTTTGTATTTAATTTTTGATAGTTCAATTAATATGTGTCCTGGTGTGTATCTTCTTGGATTTCTCCTATATGGGACTCTCTGTGCTTCCTGGACTTGCTTAACTATTTCCTTTCCAATATTAGGGAAGTTTTCAACTATAATCTCTTCAAAAATTTTCTGAGTCCCTTTCTTTTTCTCTTTCTCTTCTGGGACCCCTATAATCAAATGTTGGTATATTTAATGTTGTCCCAGAGGTCTCTGAGGCTGTCCTTAAGTCTTTTCATTTTTTTTTCTTTATTCTGCTCTGCAGTAGTTATTTCCACTATTTTATCTTCCACATCACTTATCCATTCTTCTGCCTCAGTTATTCTGCTGTTGATTCCTTCTAGAGAATTTTTACTTTCATTTATTGTGTTGTTCATCACTGTTTGTTTGCTCTTTAGTTCTTCTATGTCCTTGTTAAACATTTCTTGTATTTTCTCCATTCTGTTTCCAAGATTTTGGATCATCTGTACTACCATTACTCTGAATTCTTTTTCAGGTAGATTGCCTATTTCCTCTTCAGTTGTTTTGTCTGGTGGGTTTTTAGCTTGCTCTTTCATCTGCTGTGTGCTTCTCATTTTGCTTAACCTACTGTGTTTGGGGTCTCCTTTTCACAGGCTCCAGGTTCATAGTTCCCGTTGTTTTTGGTGTCTGCCCCCAGTGTGTAAGGTTGGTTCAGTGGGTTGTGTAGGCTTCCTGGTGGAGGGGACTAGTGCCTGTGTTCTGGAGGATGAGGCTGCATCTTGTCTTTCTGGTGGGCAGGAACGTGTCCAGTGGTGTGTTTTGGGTTGTCTGTGAGCTTTTTATGATTTTAGGCAGCCTTTCTGTTAATGGGTGGGGTTGTGTTCCTGTCTTGCTAGTTGTCTGTCATAGGGTGTCCAGCACTGTAGCTTTCTGGTAGTTGAGTGGAGCTGGGTTTTAGCGTTGAGATGGAGCTCTCTGGGAGAGCTTTCGCTGTTTGATATTATGTGGAGCCGGGAAGTCTCTGGTGGGCCAAAGTCCTGAACTCGGCTCTCCCTCCTCAGAGGCACAGGCCTGACACCCGGCCGGAGCACCAAGACCCTGTCAGCCACACGGAAAAAGCAATGATATATATATATCATTGCTCCCAAAATATATATATATATTTCTCTTTATATATATATATATATATATGTATATATATGTATATATGCTAAATATAGAAATATATGTATATGTGTATATATATATATATATATCATTGTTGTGATATATCATATCATATATGTATATATATATCATTGTTCCAAAACTCCACCATCCCAATTTTGGGTTGATTCGTTGTCTAGTTAGGTATTCCACAGATACAGGGTACCTCTGGTTGACTGTGGAGATTTATTCCACTGCTCCTGAGGCTGCTGGGAGAAATTTCCCTTTCTCTTCTTTGTTCGCACAGCTCCTGGGGTTCAGCTTTGGTTTTGGCCCTGCCTCTGTGTGTAGGTCGCCTGAGGGCATCTGTTCCCTGCCCAGACAGGACAGAGTTAGAGGAGAAGCTGATTCGGGAACTCTGGCTCACTCAGGCGGGGGGGGGGGGGGGAGGGGATGGTGGGGTATGGAATGCGGCGTGATCCTTCAGTGGCAGAGGCTAGCGTGACCTTGTAATGACCTTGTAACAGCCTTAGGCACACCGTGTGTTCTCCCAGGGAAGTTGCCCCTGGATCACGGGACCCTGGCAGTGCCGGCTGCACAGGCTCCCGGGAGGGAGGTGTGGATAGTGACCTGTGCTTGTACACAGGCTTCTTGGTGGCTGCAGCAGCAGCCTTAGCGTTTCATGCCTGTCTCTGGGGTCTGCGCTGATAGCCGTGGCTCGCACCCGTCTCTGGAGCTCATTTAGGCGGTGCTCGGAATCCCCTCGCCTTGCACACCCCAACATAATGGTCTCTTGTCTCTTAGGCAGCTCCAGACTTTTTCCTGGACTCCCTTCTGCCTAGCTGTGGAGCCCTATCCCCCTTCAGGCTGTGTTCACGCAGCCAACCCCAGTTCTCTCCCTGGGGTCTGACCTCTGAAGCCCGAGTCTCAACTCCCAGCCCCCAGTGCTTGAGAGTCCGCCTGCCGATGCAGCGGACACGGGTTCGTGCCCCGGGCCGGGAAGATCCCACATGCCGCGGAGCGGCTGGGCCCGTGAGCCATGGCCGCTGAGCCTGCGCGTCCGGAGCCTGTGCTCCGCAACAGGAAAGGCCACAACAGTGAGAGGCCCGCGTATAACAAAAAAAAAAAAAAAAAAAATGGTCATAAGGTAACAATTCATTATGTTAGTATAGGATAGAAAAATGCCAGCTGAGATTACTCTTACTTTTGGAAGAAATACAATAAATATTTTTTTAATTGTTGTCTAATTATAAAAGTAAGAACTTTCAACTGTAGTGTCTATTTTGCCAACAGTTCTTTCTTGCTCGTCCAATACATAATTTTTTCAACACTGCATTTTCTTGGAATGATGCCAATTTTCAGATCCCTACTACAAGTGTAGTAATTTTGCAATGTTAGAGTGATTTGTTTAGTTACAATTTTCTTTATCTTCTGCTATGGTGATAAAAGCTACAAATGAAGCTTTGACTGAGGAATATACTGGATACAAGGCCATTGTGGCATGGATAAACAATATACTACAATTACTAGTGGTGCTAGGGAAGCTTCAAAAATACATTTCCAAAATGGGATAGTCTAAGTTAGATATATTTGGCTTCATGTCTTAATCTTTGCTTTTGTCTCTTTTCCTTCAGGGTGTGAAATGTGACTGTGTTTGTCACATTTAATACCAGCCTTAAGCTGGTATTCTTGTAACTTAGAAGGAAGGCAATAGAACACAGAAGCATCAGAGTGCTGATGGGAAATAGCAAGTGTTTAGAAAGACCAGTAAAATTTGCTTAATATCTCTATACAGGTTTTCCCTGCTATCCGAAAGTTGTCCGTTCCTATGAAACCTTTCATAAGCTGAAATGGTGTAAAGCGAAGACGCAATTACCTTGGGACACATCTTGCTAAAGATTGCACAAAATAAATGGAGATAGAGCTCAGATGCTCACAGACACAATTCAGAGCTGTGGAGGCTTGATGCTAAGATGCAAGTGTAGTTCCCAGGGAAGGAGCTTGGTGGTGCCACTCTCACAACTCAGGGTGCAGGCTGCCTTTATAAGGGCTTGCTGCAAAACAAATGCTGAACGCTGTTTTTGCTTTTTGCCTTTTCTCACAAAAGTGAAAATCCTCTTTGGATTTCTCTTGGTTACAAAAACAGGCACTAATGTAGGGCTTTCCAAAAAGTTAAGGGACACAAAGCCAACTTTTGAAAAGCAGAGGATACCTGTATTCCTATAAACATATGAACAATAAATAAGAAACCATGAAAAACTATATTGCCTCTGCCCATAACCCAAATAAGGCAAATATGTCCGCTTACATGCAATCAAATACTGTCCAGTAAAGAAATGTCTTCAGACTTGGCTCAAGCTGTTCTTTAGTTGAGGTTTCAAAAATAAGTTGTTAACAATGATGTCTTTCCTAGCTTACTTTGTAATCCATTTTCTGCATCTGTTTTGCCTTTAGTGACTCCACAGTGGAATAATAATCATGACGCTTTTCAAAAGCAGATCTTGTGAAATGCCATATGCTATATGATTCTCAGAATGAAAGATAGTTTTACATTGTCAATTATTTGGGCTTTTTTCCCAGGAGATACTGTTTATGAACATATGAATTTTTCTTTATGTGGTAGATTTGTTACAGAAAAGTTATTTTTAAACTAGTTGGGAGAATCATATCTTATTTTAAATGTACCAGAGGAGTTTGTTATTATTAGGGAACTTGTGCTAAACACTTTTTCAAAGAGAAATATTCTAAATTATTTTCTAAGCTGTGATTTTCTATACTGTTATCTAAAATGAGGTGCAGATATACTTGATGAAACTTTAAAGGAAATGATGTGTATGGCACGTGAGAAAGCCAGCTGGCCTCTCCCCAAATGGCGTTGCATTACCTTCATAATGCTACCATATTCCAGAGTCTGACCTTGAAATTTGCAGGCTCAGCAATTTGAATTTGTCAGCACTGTAAGACTAGATTTCAGGAGCATTAACTAAGTTCACTATTGTATTAAATCAGAATACCAACTTAATTATAGCTATTGAAAACCATTGTTTTCATATGAACGAGGATAGTTATGCAAACAGGACAAAAGCTTTCTCTCCTTAAGGTGGAGAGCGCTATTTGGGAATACAAATCATTGTCATGAAGTTATTCTGGTGCAGTTGGGTGCAGAATATGGAGGTCAAATAAGAGATATCATACCGCATGTTTTATTCTGCCCTTCCCTGCCCTCAAACCTCAGAGACATAGTTAATGGATCATTGCTAATTGATCAACTGATCCATTAGGTTAAGACTCAGCTTTAGAATCCTTCTCAACAGGGTGGTCCAGAAAGCTACCTCAGTTGATCAGGGTTGGCACAAGATCTGATACCTGTTCTTGGGCAAATCTTTCTGCTCTGTGCCTCAGTTTTCTTATCTGTGAAATTAATGGCTTTGACTAAGTTTTTTTTCTCCGAGGTCATTTCCTGCTCTACAAATAACTGCTGGTTTGAGTAAATGACTTCAATGCTTTACTGTGGTTGGTCTTAATTCCTTTACCTTTAAAGTGAGGTTATACTGAACATTAAAAAAAAATAGACTAAGAGTTATTCAACTCTTATCTGAAACTGTAAGTCAGAGCTTTTAACTACCTATGCTAACCAGTAAGAAACAGAGACACAGATCAATTGCTAGTCACTGCCTTGTGTGCGCTTTTGAGTCATCTGTGTCTAAATATTGAGTTGGTGGAAGAGTGCCATAATGAATTATGATGTGTGTTCTGAGAGCAGAATGTGGGAGTATTGGCACATTTGCCAGGTATTTGCCATGTTGGATCTATAGATTAATTGCTATTCCAAGTGTTTGTTTCATTAGAAGTGTTGTTAGCTGTCAAGTCTGAGAGGAGAAAAAACTGAAGCAAGTTTGAAGTCACATGTACTATTTTCTGGAAGTGTGTTGTCTCTATAAAATCAGGCATATTTCTATTCTGGCTAAATGCAGACAAAGCATTAACTGTTTTGTGTTATCATATTTGCTGTCCATATGGGTCTAGTAGTAGCAAATGTCTTCTAGTTATAGAGCCTCCAAAACATCATGAAATAGTCCATATTTAAATGACAAAAAAGATCTCTCATTACCTAAATGTATTATTTTTATAATTCAAGACCTGTGGTCCTCTATTCACTAAAACAATTGCTCAGACTGTAGATCACAGTTGCCTGAGTGTTCTGGTTAAGGAGAAAAATATAAAGTTCTCATTGGTGTTAAGGAGTGAATCTTTTGACAAAGATAATGGTTCCATGTAGAGTGATAATACATTCTTCATATCTTTGATTTTTTGTTCATTTAAAAGTATTTCTTTCCATTTGGATTTTTTCATTTACTTTAAGGAGAGTATTCATCAACCATGTTCATGTAAAAGATATTAATGTCCTCTTCCTTCACCCAGACTTTGACTTGTGCACAAGACAGATACTAGATATGATTAGAATGAATACTGCCATATTAACTTATTAATAAATGTCTGTATGGCCCATGAGGGATGCTTGCCCTGAAATAAAACTTTCAGATATCTCTGCTCAAAAAGCAGCCAACCCCTGTCTACTGCCTGACTGAACTATAATTTACATTTTGTGTAAAATGGACAGAAAGCAATTTTAATTTAATATATAAATGTAAAACTTCAGCTTCCACTTGCTGCAACATGGGCTCTATTATTTATTTATTTATTTTTTATCAGCAAAGGCTGCATCCTGTGAGCTTCTGTGATGGAAATCCACTGTGTGCAGAGAGTGACTCTATTAGGCTATGGGAGAGGATGAAAACAGTTTGAGATAAATAAAAAAGCAATTACCTAGGCCTGGGAAAGAGATACCACACATTTATTCAGGAGGCATTTAACTTACTCAGGGCTCCATTCCAGTGAACTGTTGTTCCATTTTCTTTCTTCCTAATATATGCCAAGTCAAATGGGAAGAAACAGAATGATGTTTCACACCCCAACAATAAGGAGTCAGAAGTCTGAGGACTAGAGAAAAGCTGCCATTAGGGGAAAGACAAAACCATGAAGATGTCCTTCATTCCATTTCTGGTGTTGGACATTGAGGGCAAAGCATTTGAACTTGTGACATAATCAATTGTAATAGTCACTGGGTAGATGGACTAAAGCAAAGTACCTGCCACCAAAGTTCCTACTACCAGGGCTTATGACCAAGGTTGAGGGATAAGAAAGAAGAAGAATATATGGGTCTTTTAACAATCACTGTAGCTTCTGTTTCCTCTTCTTCAGTGATTCATTTCATGCTTTATTTTAGCTTATTTCCCTGAATTTATTTTCTTACATATTTCAGCCCCGAATCACTCCTTTCTCCTCCCTAGCTCACTGATCAACAATGACATTTCCCATAGGGGTGTCTATTCAAGAAGGAATGGGGAATATAGAGCAAACTGAATGAAAAAGAGGGTGAAGCTCTGCTAAGACAGGTATCCCTACAGTGACAGGGTCCATCAGAAAATTGGGACCACCTAACAGATTCTACCAAGAGTTCTGAAAATAAATTTCTTTTCCTTTAAATTTTCCTCTTCTTAGAATTTCTTCTGTGATTGCTGGGAATTGTCACTAATCCTATTTCATCCCTTGAGAATCGTGTTTTACAGCCTTACTTCGCTTGGCATCCATCCTGCTAATCTTGGTGAATGAAGAGTCCATTCCTTGGCCTTATACACTTGATGTTTTTCTTTTTGTTACTGTACTTCTTAAGTAGGTTTTGCCTCCTAGTACTTCAAATAGCATTTCCTGTGTACAATTCTAGTTTCTTTTTGTTTCTAATGGTTAGTCATGACGTGGCAAAGTAGAGAGAAGCTTGCTTTTTTGGAAAGATCTCCTTCTCTTTATTTTACTGGGCATTGCTATGAGAATCAACTGAGAAGGATGTGAAAATATATTGAGCACTACAAAGCTTTGTAAAAGTGAAAGTCATAGTTTTCCTGGCTTTGCTTTTATTTATTTATTTGATGACCTTCCTGTAATTCTTCATTCTAGCTTAGAGCTGCTCTGATATTAATAATCAAACACTGTACAGCCTTTGCTTCTGTAAAAGAAAAGAAGGCTGCCTTGACTTGACCTTGTGGCATGAATGGTCACAGTATTAAGATCAGGATCACTCAAAAGAAAAACAATAACAAAAACAAAAAACAAACAAAAGATCAGGACCACTCAAATCTTGAATCAATTAAATAAATGCCTGTGAGAAGTCATTAGCAATGGGAAAATCTGGCAAATACCATGTTATTATCCAATTATTTTTCATTTTGCTCATTTTGTAGCTATTTGGCAAGCAAAAAGAGCTATACTTGTATTTCTTCCAGTAATGTTAAAGGTGCAAAAGTGCCCTAAAATCCTCAATTTGGTAGTACAACAGTTATAAGAAAATAAAGTTGATAGCAGTGAAAGCTTCTGGGACTTTTTGAATATCATCCCTAGATATGCCAAAAGGTGCGATTACATGTAAGAACACTTGCTGTTCGGCCTGATCTGTCAAAATGGCAACAGATCAGATAATCTTTTGTCATTTTTATTGTTTCTCTGGGGTATTGACTTTGCAGAAATTAAGAAGTTGAAAGGGATTTTTGAAACTAGATTATAATTCAGATAACCTATTTATTTTAATTAGAAAAGTGACCAAAAACAAATAAAATATGGTAACATTTTTAAAAAGAATAATGGGGGAATATAAATAATACACAAATAAAAATTATTTATGATAGCTAAATTTGTAAGTACCAGTAGAATGATCCTGAGAAAAGATTAGATGTTTTATATTTTATTTCTTACAAATCTTGGAAGTTGTCTCTTTGATAAACTTTTCAAAATTGGCTAGAATAAAATTTTCCAAACTCATTTTGTCAAATGTACAAGGACGTCCCAAGGTCATTCTCTTGATCCAAGTTCTTTGTTTAAATTCTAATGTGGAAAATACTACTTAGCGTCAAGGATCAGGCAAGCTTTATACTTGGTTCTTTATTATGTAACCAGGGACTACTTGTGTTTTATGGGCTTAATAAATTGCATCACTTCAAAGCTGAATAATGCATTAAAAAGATGGGCCATCTTTTTAATGTCAGTGTTTTTAAGGTAAGTGTTAAATTAACACTTACCTTGGATGTAAATAGTAGGATAGAGTTATACCAGATTTTATGAATACTTAAGTGCCTAAGCCACCACCAGCAAGAACTTCAGACACTGTAGAGTAGAGCGTCAATCAACTACAGCCTGTGTGCCACGTTGGGTCCAACATCTGTTTTTGTATGGTCTCAGAACTTAGAAGTTTTTTGGTTTTTGTTTGTTTTTACATTCTTCAATGGTTAAAAAGAAATCAGACTATTTCATGGCATGTAAATATTATATGAAATTCAAATTTGAATGTCCATAAGTAAAACGTTACTGATACACAGCCATACTCATTCATTTATGTGTTGTCAGTGGCTCCTTTTGTACTATAATAAGAGTTGAGTAGTTGCACTAGAGCCTGTCTGGCCTGCAAGGGCTAAGATACTATCTGGCCCTTCACAGAAAAATTTGCCCGTCTTTGCTGTAGAGACTAGAGGTCTTCTGTATCAAAGGCTACACTGAAATTATATGTGGCTTGAGTAATGTGTGGTACACTCAGGCATCATAGATAATGAGGTCATGTTGTGACATACTTAATGCTATATATAAGGGTGATGCTTATTTAGTGTCCTCAAGGCACTAAATCCTTGTCTGTAATTCCATTAGATATCTACTGGTCCTACTTAGGGTAGTATACTTGCATTACTTGTATGATTGTGAAAATCACTAAACTTCTCCAAAGCTTTTGTCATATCATCTGAAGAACAGGAAAATAATAGTATTTACCTCATAGGATTATCATTAAGAATAAATGAAATCTTACCTCTATTTTGTATCATGTCTGGTAAATAGTAAATGCTCAAAACTTTAGTAATTACTATTTATAAAATTATAGACAACTATAAGCACATAAAAATGATTTTTAACCTGTAGATTTATGAAGACAAAGATTTACATGAAAATTATCAAATCTATATGGAGGTGTGATAATTATGTCTACTTTTTAATACAGTTAAGTGTATTTGTATGTGACTCTATACATTATAGCAGATTTCAGATTTTAACTTTTAATTTCTTTTTACTAAGGATCTGTTCTAGAAGGACAAAAAAAACTCTGTCTCAATTTTCCTTTTTCTCTTCTCTCAGTTTCTAATAAGTCTTTGCCTGCTACTGCCATTTGTCCTAGTTTTACACTTGTTTTTGCTTTTGTGGCTTCCTCATTGATGAGAATAATAGCTACCAAAAATTCTCTTTCAGTGCCTTGGCCTACAGTGATTCAGAATTCCAGTTTTAAATATATGTTGTCCTCATAAACTCTTTCCTAAGGAAGATTATTCTACTTTTATCTGTGAATTTAATTTATACAGGCAGGAGTGTTTTTTTGTTTGTTTTTTGTTTGTTTTCTTCACTCAGGTAACTTGGCCTTAGAGTTTCCTGTGTCTGAGAATTTCAAAATGCATCCATCTTCCATCATTGTGTTTTTCTGGTCTCTGTCCAATGCCCTGTGGCTGAGAAGAGTTACAGAGTCGATTTCAGTTATCAGTAACAGAAATTTCCAGGTTGAATCTGAAATTTTAAAAGTATATGGAACTTAATTTGCCAAATTAATTACATTTTTACTGGATATAAGTAGCTCACAAACTTTGTGATTTAATTATTTTATGACACTGGTCTAGCCAACATTGACAGTGAGGAACTGTGGCTCTTGTTAAGACAGCTTTCAGTGAGCAACATAAATATATATGCCCAATAATATAATAAAAGTAATATATATTATTGATACATCCTCCAAAAGTGCCTGCACTACCTTTATCTTTACATCTTTTTATAAAGAATCTAATTAAATCTAATAAAGTAACGTCACAAAGGTAATTGCTTGAAGAACATGAATCTTCAGGTTCTGTAGTACCTGCTGCAACGTCAGTTGAACCAAAAAAGGGACAATGTTCAATTCTTTACTACATTCTCAGATATATGACTGGTCCTCTATGGAACAGCCATAACAGTGTGTCTAATGAGAAGCAGCCATGTGAAGGCTTGCCTGGTGAGAACACCTCACTTTAATCTTTTTATCTCATAGTTAGCAGTATGGTACTGCAATAATCCAACCAGGATAAGTTTTGCTCAAAGATACCTAACAGTGATCTATTACACTGATTCCACTTCTGTTCATATTCTCTCTAGTAAAATAACAGAAACAATACTACAATGCTTACTACATGCTGTGTTCTGAAATCTTAACTACATCATTTCATTTTATCCTAAAATAAGCTTATGATGTAGGTATTGTGATCATCAATTTACAGATGAAGTTCCTGAAGTTAGGTTAACAATCACATAGCTAGTGGGTGGCATCTAAGGTCTCTTTGATTACAAAGACAAATTTTTAAATATTGTGCCTTTGTGTATGTAAACCTTGACCAAAGGGTCTTGCTTAAGATTAAATCTCTCCTTCCCCTATTCATTTATTATTTTAGTTGTGGATTGTCTGAAATTCATCCTATGACTCTAGAAAACATTGCACAAGCCTTGTATGTTTCTTCAGTCAGTGAATTAAGTAGCAAACCAGGATAATAGCAGTGCCAATAATATTATTAATAACGACAATAATAATTTACAGGTGCATGTTAACTCCACATCTTTACTAAGCTATGAGCTAGGATTCTTTCCTGCCTTCAGCATAATTCTTGATCTTTCAAGTTGCAAGACTTATATTGCATCTGACTCCTACAAAAAAAAAGATCACTGGAAATATCAAAGTTTGAGTGTCTAAAAAAATAAAAGATAAGAACCAGTTTTTAATATCCTTGAAGAATTCAGCATATCTACATGGCAACTTTATGTTCCAGAGTTTAAGTCAACTGGGCAGTGGAGTTGGGTTGTGACAGCTGGTGTTTGTGGATTTGGATTATCTAGGTAACTTATTTAGGTGACTCTGTTAGCAAGAGTTGACAGCATAGCCTCTTCTGGCTCTGAGACTTGTTTATGGATGCCATCTGTGCATTTTTATTTTTATTTTTTTGCGGTACGCGGGCCTCTCACTCTTGTGGCCTCTCCCGTTGCGGAGCACAGACTCCGGACGCGCAGGCCCAGCGGCCATGGCTCACGGGCCCAGCCGCTCCGTGGCATGTGGGATCTTCCCGGACCAGGGCACAAACCCGTGTCCCCAGCATCGGCAGGCAGACCCTCAACTACTGCGCCAACCAGGGAAGCCCTGTGCATTTATTTTTTAATTTTACTGATGGATGCTCCTGATGAGGAGCTGAGTTGGGTTCTGGACAGACCAGGTTTTATTTTGGGTGGGCTCTTCTAACTTTAACTATGTTAAAGTCTAATGGGTAACTAACTACCCACAGTTTTATTGCTGTGTTCAAAAGAAGTGTTTGAAGATTTTAATTTGGTTGTTAAAAGGTTTGCTGATTTTGGGTGGAACATCAACTGGATATAAGATCCAGCTATTAAGTTAGCACACAGCTAGTGTTGCTTCCATTGGGATACCTACTGGTATCTGAAGATGGTGAACTAAGATATCAAAATGCCAGTCAAGAGCTTAGCAATCATACCTGAGACAAATGTGCTTCTCCTTGAAATCTAGAATAATTCACAATCTAGAATATTTAGAATCTAGAAATATTTAGAATCACAATCTAGAAATCTAGAATAATTCCCTTTGTTACACATGGAGGTTCTTTGCCCTTCTTGCCTCATCATCATTCTTTTTAAAAAATCAGGATAGACAATAGCGTTACAGTCAGACTTCCATATATAAATTTAGAAGATACTGATATCTTGACTTTTTGTTCTCATTTTGCCAGATCTGTGCATGTAAAGTCAGTCAACTGCTTTCGTGTATAAACGTTGAAAGCCAACATTGTTAATCACAATTCCCTTCAGTTCGATTTATTTGGTGTCTGGGTTCATTGTTTCATCTTTTTCTCACTACTTCTTTTTTTATTTTAATCTGGGCATATGTTTTTCTTCAGAATCACTTCTTATGAAAATAGTTGGTGTAGATTCTACCTGAACAAGTTGATTTTGGGGGGTCAGATGGAAGTTACTGAGTAATTTGGGGGCAAATTCCCCCAATAAAACACAGCTAGCTTCCTCCATTGCAATTTTTTCTAGAAAGTGTATTAATAACTCTCCACTTTAAGTGACCACCCCCCAAATACATGAAAACATCCTGGTTTTCAGATATTTGGATATGCTCAGACATTTCTTTGCCTCAACTTAGAGTATATCTTGAATTCCCTGATATTGAGTAGAAATTACTAAAATGGGCATTTTTCATTAGTTGATTTTCAGAGACATTCAGTAGGTTATCAAGGCAATTGATTTAGTTTTAGTAATTGGGGACCTTGAAGATCAAAGAGCTATACTTTTTTTTTTTTTTTTTTTTTTTACAAGGAAGGGAAACAAGGGTATGAAAATATTCTGTCCACGTGAGCACCTTTTTGAAAAACATCCTTCTAATGAAATAAATGAAGATATACTCATTTGATACATTACCTGTTTTGTGTGATAGAGTTTCTTCTTTAACATATTTTACTGAATAGACAGAAATATTGGTTGAGGCCATCGCCACTGGGGTCAGATTTCCAGGTTTCAAAGCTTGGATGTACCCAACGTGAGAGACTGTGTCATATTGGACAGGATACTTGCTTCTCTAAGCCTCCCAGTCTTTTTATCACCTGCCCTTTGAATAGTTGTGATGATGAAATGAGATAAACTATATATATGCTTATTAATGGGACAAACAGCATCTCTATTTGGAGTTAATGGGATTTGGGTACTAAATGTAATGGCATAAATGAGCATAAGAGAAAAGGCACTAAAGAATATTTGGCTCTGCAGGTATTGCTTCTGAAAATTACAATGTTAAATCCATGGGTTAACTCATAAGATCAGAAAAAAAAATAGAAGACTCCTAAGTGGGGTATAGTTTATTAGAGACCCTTTTAAAGTGGGTTGTTTTTTTTTTTTCTCCCCTTTCACTGCTCTCAGTTTGGATCCCAGCTCATTTGACTTGTTCGCAAGTCCTTCCATATGAGAAAAATCCTCTCAATGCTGATTGTGAATCACGTGGGCTGCTGCTACCTTAGTGTGATTTTCGTTTTCTGGCACTTCTTACTGGAGGCTGCTCTAGCACGATGTAGCTTCATCATGTGGGGCTGCCTCTTCTAAAAAGTGTGAGGTACATCACCTATAGGCAGGTATCTCAGCTGGTTCAGTGAAAAGGCAAAGCAGTTTCATTTCCCAGCCTGAGATCTCAGCTCCACAGACAGCCTTACAAGCTCCCATTTTAATGCTCCAAGGTAACTTCCCAAGGACCAGATGGTTCTGGTAAGTCTGGGATGATTAGGAGGCCTCCTATTCAAGAGTAGCTGTCTGGCAAGAGGATTTGGCCTTGCCTGGAGAGCTCTCATGACAACAGAAAGAAGGGGATAGTGGTGATGACACAGTACCCAGCTAACATGTGAAGGGAGCCTGCTATCTGTCTTTGTTTTAATGGTCACTGAAAGATAACCCAATACTTCTGGAGGAAATACTATTACATTACCTAGATCACCTGTGGGGTTTGTTCTTTTTTCATATAAAGCGGCAGCGATTTGGAGGAGGTTAAATGGGGTACTGGTGAAGAAGTGGGTTGACTGCTGAAATTGAAGTCAGAGAATGTGGGGATATTATTTTCAAGAGTTAATGTAAGTGGAACTGGGCAAATCTTTCATAATCAGTCATTTGAAGCATTCTCAGAAAAATACAGCATCGATTATATAAAATTCCCTGAAGCATCAAAATATTGTGCATGCTTGAAATCCTGCAGATGGTACTCACAAGTAAAAATACATTGTATTTATTTGCAGAATATCATAGGCACATTAGTAATTTGTTGTGGATGGCATATGTGTCCCATTGCAGTGAAAATGACAAAGTAATCACTTTTGGGGTAAAGCGTCAAGTGTGGTTTGGTTGCTTCAGTTATTCCCTTTTAGTCATGCGTGGGGACAGAGAAAAATAGTTTTTATTAATAGTTTTTATTCTTTACACTTAAGAACTAAGTTAAAGGTAATTTTTTGAGGGGGGGAATTTAATAATATTTTTAAAGTCAAAACTCTTTAGAAAAGTAACCTGAATACTTGTATTTCTGAATGTTATTTTTTTTTCCTGGCTTTCTTGGGCAATTTTATATTTTATGGCATGGTATTTTCTCTGCTGGTTTCACACATCCCAGCACTGTCACTGCATCAGTTTTGCCCAAGATAAAAGCTTTATCATAACCCTTCACTCTCTTTAATTCTCCTGTGGGTAAAAACATGGCTTCCTTCAAAGATGATTTTGGCAGTTTTTAGTCCATCAAAAGCAAATCCTTTTCCCTCCGGTCCTCAATATTCCACTTCTAGTGTCCAAACAGTGTCAGTACTAAGACCCTTCATTTTCATTTTTCTTTCATCTCTGGTTTATTTGGTGTTTGGCAGAGTAATGATCTAGGTGGTTTGGTTAAAAATAAATTTCCAAGCTTTATCTTCAAACTGCAAAATTAGAACCCCTTGACATGGAGTCTAGAAATCTGTGAACTTCCTTAGTAGCTCTTCTGCACACCATTTTTTCAGACCCGTATGTCCTATGTGTTCAAATAATTTTGCTCTCATGAGTCAAATTACCTAAAATGAATTTATTTTATAAAAACTCCATTGAAATGACAGCAAAAATATTTAGTATAGTTTTTGGGGCTTAATTTCTATAAAGATGAAGTTTCAAGAGAAAATAGCTGTGTATTTTCTATAACATCATCTTGCTAAAGTTGTTCAAACACTTACCTAGAGTCTGATTTTTTTTTTTTTTTTTCTGATTTGTTTTTACCTTAACCTTTGGATCAACTTTGTGAAAACTTAAAACGTTGGAGAAGATATTGAACAATTTTTATTGTGAATGCTTCTGGATATACAGGCTGTAAAATACCCCTCTCTGCAGTGTTTTACATACAGGTATAAAGATGGGCAATCTGGTGATTATTTGGGTGAGAACAAAGTGTTAAATTGAGAAACTAAATATCTTGCCTGGTGGAGAGGTGTGTTATCATCTCTTTAAGATAATTTCCAAATAGCAAATATTAAAAATAGAAAGTTAAGTTCTGTGCCTAGTTACATAATTTTTATAACTCTAGGAATTAGTCTTCCTCAAGACATACGTAGATTAATTTCTTGGTAGCCTTTTTTCTCCCAGTTGCTGGTGCTAGAGATCATCAAACTGTGGCTTCTGCCTCACTCTCTCCTGCTCTGACCTAAATATGTGAGACACCCTATTCCTACAGAAGTAGAACTGAAAGTAGTTCTGTAGTTGGCAGCCTGCTTACTTATTTAACTGCAGCCTTCTGTAAACATTGCCAGGTTTGCACAGCCAGTCCAGTTTATAAGATTGGCTTTATGACTCGCCTTTTCTTTGCTTAGGATTCTAGATCTTTTAAAATAATTCATGTCCTCTTGCTGAGGACTCTCTACCAAACATTCACAGATTCTTTCTTTTCACCTCAAGTTCATTACTTGGGCATGATTCAGTGCAACATGTCATAGAAAATAGGACATGACTTTGAATATTACCACTGACTGAAAGACCCTACTATTTGGAACATTGAACCATATTAGAAGTCTGTGGGTAATGAAAAGAGCCCAAATTTCACTTAAATTTACTCTCTTCACCTTGCACACACTCATGATGAGATCCTATAATTTGCTCTGAGGGACACACTCTGCAGGACAGAAACTCTATCTCATTCCCACTGGTCCTTGCCTCCACATCTTGGATATGTATCTACAACTGAATTTTCTTATGAACAAAATGGTGGAAAATGGCAGATAAGAGTTTTTGACTTAGTAATACAGTTTTCTCTTTGAAAACACTAGAATGTGATTAACAGAATAGTCATGATCACCATTTACAGCTATAAATGGGAAAAGGTGGTATTTTAATAATTTATTAAAAAATGGTACTTAAAGTTATTAATATGTATATCCCAGCTATAGCATAATACCTGCATTAGAGATTTTCTATGCTAACAAGACTGGTTGGCTTGTTTTATATTTTTTTAATTTATAAATTAAAATGCTTCAATTTCTGAAACTTTATTTTTTAACCTTGAACATGGCAGGTGCTCAACTCAAGGCTAGGTCTCGAGTGTTGTAAAAATACTGTATTTTTCCACCAGGAACTTGTATTTTAAGTAAATTTTATATTTATTTATATACACATATGACGTTTAAAATTAAAAGATGGCGCTTCCCTGGTGGCGCAGTGGTTGAGAGTCTGCCTGCCGATGCAGGGGACATGGGTTCGTGCCCCGGTCTGGGAAGATCCCACATGCCGTGGAGTGACTAGGCCCGTGAGCCATGGCCTCTGAGCCTGCGCGTCCGGAGCCTGTGCTCCGCAATGGGAGAGGCCACAACAGTGAGAGGCCCGTGTACTGCAAAAAAAAAAAAAAAAAAAAGATAAATATTAGATGAAGGAATTAATGCAACATAACTTAATTCTAGTAATTGTTTATAGTTATGAGGTAATCATTTTGTTCTTTCTCACCTATTCCTTCCAATTACCACATAATATCAACTCCTTTTATTTTTCATTTATCCTATAAATATTAAGAACCTAACATTTTCTAGGCACTCAGCTAAATATTAGGACTCCAAAGAGAAATCCATTAATCCTCCCATTAAGAACATGTATTCTGATGGACAAAATTGAAAATCTTCAAAGGATCAAAGGAACATGGTTTAAATGAAACTTTTGGCACTATAACATTCCAATTTGAAGATACCCAAATTAAAACTATGAAATATAGTAGAGCTCTTTCCCATTTGGATCTTAAGCCCACAGTCTGAGCCTAGTTGTCATGGTCGAATACTGAGACCACTGGCCAAAATCCTGGCTAAATTTCATGAATAAGTTAACATCCATGAAACATCAGCCAGTTTGTCTATAACTTGATATATATTTCTACTGTCATTTTAATGTTATTTAATTAGTAATTTATATCTTTTTGTTTATATGTTATTGATTTTTTAGATATAAAAAGGACACAAATATGTACATGTTTGTGTGTGACTGTATAGTCAAACATCAATAAATACTCATGTATTGGTGTTGCTTTATAGAATCAAACCTCTGTGAGATATTTTGTACCAAAATATGTGGGAAGAGAAGCAATTATCATTTTACTGAGGAGGATTCATTTGCCAAACATAGAGCACATACAGGCATGACACTTAAAAGATCCCATAAGATATCACAGTCCTTAATATTTTATATAAGTAAACCAAGGTTTAAAGAGTGTAACTTTGCCAAGGTCATCTACCTTCTTCCTTTAGAAGGAAGGCCTAATTTGGGGAAAGAGATATAGAGTGTACTTTGCATTTATGGTAAAAAAAAAAAAAAAAAAAAAAAAAAAAGATACACCAGCACCTTTTTCTGTTGGCTGAGAAAATTCCAAGGTGTAACAACTATTTATAAACTCTGGAAATCATGTCCCTAAGAGATACTAAGATTCTCTCCTTGCCCACAAGCATGTTTAACCTGAATTCTTGCATTTTAATTTTCTCAAGAGAACAGTAAAATTTTCTGTAAACGGCCAGAGAAAAAAATAAATGTAGGGTTTGCAAGCCTTAAGGTTTCTGTCTTAACCACTTAACTCTTTTGTTATAGTGCAAAAGCATTCGTAGACAATGTTCAAATATAGCTGTGTTCCAGTAAAGCTTTATTTAATACAAAAATGTTAGACAAAATTTGGCCAACTAGTTGGTTTGCTAACCCCTGCTTGAAAGTTTAGACCACTGATCCCTGAATAACTGATTACATACACTATCATTTAAACAGTTTCAAGTGCATATCCCTGATACATGATTTTACTTATTTATAGAGCTTTACAAATACTGCTGTTCTAATATATTTTCTTCAGCATGAAATATGCACAAAATAGAATAAGGAACAAATAAAATACCTAAGTAGAAAGTCAATTTTACTTGACATCATGTAGCTTGTCCTACCCACCTTCTGGTATGTATTGCCCTATATACAGCTGATAAGACAATAATCTGAAGGAAAAAAAAAAAGTTTTTTTGAATAGTTGGTTAGCTTTTAGTTGGTAGTTTCTTAAAAAGACAGTTTACTTTACAGTGGAGTATGAGATAATAACAACCATACTACTTTTAGAATTAATACTGATGTCTGGTTTCTTTTTTGCTCCTAAATCTCTTTTTCGTCCTTCCTCCCTCCTTCCCTCCCTCCCTTCAAACTCACTTGAGTTAACAGTTTTAGCTAATAGCTGTCAATCTTAACATGGATTTAATTCCCTTTTTCACTTATGAAGGCTGAAATGAAGTGAATAATCCTTTGATGTTTCTATAGAGCACCCTATTCGATTTTTGCTTCTTTGTTTCCATACCAAGAAAAAGTGCTCCATTTCAGTTGATTTTAGACTTTGAATTCTTATGTTTTGAGTTATTGCCATTTAAAATTACTCCAAGCAGACAGCTATAGGTGTGTTGGTTCAAAAGAAATACAGATTATGTAAAAAGCCTTCTAACTCAAAATTCTTCTAAACATAACTTATCTCAATATTCTGCTTTATTTTCCTTTGTGATTTAAAATATACATGAGTATACAAATATGTATATATTCATCTAAAAATATCTACGCTTAGCTATTTTAGAGAGAAAAATAAAATTTTCTAATATTAAACATTTATAGTCTTTCATAAACATATTAAATATTCATCTCAATTCCTTGTCTGAGCAAATATAAAAAATGCAATGTTTCTAACATGAGTACTTACGTGTATTTCCCAATATATTTAAGTCACTAACAAGTGTTAAAATAAAAATGCAATATATCTTTCTTCAGATTTCACAAATATATTCTAAATATTTATGTTAGCAGGTAAGCTAAGGTACATGTTTATCCTTTTGGCCAATGTGCATTGAGTATGTATTTACGTGTAGATCTGAGAAGCTGTGAGATATACCAGATAGAGAAAAGACTCAGTTAAGTTTCATAAACATTACATTCTATTCTTACTTTTTGCCACTAAAATTCTATGTGACCTTAAGTAAATAATTACTATTTCCAAGTGTCAGCTTCGTTATTTAGAGTTAAGGTTGGAGCCTTAAAAGAAACACTTCCTAAGGGCCATTCTATCGCTGAGTCCATGATCTAACACATATTCTAATAGTATCAGCATTATAGAAAAATAATAGCTAAAATTAATTTAAGCACCTACTTGGTGCCAGGAACTGAGATTCAAACTCTTCATGGATTATCTCATTTACTGCTTAACTCAGAGTTATGTAATTATTTTTTTTCATCCTAACATCAGGAGCTGAGGGTACAGAGATAAAATAGTCCCTAGCACAAGTTACATAGCTAGTAAGAGAAATAACTAATAATTATACCCAGGACTCAGTGATTCATAAGTCTGTTGTGCTTCAGCATTTCTCAGAACACTCAAAGCATATGTACACACATTATGCATCTTAATCATTTCTGTTACTCCACTCTCAACCCTCCTACCTACCTCTCTCCCAGTATGATTCCAGAAAAGCAAAATAATTTGGTTGTTTTTGCTAGTAAATATTAGGTAACCTTTGAAAATATATTTAGCTCAAATTTAACAAGGAAAACAAACAGACCAAAATACTGTCTGGTATACTGAGATAACTTCTCTAAATTTGTTGTAGCTTCAACTCCCCTCACAAACACTTCTTGCCAGAGCATGGCATTTAGATCCAGCTTTGTGGTCCTCCATTCACCATCACTCAAAGGACAGTGCAGTTCCCAGGACCTGCCAAATTTAAATTTGTGTCCTTATATTTCTCACAAACCCGAACTGGAATAAATATAAATAAAAATATTTTATCTTCCACTGTATTTTTCCTTATCCCTTTCTAATTCACAGTATTTTCCCTAATACTTTTATAATCTCATAATTGTATTTTGTTTTTTTGCTCCCCACTTCAATGATGTGACCTAACTTTTAATGCAGAAATAAACTCAGGCATGCAATTATCAGGTGAATTATATTTACATACCTACTACTTAGTTGTTTTGTTTCCTCTGAAAAAGTTAAACTTGTAGACAAAAAGGAGAAGTTCTGGCAACTAGGAAAAATACAAAATTTTCCTAAATATGAATACTACACTAGAATAGTATGAAAATACAGAAAATTAAAAACAAAAATGAATGAAGACCAACCACACAATTCTATCACCTTGAGTTAACCACCACTAGTACTTGAATGTGTAGATTTTCACATTTTTCTAGAAATATATACAAGTATTCTCCTTGTGTTGGTTGATGTGTGTATTTAGATTTCATGAATGCCAGCAACAGAAGGAAGGATACTGAAAAAACTGGAGATCCAGACTTCTGAAAAAAGGACAGTGGTGACAGGGAACAGCACAGACAAAACCACACTATGGTGGTTGGGATGCTGCCCTGGTGTCATAGTTCCTCTCCTTGTGTCACTGACATGGCAAGATCTTTGACATTTTCAGATTTGCCTTGATAAACTTTCCTATGAAACTGGATCTATTCTCCATCAAAATTAAAAACAAGTCAGATTGCCTAAACCAAAGACATACACCTGTATCTGCAACTATATCGGAAAATTAACCCCCACCGGCACACTTCATACACAAAAATAAGATAGACATGGAGGAACGTAAAAGAAAACAAGTTAGTATTTAGTATTATACACATAACAGAGTTAGGGAAACAAATATGGGTGAAGCTACTGCAGACCTCATTTCTGTAACTGATTATGGGGATACATTTGGTGCTTATTAGTTTTTTCCACCACTTGCCATTTATGTTTTATCTTCAGCTAACAACATACATTAAGGCTTTTTAGTAACTGGTGTGGCCCAACTATTTAATCCTGAAAAAAGTTTCACAATCATTTATTATAGTTTCCATTAATTTTCTACCTTTAAATATGATAGTTTTCTATTATTTTATTTAGCCATTACTTATGTGGTGCTTATTATGTATCAGTTACTATTCTAAGTGTCTTACATATATTGTCTTTTATTTCTGATAACAACACTGAGACATAGATAAGATTTTCCCCTTATTTTACAGTTGAGGAAATTAAGTATGTATAAAGTGTACAGGACTTGACAAATTTGCACAGCTAGTAAGTATCAGAACCAGGCTGTTAACCCAGGAAGTCTATACTATGTGAAAGAACATCCCATAGAATCACCTGGGTTTTATCCATATGACTCTCTACCCTCGAAGAGGACCAGTGTTAACTTTCCTTTGATAGGCTAAATCAGCCCACAAACTATATATATATATATTTCCCCTTTTCTATCAAGTAGCAAGAAGAGTCCCAGATCACTGCTGTTGGGTAACTAATTTATTCATCTGGAATATGCTCTTAATGTTGGTACCTCTTGTTGGCAAATTTGGCATTCATCATGGGCAGTAGTGAGGTGAGCCCTGGTGAGAGAGAGGTCAAGTTGTTGAGCACCTGCATGGCCTCTACTCCTGCTGCCATGTTCACATGGTGAATGAGCCCATTCTGCAGGCCCAGCAGAGAGGAAAGAATGAAAGTGACTGATACACGCTGAGAAGATCATCTTCTCTACCCAGTTAAGAGCTTTCCTGCCACCCCATTCTGTAAGCATTAAAATGATCCTTAAAAAAACAGGCATTCAGGGCTTCCCTGGTGGTG
The DNA here is from genome assembly GCF_003676395.1 of Aethalodelphis obliquidens. Lineage (NCBI taxonomy): Eukaryota > Metazoa > Chordata > Mammalia > Artiodactyla > Delphinidae > Aethalodelphis > Aethalodelphis obliquidens. The sequence continues at coordinate 59,322,600 of NW_020837951.1, read as the reverse complement.
CAGTGGTTGAGAGTCTGCCTGCCGATGCAGGGGATACGGGTTCGTTCCCCGGTCTGGGAAGATCTCACATGCTGCGGAGCGCCTGAGCCCATGAGCCATGGCCGCTGAGCCTGCGCGTCCGGAACCTGCGCTCCACAACGGGAGACGCCACAACAGTGAGAGGCCCGCGTCCCGCAAAAAAACAAACAAAAAAAAAAACAAAAAAAAACACCAAGCCTTCAGATGGAACATATATATTTCATATTCTGTGGCTATTCCAGGAAGTCTTTCCACACCCTTCTTCCCTAAACTGTCTTGTTACTAATCCTTGAGGCTTGTTTTTCCCATTTCCCCAAATAATTGTCCAAACTATCCATGAATTAGTGTAGATTTTTACATAAGACCGTCACCCTTTCCAGAAAGATGTGGACCATAAAACAGACTGCTAAAATGTCCTTATACTAAAAGGATTAGCTTCCTTCATAGTCTTTCAAGGATAACTGGAATGGGAGTACAATTCTGCAGCAGTAATTACTAGCTAGTCCTAGAATATCATTCAGTACTTATTACAAAACTGACTCCATTATTTTCCTCCTCACTAACTGGTCATTGACTATTCTATTGTACACGAGATCAGAGTTAGTATGGAAGAGCTTAACAGCCTGGTAGGAGGCTGGCACTGAAAGTGTGCACAGTTTGCTTGAAAAATTACTTCTGATGATTTTATTTCTGCCACAAGATGGCGTCCTATATCGCACATTCCGAACTTTGGAGCAAATAGATCAGGCGATACCTAGTTCTGTAAGGTTACAGGGCCACCTGTGTCCTATGGTTACCTATTCAGACTTTATTAAATTTTAGTGCAGGCCAGTAGCTATTTGTCAAAGGAGACAATTTACATGCTGAAGAAGGCATGGATTTGTCCAAAACCCCAGTGGCATCCCATGAGATTCTCATCTGAGGGCTTGTTCCTTTCTGCATACTCTATCCCAATGTGCCAAAGACATTGTATATACCTTTGAATATGCTCAGTGGCAGAGATTCTTGCACCACCACCTTGAAAAGTTAGAGAGCCGTCTTTTTTTCTGAGTTTATCGAAAGTGGCATCCTTTCAAGGAACTGATGAGTGGCTCAGAGCAGTATAGCAAAATATGCTGGTTATTACATTCCATAAGAGGCCAAGTGTTGTGCCTCTTAGCTAATGGCAGGGGGCACAAGTGTCCTTTACTTTGAAATGTGTTACCCTACCAAGGCCAAGGTTATTGGATACCCAGAAACTTCACTGAAAGTTCATGTGCCAGTGTTTTGTACTAACATATGTGTATTGTACTGAGATATCCAGGATACCTTCTCCTTGCTACCTTGGTCCTAGTGATATGTCATCAACTAATAGAACGGCTTACGTCCTATGGAATAGGTCCTTTTACTAAGGACCCTGGCTATTATATTGTGAGACAGCATTGAGAGGCTAATATAATAATAAAGGAAAGTGGTAAAATTGGACTCATACTACCAGATTAAAATATATCCTGATCTTTCCTAAGCTGGAGAAAAAGTATTTATTAGATTAATATTTATATACTGTGATCCAGAGGCTACAATCTTGCCTCAAGGAAGGGAACCACATTCAGAACTGAAACTGGAATTCCTAATCAATGAAACATTTTCTAATCCAATACTCTTCTTCAGGACCTAACCACTTCTCTACTGGCCAAACTGGAAAATTAGGATGCAGTAGGAATCACCATCTTATGTATTTAAAGTCCTGGATGGTACACTAATTGAGGGCTGTCCTCAGAGGAATAATACTGATTTCCATTAATTGTTCAGATAGGGAGAAATGGCCCTGGAGGCTTTTAGTTGGTATCCCTGCCGATATAGCACTTACTTCCAGAAGTAATAGTGAAAGGATTCTTCTGGTTGCTCAGTTATCTTTTCCAAATGCATACTTGGGAACTGACAGAATAAACATGGGATGGTTTGGGGGGTTCACTGGGTTAATAATGAGGGAAACTTGGGGCAAAATTCTATCTAACCCCTACGTACCTTTGGAGTTGATGAAGGGAGAACTTTAACATGTTCATGTTCTAGCTGCCAAGACACAGGAAGAGGAAGCTTTGTCTCCTTTGGCTTCCATCGATGGAAGTGGACTCTGCTTCTTAGGAGATTAATAAGATTAAGAAATTGTTACATGTAGAAGATGTTACATTTGTTTATCAAAAACAGGCATATTTTTTATAAGCCCCCTTCCCATTTAACAAATATCAGGCACATTTTCTATCACTGTTGATAAATAGTGATCTGTAATATCATTTTCAAAATAGAATGTATACTAAAAAAATGTTTAAAAAGGCAAATATTCACAAAAATGGCATGAGGTCATTACATTTACAAATGAAAAACAATCTGTCAAATTTACATATAAAAGGTGCTCCCTATCAGTAGTAATGAAGCCTTTTTTAGACTTTACTTTTTACTGTGAATTCACAAAAATATTTCTGAAGCTTTTAAGAGAAGAGGTGTATATGAGTTTTTAAAATGCAACTGTAAAACTGATTTTTTTTCTACATTATAATGTTGAGCGTTATTAAGCTTAAGGAAACATGTTGGAGGTTTCCACTTTGTGCCGTGTGGGACTATTAACCAAATGCCACAGTTTTATTGATAACTATGCAAAAAGAACAGGGTTTACCTTATTATAGGTACTCAAATACTTGTTAAGTGAATGAATATGATTTCTTTTAAACACACATAATTGTTGCAAATGTAATTGAAATGGTAACAAGTACGTAACAGATTAGTTTTTCAAAACAGCGAGCCTGTACAAAGTGATAATGATAATAATTGTAATGTAGGTTTCTATTATTAAAATTAATTTCTAAGTCTGTGGTATGTCAGGTTTACTTCTTGAGCTAACAAAAAATTGTAATTGTAACATGCTTAATTATTAAATGAACTAATAATTACTAAATCTTAGCACCTCATTTAATGTAGTGGGTTTGTTTAATGTTATCATGCATATGGAAAAACACCACATAATTGTGATGGCTAATGTATTGTCAAAAAATAGCTAACATACCGCCACATAGCCTTTCAAATGTTAAAAATCATGTTTCAGACACATAGTTTACAAATCATATTTTAGAGATTTTCTTTAAGAACATCACTTGGCCACACGAAACCAGAGGAAATGAATTTTTTTGTGTGTGTATTCAACCTATTTAAAAAATTTATTTTTATTGAAGTACAGTTGATTTACAGTGTCATGTTAATTTGGGAAGTACAGCAAGTTGATTCAGTTTTATATATATATATTTTAATCTTTTCCATTATGGTTTATCATATGATACTGAATATAGTTCTCTGTGCTATACAGTAGGACCTTATTGTTTATGCATTCCATATATAAAAGCTTACATCTGCTGACCCCAACCTCCCACTCCATCCCTCCCCCAACCCCCTTCCCCTTGGTACCCACAAGTCTGTTATCTATAAAATTTTAAGAGCAGATCAAGATGATCACCACAGATTTGTAGTTTTGTACATTTAATGTAGAATTTATTGTATATGCTTAATATCCACTGGATAAACATGGGCTTGTTTTATTTATTTCTTATATTTAGCATAGTTCAAATATTAATAAATTAGTAGAAATCAAACGATTGTGATTCTTTTTAGGTTAGATGTAGATATTCTGAAAAAGAACATCACTATAGGTAGTCTTATGTAAATAAATGTGACCTGTTTATAGACATATGTAGTGTAGAAAATGTCAACTCCAATTTGAATTGATGTTCCATAATTTTAAACACAGTATTCTACATAATATTTTGTAGGCCTTCTAATCATAAGGAGCAATGTCATAGATGAATGTAAAATATTTTTTAAACTGTTATTTCCCACTACACCTCATCCTTTTAAGCATAACAATGCATCAGTCGTAGAATACTCCAATGATTTTTATTGGCTTGTTTTAGATAAATTAAAAATAGTAGACATAATAAATATGCAAGATTATATTTTCTCATAACTTTATGTAAACATATTTTATAGAAAAATATCAGTTACAATATTATATTACATTTGAAAACAGTTAAAATACATGCAAGTGAGCAGTATCAAATCCATTTTAAGGTTATCACCTTTTTAAGAGCTCAACATTTTTAGTCATGAATAACTAGATGATAGTGTAAGCACTACTTTGAGTACTTTATTGATTGGGAGGTAGGGTAACTATAAGAAAAGCTTCAAAAAAAAATGCCTAATTTATTATCTGAAGACTTTCCTTAGCAGGTCAATTAGCTAAAGATTTTATTAAAAGTGTTCACATCTTAGAACTACTAAGTAGTAGAATAATTGTACATATACTTTTTGTATCATTTTGTAATCAGTAATTAACTACTGGAGGAACTAAAAATCTGTTAATTCTGAGAAAGTACTTTGCGCCTGGCACTGTCCCTGGATTAGCTAATTGAATCCTCTAAAAAAAATTATTTTGACAGAAAATAAAATCATCCCAGAAAAGCATGCCCACAAAAATGATTAAAAACTGTGACACAACATTTCAAAATAATGTACACGAAATTAGGAAAATTACAAAGGACAACGTTAATCAGCATTAGAGAATCTCAGAAATGAAGTGACAGAGTTTAGGAAATTATTAGAAATAAAAGAAATAATCATTTCAGAAATGAAGATTAATCATATGTATATATAAAAAGGGATTATCACAGAGCATATTCAAATTTTAAAAATTATTTTTATTACTCATATTTGTGGTGATAATGTTACTGTTGTTACTCTGCGATTGTCCTCTGTGTAAAGTACATTAAAAAAATGAGCAATTATGATGGGATATTTTTATTCTATTATCCTCTATATCTTCAGGCATCAGGATTTTTGATGTGGAAAAGAGGCGAAGGGTGCAATACGGAAGAGACTTAATAAAAATTCTGTAGTCTTGAATTTGCATTGAAAGTATTAGTATTAACTTAAGAATTTTTTTTCTTGAAAACTACATTGTTATATGCTTGTGTATATGTGTGTGTGTGTATATACATATATATGTGTGTGTATATATATGTGTGTGTGTGTGTATATGGTGTGTGTGTGTGTTCATCCTAGCTCTTCTGCTGTAAAGACCAAGAAGCAATCACTGAGCCAGTAGCAATTAGTATCTATGTAGCACCCAGATTATGTTACTGAAATATTATGTCCCACTAAAGAAAACCAAGGTTTCTTGGAGAAATGGCAGGTCTAGGAGAAGATGAGTCTGAGATGTCTTTTCAAACCAGATAGCAAGATATAAAAAGCTCTAGGTTTATGTCAAAAGAATTCAGAAAATAACTTGAAGAGGCCACTATTGAGTTAATTTGCAATTAATAAATTAGTCATTGCAATGAATGGAAATTTATCAAACACATGTAAATCTATGAGTATAAATGATACTTTAAAAATTAATTGCTTTCCTTCAGAGAATGTGCAGCAATTAAATTATTATCTTGAAACCTAGTATATGAAGTAAAAGAATCAAACATTTATCGTGCCTTTCTTAAATGGACTCTACCATTGGATAACAAAGTAGCAGACTGGGGATATGTCTTGTTAAAAAGTATCCCACCAGATAAAATAGAAATGATAGATAAGTACATTTTGCAATTACAAATTAATAGATTTTAGAACTGAGTATCAATGGCTGCTAACAAATAAGGAAACAGGCTCAGATAGGTTAATGCAGTTTTATATAAGACATCATAGCTAGTAAGTACCAGAGTAAGAATTCAAATTCACATCCTGTGGTTCCCACAGTCCAATTTCATCACTTTGTCTTAATTCAAGATTTTTTCTGGACCTTTACCAGGTGTTGAATGCTAGTTTAAAACAGTTTGTATTTTGTGATCAACCTTGATTTATCATACAAGATTTTAAATGTTCATTAATATCACCTCCACTTGAGACACAAAATCATCTCAGTAAATTTAAACCACATATTGAGAAAGTTATTACCTTATTCCCTGCTTCTGATTCTTAAGAAGAAATACTCATTTTTATACTAGCATATTTTTAGCAACCCACGTATTTCCAATAATTTTGTTTTTAACAAAAAGAATAGGTCTCATACTCAATGGCAAAGATATCTAACTAAAATTTAATAATATGCTTTTGTTTTGACTGTGTTTATTTTTATGATTAAGTCAAAACAATGAAAAGTTACATTGATTTTCATTACAGCAGCAATATAAAGCTCCATTCTTGTAATAAAGCAGCCAGTTAACACAGCAGGTAAATTATAGTATGGATGGTAGGTATGTGATACAACAAAAATTATGATTAGTTCTCAAGTATATGGTATTTAGGAAATACTCTACTAGGCCAAATTCTAATTTGAAACTGTGTAGTTTAGTTAAAAAGAAATTTAAGTCGTGAATGATGAAGAAATGATGAAGTTTATATAAGTTGAGATTATCTTAAGTGTTATCAACATATATTTGAGTAGTATTTAAAAAATATTTAATGAACCAGAATACATTTTCAAAATAAAGTTATCCATAATTTAACAAGGAGAAGAAGTGAAGAAAAATAGACAATATGATGACATTTGCAGGTTGTTATTTCAGTTAAATTTTCGTATTCATGAAGTTTATGTGATGAATGTAGGGTTATTATGGCTTCATCATAATTGCTTTTGAGCAAATATACAGGTAGGGTGATATTTACTCCAGTAAGTGCTGAAAGGACTTGAGACTCCAGTTACAGATATTTCACATATTAGCCTACAAATTTCAAATGCATATAAGTCATAAGTCAAGAAAAGTATGTACTCACACACATACATATACATGCATGCACATAGAATTCCTTTATTTTTGGAATTGATGAGTGAAACTTGTGGTCGTATTTAAATTTAAATCCCTGCTCTGCTGCTTTCTAGCTTTGCAGTCTTGGCCAATGTAGTTACCTCTCAAAGTCATTGGTAAAATGAGAGTAATAATATAAATCTATTTTAGAGAACTGTTGGTAATGTTATATTTAATAATGGACGCAAAATGCTTAAAAATGCATATGGTTACTAATTCCAGTATTTTTTATGCCTAAAAAGAAAACATAGCAGAGAGAATAAATAGCCTGTGAATAATATGTATAGTATGGGTTATATAGATTTTTTCTTCAACTTCTCTGATTCTGGATACCAAACATGATAATCTCTATATAGCTATATCTCTAAGGAATATTCAGACAGGTTTCAAAAGCCTCCCAACACAATAGATATGCTGGTTCAGCTTAGGCTCTAAATTGGCTAGGAGGAAACACTCACACATATGTGTGAGCAGACCCCTACCACCAGCCCCTACCTACCTCCACCCACATCACTCATACAATAAAATTAAACTACATTTGGGATTTAACTGGAGTTAAACACTTTTTAAAAAGTGACAGAAGGAAGACACAACAGATATAACAGCACTACATATTTATATGCAGCAGAAATCAGTAATCATTTCACCTAAGTTCTTAACCCCGGGGTAGAATGATATAGAATCTGAAAAGTGCAGTTCTTAACCTCAGTGTAAATTCACTTTGGGTTTCATCCCTCTTCTTGGGGAATTTATACCATGTAAGCCTTTAAAAAGAAATAGAGATCTGATTCTTTTTTATCCTCCAGCCAAAATCAGCATCAGTAAAGATACTTCTCAAACTGGGGGAAAAATGTGAGGATCTGGGGAGGCAGAGTCAGTGTCTAGGTGTTACTTACTAACACCTTTGCCTCCAGCCTCCGAAAGCCCCAGAAAGCTCATTTAATCACTTTGTGTAGCTTCATTATTCAACTGTATGTTACCTATTAGGGCACTACACATCTCCTCCATTTCTTCAAGTCTAAGTGACACCTGGTGAGGGTCTCCATTAAAAAATACCTTCTTTTAGAATATTTGTATTCACTACTTCAGTGAGTCTTAGCGGGCAGGTAGGTGAGGTTAACAACTAAGGATGAGGTTAGTCAGGTAGAGTCCCCAAACAAGCTGATAGGACATGGTGAAAAAAAACAAAGTTAAAAGTAATGCGTTAAACTTTTTTCCCCAAGGTCAGCCCCTGTAACCATATTGAAGGAAGTCCCTTAAGAGATCAAATGTAATTTGATCCATTTCCAAAATACCCATAGCATTCCCTAGGATGATCGTTTGTCCTTCACAATGATCTTGTTAACTAGCCCCACAATGGCAGACACAACTTCCCTAGTTGCCCTGAAACTCAGATGGCTAACTTTAAATTTGTTTAACCTTCAGGTGGAACTCTTGACTTTTTGACACTGATACAGAAACCGGTGTAATTTCAAGACACTCTTGTATATGGGCACTTTTCTTTCCATTTTTTTTTTTTTTCCAAAATCTTTACAGAAGGTCCCCCTCACTCCTCAACCCATTCATTTTACTTTCTACAGGTAATGGATGGACTAAAATACTGTAAATAATCAGATTAAATAAAAGCAAAATTAAATACCTTTAATATTTTATTTTCAATTTTTTTAGGGGTGTATCTGTGTAAATAGCGGACAAAATAAAGTTGTCAGGATGGGAAAATACGTGCGTATATATACCTTGTATATTTGACCTCTAAAGACATTACTGAATCAATTTTTTTGAGTAGTTAGCCAAGGTAGCATTAAACAGTTGACTTCCAGTTCAGCAAATACATACAAATCACCACACTGCTTTTATCTACAACTTTTCATGTTGAAGATCACATTTTAGTCTGCCCTATGGGATAGCTATGTGTACTAGTCAATTCAATATTATATAATCATATTTATGTTAATTTAAAAGCAAGAAGTGAGAGGTCATTGAGGAATACTCAATCTGGCCTATGGTAGTCAGCCGTCATCACAGTTACTTTGTTGTTACCAACTTTAGAAATGAGTTTTAAAGTTTATTTTTCAAGTTCATCTATTCAGAAAGAATTAATTTAAAAGCTATTTTATTTATATGACTTGTCTTCCTCATGATTCATATTTGGTCTGGCCTTCAGGCAAAAGCAACGTTAGCTTGCCTAGGGGAAGCTCATTTAGTTTGATAGTGGTAATGTTTTTGACAGCTGGTAATTTGCTTATTTACATCTTACTGATTAGATTTTCTAATGCAACAGTTACTCATGTAACCTAATAATCTGCAGTTAAATAATCCTTATTTCCCGTTAATTGTGCCACTAAGAGAAAATAAACTTTAACTTTTTTTCTTCATTATTATCATTAATATTGTGAGATTTTTCTCATCTCAGTATGATAGTGTTTATTATTTCCTGCATAGGATAATCGAGATCCACCTTTGATGTTGCAGAATTTTTTTCCAGTTCACCAGCTATTACTATAGATTTGCACCTTACAAACAACTTCAGTAGTGATGGTGCTTTAGCTACTAGGGTTATCTTGGGATCAGACATCCTGAAAAAGTTTAACAACATGTTGTTTAGCTGCTTCAGAATATGCAAAAGGTCTTTTCTTTTTTTCAGCCAATAAGGCATTTTGGGGGCAAATGGTCCTTTAAATATGTTCATAGGAATATATTATATTCAAATAGATTTACATAAATGTAACAAAGCAGTTTAGCAATTATGAAACACTTGGTAGTTCATTTGTGGTAAAACATAAGGCTATTTATTAAATATGTAAAGTGGTTGATTTGGATGAAGATGTTTCCAATAAAAGATGAATTGTGCTTGTTTTACTGTGGCAATATCCATTAACAAGTCTTTATGAAAAAACATTTCCTAAATTTAAATGTATTGGTTTAGATTTTTTAACAGAAAAATTGTTTAGCATAAAACATGTTGGATGATTAGACATGAAATTTGTCAGCTTCTCTCAGACTGGTCAAGGAAACAAATATTTCAGTTATTTTTATAGGCTGTAATGATGCCCCTACAACAAAGACTATTCTTTGAAATAGGTTGTCCTGGTATAAGAAGTGTTCTCAAGTGGTAGAAATCATATAGGCAACATAAAATATGTGAGTTAAGATCAGCATCATTGAAGACCACTACAGCTTCTACTTACCAGTTTTGACCACAGTTTACTTCCAGTTTGTGTTCCAACAATAGAACAGCTCTTATATATGTATTTTCTCTAAGACTATTATAATCCTGAAGAATAGAGGAGGAAGCTAGTACCATCTCTATTTTAATAGAAGGGTTATCAAGGGATTAAAATAGTTGTGTAGCATCCCTGAAGCCAAAATCTAATAAGTGGAATATCCAGGATTAGAAAGTGATTTGTTTTGCTTCAAAATCAGACCTTTTTGCACAATCCCATGCTCCCTCCCATGTCAGTGTTGTAACTACTCCAGGCCAAAGAGGACAGACAAGTTGAGGAGGCTGGTGGTGGTAATTACCAACTTATGAGATTCCTTATTCAGAATTGTTTCACTCAAATAATTCTTCCCAGGAATACAGTGGTGAATAAGACAGTCGCATAGCACAGGGAGATCAGCTCAGTGCTTTGTGACCAGCTAGAAGGGTGGGATAGGGAGGGTGGGAGGGAGGGAGATGCAAGAGGGAAGAGATATGGGGATATATGTGTATGTATAACTGATTCACTTTGTTATAAAGCAGAAACTAAAACACCATTGTAAAGCAGTTATACTCCAATAAAAATGTTAAAAAAAAAAAGACTAGCCTATTTCATATAGGAATAGATATGTGAGTGTGTGTGTGTGTGTGTGTGTATCCATAGGGTATACAAATCGACTTATACTAATGCACTCTAAGTACTAGTAAGTATAATTATGTAATGCAGAAGGATTGATTAAGGATAAGCTTTTTATACTTAATAACTGAAGAACAAGTGGAACCACTATAGCTGAGGTTGTAGATAGAAGTAGAACTGAAGGACAATAGACAGTGGATAGTATAACAGACACAAAGGACAGCATGGCACTCCCCACCCAACATTCGAAGTCTCTAGAAGTCCTTTTGGCAGCAATACTTAACACTGTTGTTTGTTTCCATTGGTTTCTTTTTTTTTTTTTTTTACATTTTTACTGAAGTATAATTGCTTTACAATGGTGTGTTAGTTTCTGCTTTATAACAAAGTGAGTCAGTTATACATATACATATGTTTCCATATCTCTTCCCTCTTGTGTCTCCCTCCCTCCCACCCTCCCTATCCCACCCCTCTAGGTGGTCACAAACCACCGAGCTGATCTCCATATGCCATGGGATTGCTTCCCACTAGCTATCTATTTTACATTTGGTAGTGTATATATGTCCATGCCACTCTCTCACTTTGTCACAGCTTACCCTTCCCCCTCTCCATATCCTCAAGTCCATTCTCTAGTAGGTCTGTGTCTTTATTCCCATTTTACCCCTAGGTTCTTCATGATCTTTCTTTTTTTTTCTTAGATTCCATATATATGTGTTAGCGTATGGTATTTGTTTTTCTCTTTCTAACTTACTTCACTCTGTATGACAGACTCTACGTACATCCACCTCACTACAAATAACGCAATTTTGTTTCTTTTTATGGCTGAGTAATATTCCATTGTATATATGTGCCACATCTTCTTTATCCATTCATCTGTCGATGGACACTTAGGTTGCTTCTATGTCCTGGCTGTTACAAATAGTGCTGCAATGAACATTGTGGTACATGACTCTTTTTGAATTATGGTTTTCTCAGGGTATATGCCCAGTAATGGGATTGCTGGGTCATAGGGTAGTTCTATTTGTAGTTTTTTAAGGAACCTCCATACTGTTTTCCATAGTGGCTGTATCAATTTACATTCCCACTAACAGTGCAAGAGTGTTCCCTTTTCTCCACACCCTCTCCAGCATTTATTGTTTCCAGATTTTTTGATGATGGCTATTGTGACCAGTGTGAGATGATATCACATTGTAGTTTTGATTTGCATTTCTCTAATGATTAATGATGTTGAACATTCTTTCATGTGTTTGTTGGCAATCTGTATATCTTCTTTGGAGAAATGTCTATTTAGGTCTTCTGCCCATTTTTGGATTGGGTTGTTTGTTTTTTTGCTATTGAGCTGCATGAGCTGCTTGTAAATTTTGGAGATTAATCCTTTGTCAGTTGCTTCATTTGCAAATATTTTCTCCCATTCTGAGGGTTGTCTTTTGGTCTTGTTTATGGGTTCCTTTGCTGTGCAAAAGCTTTGAAGTTTCATTAGGTCCCATTTGTTTATTTTTGTGTTTATTTCCATTTCTCTAGGAGATGGGTCAAAAAGGATCTTGCTGTGATTTATGTCATAGAGTGTTCTGCCTATGGTTTCCTCTAAGAGTTTGATAGTGTCTGGCCTTACATTTAGATCTTTAATCCATTTTGAGCTTATTTTTGTGTATGGTGTTAGGGAGTGTTCTAATCTCATACGTTTACATGTACCTGTCCAGTTTTCCCAGCACCACTTATTGAAGAGGCTGTCTTTCCTCCAGTGTATATTCTTGCCTCCTTTATCAAAGATAAGGTGACCATATGTGCGTGGGTTTATCTTTGGGCTTTCTATCCTGTTCCATTGATCTATATTTCTGATTTTGTGCCAGTACCATACTGTCTTGATTACTGTAGCTTTGTAGTATAATCTGAAGTCAGGGAGCCTGAATCCTCCAGCTCCATTTTTTGTTCTCAAGATTGCTTTGGCTATTAGGGGTCTTTTGTGTTTCCATACAAATTGTGAAATTTTTTGTTCTAGTTCTGTGAAAAATGCCAGTGGTAGTTTGATAGGGGTTGCATTGAATCTGTAGATTGCTTTGGGTAGTAGAGTCATTTTCACAATGTTGATTCTTCCAATCCAAGAACATGGTGTATCTCTCCACATGTTTGTATCATCTTTAATTTCTTTCATCAGTGTCTTATAATTTTCTGCATACAGGTCTTTTGTCTCCTTAGGTAGGTTTCTTCCTAGATATTTTATTCTTTTTGTTGCAATGGTAATTGGGAATGTTTTCTTAATTTCATTTTTAGATTTTCATCATTAGTATATAGGAATGCCAGAGATTACTGTGCATTAATTTTGTATCCTGCTACTTTACCAAATTCATTGATTAGCTCTAGTAGTTTTCTGGTAGCATCTTTGGGATTCTCTATGTATAGTATCATGTCATCTGCAAACTGTGACAGCTTTACTTCTTCTTTTCCAATTTGGATTCCTTTTATTTCTTTTTCTTTTTTGATTGCTGTGGCTAAAACTTCCAAAACTATGTTGAATAAGAGTGGTGAGAGTGGGCAACCTTGTCTTGTTCCTGATCTTAGTGGAAATGCTTTCAATTTTTCACCATTGAGGATGATTTTGGCTGTGGGTTTGTCATATCTGGCCTTTATTATGTTGAGGAAAGTTCCCTCTGTGCCTACTTTCTGCAGGGTTTTTATCATAAATGGGTGTTGAATTTTGTCGAAAGCTTTCTCTGCATCTATTGAGATGATCATATGGTTTTTCTCCTTCAATTTGTTAATATGGTGTATCATGTTGATTGATTTGCGTATATTGAAGAATCCTTACATTCCTGGAATAAACCCCACTTGATCATGGTGTATGATCCTTTTAATGTGCTGTTGGATTCTGTTTGCTAGTATTTTGTTGAGGATTTTTGCATCTGTTCATCAGTGATATTGACCTGTAGTTTTCTTTCTTTGTGACATCTTTGTCTGGTTTTGGTATCAGGGTGATGGTGCCCTCGTAGAATGAGTTTGGGAGTGTCCCATTGGTTTCTTAAAGATTGAATGGTACATCCATTGCAAATGACTCTCTACAAATATGAGTTAGACATATTAGACAGCGATATTAGACAGCGATATTCCATGGTCAAATCTATTTTTATAGCTCTTTAGCTGACTTCTCTATTCACCCTCCTAATGGTAAACATTGCCAAGGTTCTTTGCTCTCTTTTGACTCTCTATTCACTTCCACAGTTTTATCTTTATTTCAAATCTGCAGTTGAATTTTACATTAATATATTCATTTTTTATCTGCCTCTTGATATCTATTTTATAATTTCCAATTTTAAAAATATTCCATTACAACCTCAAATGTATATCCAACATGAGAGGCACCATATTCCCTTCATATCCACTTCTTCAATTAATCTTTAATCTTTGTTACTTCTAATCCAAAATGGTTATGGAGTGTGCAATAGTTGTGAACAAGTTTAAACATAAATATCTGATTAAGAGTGCCTTAAACAAACTGGAGTTCATATATTTTCATGAAAAATAAAGCTAAATCGTTGCCAGTGTCGGTTCAGCCACAGGGGAATTCAGAGCAGAGAATCTATCTTCTCGCACTGCTCTTGCCTTTTCTTTGAGATCTTCCCATGAGCTTCCCAGGAGACTTCTCATGTTCAGTTTTTCTGAATCTCTTACCCACCTGTTCTTTGATATCGGTGGATTTTTAGTCCTTATCTGAACAAAAGTCAGGATGTGTTAATAAGAAGAGGATCGGGAATATTGTATTGGCCAACCCAATATAAATATGCATGTGTACAGGGTCTCGGTCACAACACCACTGAGAGATTGTTACCTGCTTGCCCAATCGTTAGTAATTCCAATAACCTTTCAAATAAGATCCATAAATCACTCTTTGCTGCTGTAAATTTACCCTCATCTCATTTTAATCTGATCCCCAATAATGCTTTTTATCTAATAGCCTCTGCATTTGTGAACCTTTTTAGGATGAGAATCACAATTCCCTCTAAGAGGTACTTCTAAACAAGTCACTCCACTATGTGTTGAGTGAATATATTAATTTGGCTCACTCTAAGTTTCATTATGTTGGGTATTTCTTTCCTACTTTATTTTCTTCTCCAGCTTCCTGTGTTCCCTTACAGAAGTCCAATGATGATGGTGCTCTTCAGCTCTATTTTTCATTCAATAAAAGAGTACTTTTTTGAGTTTAAGCGAAGCATTAATGTTCATGAGTAAGAGGTTGATACACATATTTGAAAGGTCATTCTTCCTTTGTGAATAGAGCAATTAGGTACCATTTTAACCAAATTGCTTTTTAAGCTGAAAAAGTTAGCATCTTGTTTTCACTGACAAATAGCTTTTCTAGCACAAATAATGAATGCATAAAAGTGAGAAATCTAAATATGTATAAACTGTAAGTTACAATAGATGAAAAGGGTTTGAAATATTTAAATTACACATTTTATTTTGTGAAAATTTATCTAAAAGTATTTCTGCAGATAGCATTTTTACAGCTGACTTGATTTCCACTTAAATGAGCTGGTAAAAAGTATTGGTCTGAGAGCAAAATCTGTCAAGTCAGACTGCCTTAAATTTAAACTTTGTTCACCGCTGTTCTACCTCTGCTGCCTCTGTTCTACCACTGTTGTTGCCCAGAAAGTCAGTTAACCAGTAGTCCAATCCCTTACTAACAGTGACTAATGAGATCATTACTGTAAGGTTGCTCAGTGAAGAGCAGTGGGCTAAGCACTTCATGCCTTAACTCTTGCAGCCCTAAATGAACATTGTGAGGTTGTTTATATCACTCGGGGCTTGCAAATGTTGAGACATTTGCTCAAGGCCACAGAGCAAATGGCAGAATTGGGGTGCAAACCTAGGTAAGCCTGGCCATGGAGCCTGTGGTCCTAACTACTATGATATTGTTACTCATTAAAATGGGAATGTGCATATTTAACTGCAAAGTGTCTGTGATCACTTTAGATATTACATAATGGTACTGTATAAACTACACAGTATTTTATGAATGTACAGTATTATCATTACTAATTTTAAAACAAAATTTATATATAATCATTATTTAACCTTTAGGACAGCTACTTATACATCATGGTAATTGTTAATTTTTTCTATGCAATAAATACTTCAAATGCATATGTAAAAATGGTAAAATTAAACAAGATTAAAAATTCTATTTTGTCACCAAATTATATTCAAATAATTTGTATATAAAAAAATTAACCCTGCCTGTCTCTTCCAAGTACGTAGTATGCTAAAGAAGAAAGTGTTGTGTTAAAACTACAAGTCTTGTTTAGATTATGTGCCTTTTTATTCATGAGGTTTTTAATGTAACTTCTCTCCCTAAATCATTAACAATTTATGTATTCATTAAATATTTACTGAGCCACCTACATCATGCTAAGCACCGAGTGACATAATAATTGAGAGATTTTACCTTAAAATAGTCAAGAGAAGGTGACTGTGCCTTTCTAACTGAAAATTTGTAGTGTCATTTAAAAGCTGTATCAAATTTTCTATACTATAGGAATTTTAGAATACTTTCACGAAATCATGACATCAGTAGAGAGCAAATTTACTTTTTAACATTTTTAGAAATCAGTTATTTGTGTTGCAGATACATTAATGTATGGTTCAGTTGCTTTGGGATGCTGACTCACAGGTGGGCTTTAGAGTTGGGGAATGAAGTATAGTGTGGTGCCATGTCATGAAATATTGCACAATTACGTAATTATCTTGTCCTATTCCAGAAATGGAGACTCTTTCAGCTAAAATAGCTCTGAGAGTGCAAGAGAGAGAGAGAGAGAGAGAGAGAGAGAGAGAGAGGTGAATGTAGAGAGGTGGGACTGAACATAGATTATGGTACTTATTTCTAGTGAAAAATAGTTCTTTCTGGGCTTAGAAGCTGATCAAAAACAACTATCAGATAAGATAACCTTTGTGAATTAAAAAAAACCCTTTATTTCTGATTAAGTGAATTTTAACATTGGAATGTAGCAGGCATTTATATGTGTCCTAGTCCTGCTTCCATTGCTCAGATAAAAGAACTCAGTTAAGATAGGTGCCTGAAAATCTCTTCTGAGATGGTGTAACACTAAATAAAACCTAGATCTCCTGCCTTCTCTAATTTATTGTAAGAGTACTATGTCAGGCTCTTATGTCCAGTTAAAATACTTAAAGTCTGCTATCAGAACACTTATGAGCTCTGTTTAATAATCAGTTTCTCTTTTTTGATTTGCTATGTATTTTCACGTTTAATAAGTGGGAAAAACAGTCCCTTCCCAGATAGCTCCCCCTCCTCCCCCACTCCCCAAAACTACATTTGTAAATTAAAAAAAATGTATTTTCCCACTACAGTTGCCATTGGCACACTGGGCAGAGATCCTAGAAATTAAGAAGGCACCAGTTATGCTTCACTGTAAGCTTCTTAATTAAAACAGTGCTAACCTTGCTGGCCAGCAGGTTTCATCTATAATGGAAGGTCACTTTGGTGAGTGGAAATTTTACTGCTGTATCTGAAATGAAAAATTAAAAAAAAGGAAAAACTGTTGCTAACTGTTGGTGGAGGTAATGTCCCATTGATATAAGAGACAAAAGATAATTATTTCTGAATTGCAGATATTAAGAGACAATCTAATGAAAAAAGTAGTTTCTTGAGTTCTGCAGTAATATGGAGAATGATGAAATATTTTGTGTTTCTTACAAGAGTTTGACATTTTTTACAACCAAAGAAGATTACCACTTAACATTTTACTGACTTACCTTGTTTATCAGAGAGCTCATTTAAATGAGGAAAGTATTAACATGAGTATTTTCCCCAAATCACTTGCTTAATATTCCCCTGACGTTTCAAGTGATTTGACATATCTTTTCTACTTGCATAATCCTTACATTTTGGCAACACATTTCCTTCATGATAGATTCTGGAATTTATAATAATTAAACAGAAATGGATATGCAGTAAAGTATGTTTTAGAAAGGTTTTCCTTGATTGTATTAAACTTTATGGAGGTACGTTTTCAAAGTAAATTCTGTGTGGCTTAATAACATTGGGTTGGCTGAAAAGTTCATTCAGTTTTTTCCGTAAGATGGCTCTAGTAGCACTTCGTTGTCTTTAACTTCATTCAAAACAATTTTGTTAGATTGCATTGTGAAAGCTGTCATATCAGCCTGCATTTAAACAAAATACATCAAAATTGGTGAATTTTTGTGTAGCTATTTTGATATTGAAGATGGAAGAAAAACAACATTTTCGACATATCATGCTTTTTTTTTTTATTTCAAGAAAGGTAAAAACTTAACCGAAATGCAAAAAAAAAAGATTTGTGCAGTGTACGGGGAAGGTACTGTGACTGATTGTGTTAAACGTTGTTTGTGAAGTTTCGTGCTGGCGATTCCTCGCTGGATGATGCTCCAAGACCAGTTGAAGTTGATAGCGATCAAATCGAGACATTAATTGAGAACAATCGACGTTACACCACGCGGGAGATAACCGAGATACTCAGAATATCCTAATCAAGCGTTGAAAATCATTTACACTAGCTTGGTTTTATTAACTGCTTTGATGTTTGGGTTCCACATAAGTTAAGCAATAAAAACCTTCTTGACTGTATTTCTGCATGCGATTCTCTACTTAGACGTAATGAAAATGTTCCGTCTTTAAAACATATTGTGTCGGGCGATGAAAAGTGGATACTGTATAATAATGTGCAATGGAAGAGATGGTGGGACAAGCGAAATGAAACACCACGAACCACACCAAAGGCCCAGTCTTCATCCAAAGAAGATGATGTTGTGTGTATGGTGGGATTGGAAGGGAGTCCTCTATTATGAGCTCCTTCCATAAAACCAATTGATTAATTCCAACAAGTACCGCTCCCAGTCAGACCAACTGAAAGCAGCACTCGACAAAAAACGTGCAGAATGAGTCAACAGAAAACGCATACTCTTCCATCAGGGTAATGCAAGACCACATGTTTCTTTGATGACCAGGCAAAAACTGTTACAACTTGGCTGGGAAGTTCTGATTCATCTACCATATTCACCAGACATTTCATCTTCGGATTTCCATTGATTTCGGTCTTTACAAAATTCTCTTAATGGAAAAATTTTCAATTCCCTGGAAGACTGTAAAGGCACCTGGATCAGTTCTTTGCTCAAAAAGATAAAATGTTTTGGAAAGATGGAATTATGAAGTTGCCTGAAAAATGGCAGAAGGTAGTGGAACAAAAGGGCAAATATGTTGTTCGATAAAGTTCTTGGTGAAGATGAAAAATGTGTCTTTTATTTTTCCTTAAAAACTGAAAGCATTGTTTGGCCAACCCAATATTATATTTGGTTACCTGACCATCCCTGTTTATAATTAAATATGATCAGTGTAGTATCTGGTAGTCCAAATTTTATAAAATACATGTCTATATCCTCATATTTATATATATATATATATATTTATTTATTTATTTAGAGGTATATATGTATTTGAGTGCATATAAATAGCCCCTCATCTCTCTCTCTCTCTCTCTCTCTCTCTCTCTCTCTCTCTCTCTCTCTCTCTATATATATATATATATATATATATATATAAGGTCCTGAGAGACTATAAGATAAAAGTTTAATGGGTATAGCTATTGGGGATGCACAGTTGAATAGAAGAATCAATTCTTGACGTCTTAGGCTTTATAGTTTAGTGAGGTGAATTACTAAATGGTTAGGCTTACCCACAAACAGTCCCTGAACATATGTATGTAAGTGACCTCTAGGATGTAGAACAGAGAGATAAATAAGTAGAGATGACCCAAATATTAGAACATCAGACTTTTCACAGCTGGAGCCCAGATGTTAAGTTTGTGTTATGTAGTTACCTGAGGAGCACATTATTGCTTTATGTTATGGAGTGAGTTGACTTCAGAGTCTAAGAACAAAATAGACTATTTTTCTCGGCATCCATCAACTTGTTATTCTGTGTCCTTACATTTTGAAAATTCCTCAGGCTGACTCTATTCTCATGTAAGCTGAACCATAACCATTAACTCTAATCATTATGGTCTTTTGATAGTGAGTACTATGTGTTTGAGTTTTCTACCAAAATGTATTCTGATGAAAATGCCATGAAAAGCATCTCTGTGATTTATAGGGAACTCTGTAAGTCATGCAATGGCCTGACCAATTTCTTGAGAGACAGTTACTTACACTTAGTTTCTTTTTGTTTAAAAACCAGTAGTTTGTCTTCTCTAACAAGTGGACTTGTTAAACCTTGTAAACTTAAAATGATATTTGATAAATCAGTCGATAAAATGGAACTTGATCCTCACAATCACAAATGAAACTAATTTTCTTAATCCAACAAAGGTTTTGTTAACTTACTCTTCAAAGGCTACAAGGATGCCTCCTTTGTTTACTTTGAGAAACTCACCTTTCTTCAGATTACTTAAAATTAACAGCCAAAGGGATGTAATGAGAGCCACAGTGAGATTCACATGATTTTTAAGTTCAGAATAGGTTATGGAAGGACAGCCTTTGACAAAAGAAAAATCCCTTTGGAGTTTAAGTACAGTACATTTTCATTCTCCTTTGGTATTTGAAGAGACTTTTTTTAATCCTCTTTAGCTTGCTTAGACTTGATGAAACATAGAGAAAAGCTTTATGCTGGTGCTTTAGTTCATCAGAAAGGACTTATGTGTATGAAAGCATTTTCCTTACTATGAATGTGTTCTGGGAACTCACCATTAAAAAAAAAAAAAACTCTCTTATATTTGTTACTAAAATACCTTTAAAATTTAGACTTGTTAGATGATGGAAGTGCCTAATATTTACTCTTGATAGATGACTTTTAAATGTGTCCAATTCTTTATTTCTTTTTAAATGGAAAAAAAAATCAGTCAAGTGGCTCTTTCATCTATAAGTCTTTCTTATTTAAATGCATTCTAAACTCTTAGTATAGAAGCAAGAGATTATGCCTGAGCAGTTATCAAAAAGCTCTACTAATCATTTATCTCCTTGTATTAAAGACATAAATGCTTGTGTTGCATATCTCTTAAGAAATGTTCATTAAATTTTTGAGTGACTATTGCTTTGCAAGCTTTAGATTTGATTGGTAAATGTTTCATTATCAGCTGGAAATGTGGATGACCACATTTATTGACACGTAAATAGTAAGTATGATCTTTAGGATATATTCATGGCCCTTTCAACGGTACATAAACTGGGCAAAGTATAATTGAACACCTAATATCAATGAAGTACCACTCAAACAGCCAAAATTCATTTACTGAGTATTTTCTATGTGTTAGACTGAGCAACAAAAATCAAATAAATGGTTTCTGTATTCCAGAAACTCATGGCCTATAGACACGATCCTTTCATCCATCTACTTTCAGATCATGCATTCTTACTTACAGGTCTGTATTTTACAGTTGTAAATCATTTCAAGGTACTTTGAAAATAATGAAGTGATCCTTTGCTGTTGCCATTTTCTCTGAAGGAATCTCTGATTCCAGGTCACTCTAGTTTCTTTTTTTCCCAATTGGCTCCAAGTTCATATAAATTTGAGGAATGTTAAATAAAACTAAAGTGAATTATTTTTTTCTAAGCTCAGTGTATCTCAGACATTTTATAGCACAATTGGACTTTAAGATAATTCAAAAGGGATGTAGAATGCAGGATTTTCCAAATGCATTGTACTCTGGAAATTTTACTCTATTTTGATGCAGATATTTTTGCAATTAAATATATATATACACACACACATATGTATAACATAATTTTTTCTTAATGTGTAATTTAGGAATTTCAAGTGGGTGGTCCTGTTTAGGAACAGTTGAGCAAGGATATTTGCAGACTACAAGAGGTTTCTATTTGTACTTCAAAGCAGATTTAATCAATTTCTTTTTTCCCTGTGTTTCTACGTCTTCTTTTTTATTTTTATTTTTGTTTTTTATTTTGTCTTTGTGAATATCAAAGTTCAGTGAAAGCCCTTGATCCAAACAATCTCTCTAGTAGACTCAATGTCCTTATATTATTATTATTTTGTTGTTGTTGTTTTCCTTGCTTTGTCCTTCGATTAAGGCCCTAAACTATCTTTGTACTTTTAACTCTTCGTTGATTCTTATTGGGACATCATTCTTTCCCCAGCTACTTTCTATGTATACTAAAACTTTATTTTATCTAAGCTTTGTCTTCCTCCATGCCCCTCCTCCCTCTTTATTTATTTAATGTAAACAGAACTGCTTGTTTTTCTATGAATCTGACCTCAGTAACAGTTGGCTTTTTCTTAGTTCTCATTAGTGTTTATGGAATACTGAACCAACACCACATCCTATGATTTTCCTCATTTGCAGCCTACAGAATACAGCATATCATTCTTTCAGAACTTGTACTTACTGATTTATAGGTGGCTGTCTTCATTCTTGGAGGTCGTTGGTATTGGCCTTTCAGTGTTCCTTTCTAATCTCATGTCTTTAGACAATTATGGGCACTTCAATATTCTCTGAATAATATTCTATACTTAAGAGTTTCAAATTCCAGTGGTCTTCATTTTCACCCCACTGGTTAATTCATTTAAAGATCTACATTCTATAATGGCTTTCTATATAAAATCTTTAATTTTGAAATTTGGCTCTATCCAAAACTTCATCACTTCACCTAATCTGTTAGCATTTAACAGACACTTCAACCTGATTGCAAGCCTTCATTTATTTTCCATATGGAAGTTAATTATTTTTATTTTAAAAATAAAAATGGTGGAAGGAACTTGATGGTCAATGACTTTGAAAAATTGTAGGTGAGATACAGTTTCAATTCTGTAGGAATTCATATAGTTTTTATTATACTCTTATGCTGTATGAATTCCTATGATGTTCTAATATGTAAAATTTTCCAACTTTATTTGATTACAAAATATTTTTCCTTCATTATCTCTTAGGATCAGTTTGCCACCCATCACACTTTGGTAATTTGGGTGATACTGTTCTAATCTCTGGTTCTCTCTTTATTTCCAAAGATTCTTACTGGTTTTACTTCGATCTTTGCTGGGCCTGGCCCACAAATCGGTCATTTCATCTGCTTTATTGTTGACTCTTCTTTATGTATGGCGTATTCCAAACATCCACTTTTTCTCCATTTCTGCTTCTAGGCTGCTACGTGCTATTGGAGAAAATAGCCTAACAACATTAATTTGCTCCATTAAAATTTATGATTGTCAGACTCAGTGTGGGCCATCAATAATACTTGGTAAATGTTTTCTTTGTTGTGTTTTCCTCCCTTGTCTATTCTCTCTAGTGGCTATTCTATGAGACTCCAACACTCTTTTGACCTTTTCAAATTTTGCTAACATCTGAATCTCTTATATTCAGAAAATTAGTGCATTCAGACTTTAACCATTTAACTTTCATTGCACCCTAAATCCGCCATTTTCTAACTACATTATTCCTTCCTTCCCCATTTTATGAGAGGAAATGATCATTTTTATTGAAGCTAGCCCCTTTACATTTGCATTTAGTCTACCTTCTTCCATTTGTCTAGATTCTTCCTCCAGTATCCCTTTTTGTTCATCTTTGATCCTTTCCCTCTTTTCCAGCACCTTCTCTTCAATATAGACTATCTCAAACATCAGCCTCCTCCTTAAGCAACAAATAGTTGCTTTATATATATATATATATATATATATATATATATACTTTATAAATATAGTTTATAAATGTTTAATACATATTCTATAAATAGGTTATATATAGTATTTTCTTATAAAAGGAAATTGATTTATGGTAGAAAATTTGGAGAACACACAAAAAAATTAAAAACAACAAAATTTCTTTACCTAGAGGTAAAAGTATTAGCATTTTGGTTTAAAGTCACTCATTATATTTATATATAATATAAAAATTTATTTATATTATAAACAGGGCATAAGAGAGTGTGCTATATAAGTATACATATATATTTTTTGACTGCGCTGGGTCTTTGTTGCGGCGCTCGCAGGCTCTTTGTTGCAGGCTTCTCTCTAGTTGTGGCACATGGGCTTCTCTAGTTGTGACGCACGGGCTCCACATCATAAGAGCTCAGTAGTTGTGGTGCGCGGGCTTCTCTAGTTGTGGTGCATGGGCTCCAGAGCACACGGGCTCAGTAGTTGCAGCACACAGGTTTAGTTGCCCCACAGCATGTGAGATCTTAGTTCCCCAACCAGGGATCAAACCCATGTCCCCTGCACTGGAAGGCGGATTCTTAACCACTGGACCACCAAGGAAATCCCTATATTTTTTAATTATAAAATTGAGCTCATATTATTTGAAACTGAAGAGTGAGTCCATTGCCTTTCCTCTCATATCTCCTGTTTATTCAAATAATTATATTCAGACTTTAATCTCAATAACTTCACAAAACCTGATTTAGAGTGACTTTACCAGTAGGGTCTTATATATTAAAATCAATGTCTTTTTCTTAGCCCTCATTGTCCTTGCATCCCTGAAGACCTTGAAGATTTGTTTTGAAGTCCTTTCTGACTTTAGTTTCCATATTCAACACTCTACAAATATTTTGTCTACCTTTCTGATTTCTTTTCGCTTTTTGGACATCCTTCAGATCCTTATCCCAATTCTCATATTTGATACTCTTTGGTTTTTGCACATTCTGTTCACCTCTTCCAACTGTACATTTCCTCTCTGGGCATTCTCATACATTTTTTTAGCTTGAGCTATTTCCAAATGCTTATTTTCCTCAAATTTATATGACTGCTCTACAAAGTACAATGGCAAGGGAATGAAAAGACAAGTCACAGACTGGGAGAGAATATTTATAAAGACACATGTGTTAGAGAACTGTTAATCAAAGTATACAAAGAACTCTTAAAACTCAGTAATAAGAAAACAACCCACTTTAAAAAATGGGCCAAAGGCCCTGCACCTCCCCAAAGAAGATACACAAATGGCAAGCATGTGAGAACATGCTCCACATCATATGCATATGCCATTAGGGAAACACAAGATGAAAGTGAGGTACTTCGACACACCTATTAGAATGGCCAAAATATGGAACACTTACCGCAAGATGCTGATGAGCATGTGAGGCAGCATTAACTCTGATTTATTGCTTATAGGAAATAAAAATGGTACAGCCACTTTGGAAGACAGTTCGGTAGTTTCTTATAAAACTAAACATGCAGTCTAGTGATCCCACTCCTTGGTGTTTATCCAGAGGAGATGGAAACTTATGCCCACACCAAAACTACATATAGATGTTTATAGAGCATTCATTATAATTGACCAAAGTTGGAAGCAGCTGAGATGTAGTTTAATAGGTGAATGGATAAACTGTGGTGCATCCAAACAATGGAATAGTATTCGGTGCTAAAAAGACAAGAGCTCTAAAGTCATGAAAAGACGTGGAGGAATATTAAATGCGAATTCCTAAGTGAAAGAAACAAATCTGAGAGAATTATATACTGTATGTTTCCAATTACATGACATTCAAGAAAAGGCAAAACTATGGAGACAGTGGTTGCCAGGGGTTGGAGGGATGTGGAGGGATGAATAGGCAGAGCACAGAGGGTTTTGGGGGCAGTGAAATACTCTGTGTAATACCCTACTGATGGATACATTTGTCCAAACCCATGAAATCACAACACACAGAGTGAACCGCAGTATGAACTATGGATTTTGGCTGATTATGACATGTCAGTATAGGTTCATCAATATTAACAAATGTACCACTCTGGTGGCGGGTGTTGAGAATCAGGAAGGCTATTTCTGTGTGGAGGAAGGAAGAGTATTTAGGATATCTTTGTACCTTCCCTTAATTTTGCTGTGAACTTAAAATTGCTCTAAAAATATAAAGTCTTTAAAAATTGTATATGATTACTTTCTATTCTCTCTTGTACATCAGAGCCTTATATTTCCTGCATATCCTCTTGGATATTTATTCCTCTATATTTCCTCTCAAACATAATATATCTGAAATTCAGCTGTCTGCCATGCAAACCTAGAATCATTTTCCATGTTCTACTGAGAAACCCATGTGAGGCACCCTGGAATTTTCTCTTGACTCTCCACTCCATTATATTACAGAGTATGAGCAAGTTTATCTTTAAAAGGTTTCTCAAATGTTGCGGCTTCTTTGTTGTTGTTTTCTTTTGACTAAGAGAGAGAACCATGGTTTTACAGGACAAAAACTTACTATAATTTTGGGGTCCTGTTTAAGAGTGCAAACATATTTGAAAGTGAATATCTAATTAGAATGTTAAGCGTAATGACAAGAAATTGCACATTTTAAAAGACTAACAAATACTTCAAAATTCGGAAAGAAATCTTGACACAATTCCATAACTTTTTTTTGGTCGCATAGTCATCAATCACTTCTTCATATAACTATAGTCCTATATTAACATTTTTTTATAGAGAGAATGGAAACATAATTAGCTTTCCTCTAGTATGGTTCGATCATTTTGCTCTGAATTTAGGTGAAACAGCTATTGCGATCTTAAAGGAGTGCTTTTATGTGGGAGCATAATTGTGTAGACTGTGTGCCCAGTGTCTTTGCTGTGAGGACTGGAGTTGATGTGGACAGCAGCCACGTCTTTCCTCAGGGTGTGCTGGCAGCTGTCACTTTGATGGGGCTGGTTGATATTGGAGGAGCTAAAGCCTGCTCAGAGTGTGGGGCAGGGCTTCCTCTCTGCTCCTTGACTGTTGCCATCCTCTCAGGGGTGGGGTCTGTTCCCCAGTTGCTGAAGTGGAAGTCCCTAAGGGTTTGACTTGAGTAGGTTCTCTTCTCTTTAAGTGTGTATTTTTTGTTCTCCCCTCACTGGGGTGTTTGCCTCAAAGGAGAGGAGTGTTGAAGTCAGTGAGGATCATGCGCTCCCAGAGGTCTGATGCTCTGCCTGTTACAGCATCTGTGGCTCTGCTCAGATGCAATCCAAGGTCATGCCCTTTCTCTGATGGTCATCCCAGGTCTAGTGAAAGGTTGTGACACGGATTGAGCAGGGCCAGAGCACTCACTAGGCTGGGACTAGGGGTTTAGGCATTGCACTTGCAGGAATTGAAGTGGCTGTGCTGCTGTCAGAGGTCTGAGCAGCTTCCTTGGCACTACCAGTGCCAGCAATGGCTGCAGCCACCCCACATAGGTCACACACCTGGCTCCTTGGCCATCTTCATGTTACTAGATGAAGTCTTTTCCCAGGACTCAGCTGCCCTAGATCCTGTGCCAGACCTTGTTATGGAGTGAGTGGGACTGGGGTGTTTGCCCAGTTCAGATTGGTGAGTATGGCAAGGCGGCAGCCACCCCTGTAGAGCTCTCTCTGCCCTGTCTATTGGCAAATCAGCGCCCATGCACTTACCGTGAGTGGAGTCTGGGCTTCTCTAGACCTTTTATCTCTGTGCCAGCCGTTCTCCCAGCAGCCCAGGGGATTTGCCTCCTCTGTGTGGGACCCAAGGACTAGGACAGCCAGTCTGTGGCTTGACCCGTTCACTCTTTAGGGTGAGTGTCCGCCAGTGTAGTCTTTCTTTTTCCGCTTAGACCCCTCTTAGGGGCACAAGTCCTGACCCCAGTGCTTTTTTTCCCCACATCCTACCTGGTTATGTGGAAATCTTTCTTGTAGCCTTGGTTATATAGACATTCTTCTGCCAGTTTTCAGTTACTTTTCCTTGAGAATTATTTCGCATGTAGATGTTTTTTTGTTGTTGTTTTGTTTTGTTTTGTTTTGCGGTACGCGGTCCTCTCACTGTTGTGGCCTCTCCCGTTGCGGAGCACAGGCTCCGGACGCGCAGGCTCAGCGGCCATGGCTCACGGACCCAGTCGCTCGGCGGCATGTGGGATCTTCCTAGATCGGGGCACGAACCCGTGTCCCCTGCATCTGCAGGCGGACTCTCAACCACTGCGCCACCAGGGAAGCCCTGTAGATGTATTTTTGATGTGTTTGTGGGTCGAGGTGAGCTCCACTTCCCCTTACTTTGCCATCTTGATTCTCCACCTGGGATAATCTTAACAGCATAAAAGAGATATAGTAGAAGCATATTGGCAATTATATCTGTCTATTTAATTATATACACATGTGTGTGTGTGTGTATTTTTTACCAGTAGGTCCTTGTTGGTTGTCTATTTTAAACAATCCCAAACTCCCAATCACATATATATATATATATAAATATATATATATATATATTTTTTTTTTTGGCGGTATGAGGGCCTCTCACTGTTGTGGCCTCTCCCGTTGCGGAGCACAGGCTCCGGACGCGCAGGCCCAGCAGCCATGGCTCACGGGCCCAACTGGCATGTGGGATCCTCCCGGACCGGGGCACGAACCCGTGTCCCCTGCATTGGCAGGTGGATTCTTAACCACTGCGCCACCAGGGAAGTCCCCCAATCATATATTTTTAATGCATGCATATGTATAGGTGTTTTAATACATTTAGTTCAGGTATTTTGCTGCTAATGAATACAGAGTCATGGGTTTGACCCAGGTAGGAGTTTTTTTAATTTATTTATTTATTTATGGCTGCATTGGGTTTTCGTTTGCGCGGGCTTTCTCTAGTTGCGGTGAGCAGGCACTACTCTTCGTTGTGTTGCGTGGGCTTCTCATCGCAGTGGCTTCTCTTGTTGCAGAACCCGGGCTGTAGGCACGCAGGCTTCAGTAGTTGTGGCTCACGGGCTCTAGAGTGCAGCGTCAGTAGTTGTGGTGCACGGGCTTAGCTGCTCTGTGGCATGTGGGATCTTCCCAGACCAGGGGTCGAACCCGTGTCCCCTGCACTGGCAGGCAGATTCTTAACCACTGCACCACCAGGGAAGCCCCGGATTGTTTCTTTTTATTTGTGGCTATTAAAGATTCTTTTTTCCCTCCAACAGTGAAAGCAAACACAAAACTCAGATGAATCAAACAGCACATTTTATAAATAGAGAAGTCTGTTTTATTCATAGGAAAGCTGTGGAATGATGAAATATTCATTTAATTGATAGCTGTCTGTCAACATATGATAATAGCAATTTTTTGTGAATGTAAGAGACTAAAAAGTAGTTCTGCCATGGCAAAACGATGACAGGAGTATCAGGTGCCTTGAGTTTAGTAAACAATAGTTATCAACCATCTGGGTATGGTACAATCTACATAAATGCACAGTGTATCCAGCAGTTACAGGGTCATCTCTGTGCCCACAATAAGTGGGCTGATTTTGCCATTTAAACTTGGCATATGCTCTCCGAGGTGTTGATTATTCAAG
Source organism: Aethalodelphis obliquidens (assembly GCF_003676395.1). Taxonomy (NCBI): domain Eukaryota; kingdom Metazoa; phylum Chordata; class Mammalia; order Artiodactyla; family Delphinidae; genus Aethalodelphis; species Aethalodelphis obliquidens. The sequence continues at coordinate 59,293,731 of NW_020837951.1, read as the reverse complement.
AAACCTGTATGCCCAAGTCTGTTAAGCTTAAAAACTACATTTTAATGGCCCCTTATATTCAAACCCTGTTTAATATGGCAAACGCTTGAGAGCTACTTACAAACACCATTCAATTTCATCACTAATTACTAATAACAGGAATGAAATTAGCACCTGTCTCAGCTGCTTCAGATTTTGGATTGCACTTAATAAACAGTTGAGAAAGTCCTCTGTTGCTAAACATTTACTGGGCCATTTGCATCCTGATTTTCAATGTGCTATTATGATTTATACTCTCATATAGTCATCTGAAAAAGCATAGGACTTAAAGACAGTGTTTCTTATTTGAATTTAAAACAATGTTTTTAATACCTTACATTTTGAAATAATTTTTCAGTATGCGACATCAATTTATCTTCTATAAAATCATTCTATCTTTCTCTTTAAGTCTACTAAAACGAGAATGCTAGTGGAGTGAATAGGCATTTTCACACACAAAAAACCTGAAAAATCGTTAGAATAAACTAACGCACAAAAAAAGAAAGTTCTACTGGTTTTAATGATCCCTTAAAACACAAAATCTCTTAAAGGCGTGAAACCCTGGTTTCTCTAGTCATCCCTTCTGGGTCTTTGGTCTATGCTGCTACTATAGGTACTGGAGAGTTTTAACATGAAAACAAGGCAATTAAATTGCAAAATTGTTCAGTGCTACTCACAACACCATTAAATAGCGTCACTTATTAATAATAACAGGAATGGTAGATTTGGGAAACTTTCACACTCAGTGAAACCACACTGAAAGGGTGTGAGAGAAATTACGTAAAAAAGTAGTATGATAAAAAAAAAAAATGTCATGAAACCATCTCATTAGTGTCCAAGGTAAATGATCATGGTATAAAACACTTCTCTATCTTTTGGACCCAATCTTTTCTATCTTTGGACCCAATCAGTTATTATACTGAAATGTGTAAGACATTATCTTCAGGATTTCAGGCCAACTGAACTCTAGATATAGTGACTCTAATCATTCAAGTTGTTGTCTTTCATTTAATACAGATTTATTTTTCTAATATTTCAAAGTACATCAGGAGGCATTTTTAAAATAAAGCTTATAAGCTTTGAAACATTGTTACAAAATAACCAGAAGATGGCAGCATGGCACCTGTTTAGAAATTTGATAGCTTGTAACTTCCATTAAGCGGAAACAGTTTCTAGATTTTTATAAATAATATCTTTCCAATCACAAAATTTTCTCAACATAGAAAACGTAATTAAGAAAAGACTGTTAGTAAGGTCTAAATGATAGCTTGACCAAAGCAGAATTACAAAGGAACAAAAATGGCTTCTTCTTTCTTTACTGAAAATAATGAAGAAAGATGAAAGAGAGATGGTAGAGGGAGAATGTCAAAGCTCTTAAAAATGTGCTTTCAGAACATTTTAAGTAAGCTTGATAGAACCCATTATGGGAAAGAAGAGACTCTTTTAAAATTCCAAACAAGATGAGCCCTGATATTGAAATAACCAATTAATTCCACCGAGGCCATTAGGAAAGAATTAAAGATCATTATCATAATTGAACAGGTTCAAAACAAACTCCTTAAATTTATCATCTTTAAAGTCCATTTCGGCTTGTAAAAAATACACCTATTGTTTTATGATCTTTTATAGCCCAAATATGTGAACAGCTTACAAAGAACTCCAGTACACTCATTTTATTTTTAAAGTTGTAATCTCATTATAATTAACAAAATTAACTGAAGACTTCTGTTTAGCTATGAAAAAATGTCTTTTAAACCTCAGGTAAGAATCCACATATTTATAGTAATATGGAACATCATAAAATGACAGTTCAAGAAAACATTTTTCTATAATCCCTGAAAAGTCCATAATAAGATTTTACTGTACTAGAAGTTTTGAGGAAAGCTTCTCGGTATATTCCATTATGAACTGTTAAAAATAAAACTCAGCACATTACCTATTACGTTTTCCTGTTCATTTTATAAATTTGTGATATATACTGAATCCTCACCCTTCTACCAAAAAAATCTAGAGCCTGTTCATTTTATAAATTTGTGATATATACTGAATCCTCACCCTTCTACCAAAAAACTCTAGAGCCTGTTCAAACTGAACTGGTTACCCTACGTGTTATAAGACTAGTGTGGGTTTTTCACGTGTATTGGTATATTTGTGTATATACATTTATTCAAAGCTGATTTGTTGTCTACTATAATAGTTGGCCCCATTCTAGGCAATGACTGAAATGCATTACACGTTTTGAATAGATCCATTAAATAATTATATCAGGAAAATAGAAAATATAGGAACTGAATATGAATGCCAAGCATTTTGTGGAAATGTCTATATAGTCGTTATAACTAACAAAAATAATTGTTACTATGTGCTGTTTGAATTTCGGTCATTTTTCTTAGTTGTGTATATTTGGTATAATAGTTAATCAAACATCTTTTATACATATTAAACTACCATTGAGTTCATCGTATGAAGATATCTAGTAAACTATATTCTTCAAATAATGAATCACAGAATAACAAAACACTTAGTGATTAAAGCCACCTGAGAATCCAGGCAGAAGGGAGATGATTTTTTTCTCATTTCCTCCTGCAGTGGGCAGCAGAGGCTCAGTTAGGTTTTAACAGGAAACTGAAAAACAGGGCAAAACAACTGCTCAAACAGTAAACAGGTGGTGTTCTCAGGGCTCATAGGTCTTGGGGGCAGGAAAACAAATTAGATTATGATGGTGATGATAATTATGATTATACTGATAAGTATTTTATAAAATGTTTTCCTTTTTTTCCCCCTCATTAAAAAAAATATCCATAGGCTGTATAAATTGTCACTTTTTACAGTTGAGTGACTTGAGATCCAATTAAGGTAAACCTCAGGATGGAGAGCTACTGAAAAGTAGAGTCAGGATGCTGAGCTAGATACTCCTGCCTCTACATTAGAATTAGAGGGAAATTGGGAACAGATCAGAAAAGTTCAGCACTAAAAAGACAATTTTTGATCCTTTGGAGATGAGAAATTATTTGTATTCTTTAAGTATTCTACAAATATAAATAAAATATGTACTCAAGCTCTTAAGCTCCATGTCTGAAGGCAGAAATGGAATTGAAACTTATCCAGGCTATTTATACTGAAAGAGATTTCATTAGTCAGGATGATTAGTTCACCTTAACCTTGATTCCCACCTTCTCTTGGTAAATTCCCAGGTAAGATGTTGATCCTCCCCCACGCCCCCCCTATATGTTTATTTGTAAATGCTTATTTGCCATCATCCTTAGTTACTTACCCATATACAGGAAAGTCACAACGTACTAATTTCAATTTGTGTGCAGCATAAAGTGTTATTTTATTTCAATGTCCCAATTCCAAATCTCATAGGCAAATTTGGACTTTGCTCATTGATGCTAATTGTTTTTTTTCGACCAAGAGTATAAGCTTTAAATGAATGCAAATGTATCAATAACCTTCAAAATAATTTTCACTTACATGATAATGGTTTACAGTAGGCATATAAGATGCAAATTACATAAACTATTTTTCTAGATCTTGTTAATCTACGCAGGTAGATACATTGTAAATCATATTACATCTTCAGTACAAGACATGTTGTGGCAATTAATACTTGTCTTGAGTTTGAAGAAATATAAACAAGATAATATTTTGGGATAGGTGAATGTTATGAAAATAGAAAACATAGGCTTAAGCAATTGGTTTGGTTTATGTTATTGATTATGAAATATGGAGAAGTAATATATTCTCATCAGTTTACTTGGAGGAAAAAAGAACTAGAACAGTGATTATAAAATTCAGTGAAATGGTGACATTGGAATAGTTTGGTAGCTACAAAGAAAGTTTTGAAATATGTTGGCTTGATTTATCTAATTACCTGCCTGAATCTCTGTTATAATAGCTATAAAATTTTTGATGACATTTTCTTTATTTAAATTTTTTTTATAATTAATTAATTTTTATTATTAATTTAAAAAAAATTTTGGGTGGGTTGGGTCTTTGTTGCTGTGTGCTGGCCTTCATTAATTGTAGTGAGCGGGGGCCACTCCTCGCCACAGTGCGTGGGCTTCTCGTTGCGGTTACCTCTCTGGTTGCGGAGCACGGGCTCTAGGCACGTGGGCTCAGTAGTTGTGGCAAACGGGCCCAGTTGCTCCACAGCATGTGGGATCCTCCCGGACCAGGGCTTGAACCTGTGTCCCCTGCATTGGCAGGCGGACTCTCAACCCCTGGACCACCAGGGAAGTCCTGAAAACATTTTAGATCAACAAAAAAGTTGCAAAAAATGACATAGTAAAAAAAAAAAAAAATGACATAATGTATATGCCCATCATCCAGCTTCCCCTAATGTTAACACGTGACATAGTCATAACGATGTCTTTGTACAGTTGTACAGTTAACACTGGAACAATAGTACTAATTAATCCATGGTCCTTATTGGAATGTCACCACTTTTTTCCACAAATATGTTTTCTTCTGCTTCAGAATCCAAAGTAGGATCCCAGATTATATTTAGTTGCTGTTTTCTTAGTTTCTGCTAATCTATGAAAGTTGCTAAATTTTTCCTTGTCTCTCATGACCTCGCAACACTTGAGTAGTGGTCAGTTTCTTTGTAGAATGACTTTTGCTCTGGGTTTGTGTGATGCTTTTCATGATTAGATCAAGGTGAAGTATTTTTAGCAGTGCCACAAAAGCAGTGTTGTATCCTTCTCAGTGCATCATATAAGGAGGTATATGGTATGTTTTATCCCTCTGGATGTACTCAATTAAGGTAGCATGTGCCTAGTCTTTCCACTTTAAATTTACTACTTTTCCCTTTAAACTAAAAAAAAAAAAAAAAAAAATTGGGAGAGATACTTTAAGGCTATGTGAATATCCTGCTTCATCCAATTATTTTAGCATCCACTGTTGAATTTTACCTGATGGTGATTTTGTATTTCCCTTATTATTTCTCTATTTATTATTATATAATAGGCTTTTTGTTACTTGCTATTACTATTAAGCAGAAAAAAAATACGTTGTTTCTTATTTTTGTTCCTATTTATTAGTTAGGACTAGCATTCCTTCCAAAGGCTTTAGCTAACTTAGAGTTCTTTTTTCAAAACATGTTTTTAACTAAATTTTGCTGGTACAGTGAGTTACATTCATTCAAACCTTCCCCACACCAAACCCTGTTCATAACATCATATATATATATATAGTTATGTATATATATGCTAGTAATATACATGGGCAAATATATATTGACATTGCAATTTTCTTCTAGTTTTAAGCCACCACAGCTCCATTAAAGAACCAATGCTTTGTAATTGCTTTGAATGAATCAGTATGGTCTCTATTATGTCATTGATCTGCTAATTAAAAATTCTTAAAATAAGAAGTGCTATGATTATTTAATGATGATAAAATATCTGATGTGAGAGCTCCCTTATTAAAGTTTACCATAGCTTTGGGGGAAAAAAAAATGTATAACAGGAACAAAGCAAACAGTACAGTGATTTGTAATTCTAGAAGGTGAGATTAGATCTTAAAGATTCATTTTTCCTTAAATATAAATTGTGGATACTATGGTTGGAAGTTTATTAACACCAAATAAATCATAAAAAGCATGCAAACTTAATTGAAAATTATGTCACTAAATTTTCCCCCAGTATATACTTCAGAATTTTCCACAGTGTATTCTACAAATTCTAGATATTTCTGTGATATGTGAGTGCTTCAGAAACGGTGAGAAAAATTTCTAGATATGTTAGCTTCTGGCTCTGTGTAGCTACTAAATGTACTGTGTGTCAAAAAATAAGAAATTTTACTTTTAGATACATGAACAGCAAATATGGCTTTGGTCATCTTGCAGTAAACCTTTTGCACTCTTTTAAGCTTTCTGTGAATCAGTCTGATGACATCATGCAAATTACATTGTCTTATTTTGTGACTCCTGCAATTATTCAGCTTTATCATGGACTCACCAAGAAGTTTTTCCCCCCACTATTTAAAATCACTAATGGATTTGCAGCTAACCTTTGGCTTCAGTCTCGGTCGGTTGCCTTCAGTATCACTTGTGTATGCATTGAGCTGATAAGTACTGTGGTTCATTTTACTCTTGAGCAAACCAAGTTTAAGGAAAAAAGAAAGCAGAAAAAAAAAAAAAAAAAAGAAATCAAAACTCCAGACCAATAATTACCTTAGCTTCAGATGAAGGTGGTGAAAAATCATTTGGTTGCTTCCTAATTCTTGGCGAGATATAACAAAATAAGGTTTTGGGGAGGTGGAGGGTGAGAGGAGGGCCACACAGCAGAACGGAGGGGAGACAGCAAGGGCTCTGAAATAGCTTTCTTATGCTGCTTATTATGTCCTTGGATTCTTTCAAACTGCATTTTATTCTGTATTATCAGTTTGATAAAATTATAATTACAATGCATATCTTGGTTTAATCATGGATCCCTTCCCACATCAATGGCTATTCCTCAATATTCCCAGCATCATCATTTCACATTACATTTTAATTTGTTAGTTCATCAGGAAGAACAGTGTACCCTAGCATATAAAGGATTACTCGTCATGACTCAGTAGGCTAACAAAGCTTTTGGTAAAAGGGGAAATCTAATGAAAAGAAAAAAGATTCTAGTCCTTCTAGGTCAAATTATTAGCTCAGATATTTCATGCAAGAGAGAAACTGAAAAATTAATTTTTCTCATTGCACTGTATAATATACTTACTTAAAAAAACTAAGGATATATAAAATACATATCTCCTATAATGAGCAAGAAAATATCATTTGAGAGTATAATACACACACAGAATCTAAAGCAACTGTACTTTTAGAAATAACTAAGACTTAACTTTGCATGGGAGAAAGCTTTTAATATTTCTCTCTCTTTTTTTTTTAATTTTAAAAGAATAGAAAACATCCCTGGTAACCTGGCAAGAATTTAAACAAAATGATTAAATATAAAGGAGGAATAACAAAGTCCATGGTAATATGGTTATTTACCTTCATGTATCTAAATTACATTAGTTTATTTCTTGGACTTGTCTACTCATACCTTAAACAATGTAAATCAGTTGACTGGTGTTTATAATTACCTGAAGAATAACGTTAAACTAGGCAAGTTCTATGTAAGTAAGTATACCAACCACAAAATAATGAAATTTCCTTTCATTTTGAAGATTTCCTGAGTATTCAACGTAGCGTTTTGACTTTAAATTGAGAATTACCTGTTAAACAATGGAATTTTTAACACTTTTGAGGACTTGACAGTATAGCACAGTTAAGGAGGTAAAACTCCTGAGTCAACCTTTTGTGTCCTTATTTTATTTTCCACGTGAATCACTCACAGCTATTTATGCTCATTGTAGAAGTTCTTCCCCAAAGACAGCATGTACTGGACGGAAAGGTCAGTACTTAGGGATCCAGTTTTAGGTCTGCCATTAATTACCCATGTAAGACTAAACAAATTCCTTAACTTCTCTCAGCCTAGGTTTCATGTTCTGTCAAGAGTTTGAGAAAAGATTCCTTCAATTTCCCTCAATAAATTTTTAATTTACCTCAATTTTGAAAGGTCTTTGTTTTTCAATAATTTTTTAAGTAGGCAAATGTGTTCCTTCACTCAGTGGGTCTGAAGGAGTTAGGGATTTTTAGAAAATCTTAATTTTTATCTGCTTTTTCAATTATAACTTCAATAATGGCATCAAAATATATTGTAATGGCCTATGTATATCTATACATATGACAATAGACTGTATATCTTATGTCATCTAGCATGTGTTTACTAAGAGACTGCCATGTTCATTTGTGCATGTTCATACACACACACACACCAGGGTATATTTCTGGAGAAAGATTATCTAAATTGAGATATGACAAATAATAGAAGTTAGCTAATAGATAACAGGGGGAAGTAGTATTTTTAGGAAAAAGGAGGGTGTAAAAACCTACTGGACAGAAGGAATAGCCCTTTTGAGAAATTCTGAAAGTTCATAAAGGATAAACTTCGACTTCAAAAGTTTTAACCTAGTTTAGGGAAAGGAAACTAATATTTGTTGAGGGCCTACTCGGTTTTAGGCAGTATTTGTTGAGTTAGACTTGTTCTGTTATACTTGTTCTGATATATTACATATCTGCATGTAGCTCTTTAGAGATTCACATGTAACACTTTAATTAGGCAACTATTTATTATTGGTCAAAATGATCCAATTTAATTTTCTTCTTCCAGTCTCACCATTGCCATTTATTAATGAATCACAGTTAGCCCTTATTCCTGCCCTTGGAGTATCCTCTTTGTCCAGGCTTTTGTATCATCTCCCTTCTGATATGCAGATAGTATTTTAGACAGTGACTCATGTACAAACCGCTTTGGGCTGATTCTGTTAAAGAATGTATTTCCACCCCTCCACAGTGGTACTCTAATTCTCTTTGTGTACACACTTGCAATTTATGCTTTTCACTTATTTTAATACATTTTACAAAGAATAGTAAGGTCTTTCTTTAAAATTAGTGTAAAATATTGATGTTTCTAAAATTATATATTTATATTCAGGAAGTATATTTATTCTTTGAACTATTCCTTTAGCTGTGTGTTTGTACACACACATATGTGTGTTTGTATGTGTGTTGGGGATAGGTAGGGGAAAATGGTACCAGACATACGTGGTATTTTTTTCTCTTCTCAAATAAGAATTCTAAACTTCATTAAAAAAGTATTTTGATCATCTCATTTTATGTAGTATAAGATCTGAAACCCAGAGATAAGAGTGTATCTAGTTTTCTTACGTAAGTTCCAGTGCTCTTAGAATAATACAGGTTAACCACGATAGCGTATCATGAGCTTGTATATGGCAAGGTACACATTTATTAAACTACTCTTCAGTGGTGTCCAAAATATCCTCACATGGATGCTCAACTTAAAAAGTAGTTTTAGAGGATGACTAGAAAATTGAATTTATACCTTTCAACCCAGAGGATTTGAGAAAGTACTTACTATTTGGAAAACCTGTGCATAAAATTAGCTGGCTATTATCTAGTTAACGAGTAAGGTCTGCTGTCTGGTGTGCTGCGAAGTGGAAGTGAACGACTGTTGGCAAGAGGATATAAATGGTGTTTTATGAGGTTATATTGATCTTTTTGTTTTCAATTTAAGATTTTGAAAAAATAATTTTAAAGAAAAGGAAACATCTAGTGTAAGTCACCATCCCTATTCTAACATGTAACAGCTGATTAGGTTATTAAACTAACGTTCAGTATTCTCTTGCAAAGTAAAAGGATTAGACTGTTTTGGATTTTTTTTTTTTTTTTGCACATGAAAAAGGAGCAACTAATAATAAATGATTCTATGAAACATAGTTAATTTTTTTATCCATTCATTCAACAGATGTCTTCTTAGTGCCTATTATGTGGCAGGTTGTGTTAGGTGCTAAATAAAAGAACTTACAAAGCATCGTCCCTTCTGTTTAGGAACTGATCGGTACTTTGGAAGAGACTTACTTTTAAAGCAACAATTGGAGTACAGGGTTATGGGTACAGGAATGCAAGGCATATAAGAGATACCTATTTTAGGGTCATATAAATAAGCTCAAGAAAAGAATCGAAAGCGGGATGGTATGAGCTGAGCTCAGAGAACAAGGAACAGAATATGAAAAACACAGAAGTGAAAGAACGTAACATATTCAGGGAATAGCAACTGTTTTTTTTTTTTTTTTTTTTGGAGTGGAAGGGTGATATGAGTGAATAGTGGGAAATGAGCAAGATAGGAACTATTTACTTCATGAAATGCCAAAACCAAGAAGTTTATATATTGTCTTAGGTGATGAAAAGCTCTTTTAGGACATTAGTGGGAGAAGGACAAACAGAATTTATGCTTGGGGTAATATGCCTATTATAGAATAGAAGATGGATTGGATGAGGAATTAAAGAAGAGAGATTAATTAGAAGATTCTAGCTTCTGGCTGCTGTATAAAACTCCCATCTACCACTCTTCTTCCCTAAAAAGTTTAGGTATAGAACTATAAATACTCAAAAATCAGTGAACCCTTAGATTGAAATTCTAATTATTTAATTCTACAATATAGAAAAGGATGTCAAATACTTTAAATGACTTGCAAACCAGAGGGTTTCCAACAAAGTTAGAATTTAGGACCCTGATCTCCTCTTTCTCAAAAAACACATATTAAAATTCACAAGGAACCAGCCCTTAAGCTTCATAGAAATATTTTACCAAAAGTATTAATGATGATGTGTCTGTGTTAGCAGTACCATAAAACAAGTGACCTTCACGGACAAAACTCTCTGTGGTTAAAATTAAAAAGACAAAGGAAAATTGGATCTGATTATTAATGTAATTAGCTGATGATCCAGTGGTGTGTCAGATCCTAAATGCTAGTTATTGACTGATGATAATGGAGCATTCACATCTTCAAACTGGTGCTCAAGTCCTGCTCTCAGAAATAATGAGAGAGCTGCTCCCTCCATCCTGCCTCCTTGCAAGGTGCTAATGCCGCATTCTGAATAAGGAGGTGCAAACCCAGCATACAGGCAGTGCTGCTCTTGCGCCACATTAAATCCACTGTTTTGTTTGCTGCTGCTGTAGGTTCTGTTTTTTTTTTTTTTTGAAAATTGGGCATTTTTGAAGTGCTGTCATGAATATGATGGGGAAAGAATATTATAATCAACCCTTCTTAAGAATTGCCAGATTTACAGTATGTTCATAAACCTCAAACAAACAAGAAAATATGTTGAGCATAACCCACTACAGTGCTTAACATTTACACAGAATCTTTTTTAATAACCATTTTCAGGCTTCTGTTGGTGCCTATAACATTTAAAGTTATAATTTGGCAGCCATGTTGCTACTGGCTCCTTCAAACTAAAAATTTCAGTGTCTGATAAATAGAAATATAGAGAGCGACCACTTTATAGGTACATATATTTATTCAGGTGCATGACTTTAGTGGGCTGTTAAACTTGATAATATTCACTGTGAGATTATTTAATCATCATCCCCTTTGAGGATAAGCGATTTGCCCAAGAACATAGGTTACTAAATAGTAAAACAATGTTTTATTTCTGAAAATAAGGATTTGCTAAAGAGTTTAGCACTTGGCAATCATGGTACAACAAGGTTTAGACTGTTCTATTCCAATAAAACAATGCATGTACCTCATAACAAAGGGGATAGATCAAAGTATGGAATATTCTTTAGTCTTTATGGCTTATGTCATGAGATGCTTGGTGATACCTCTGTTAGGAAATAAAGGAAGACTACCACTTGATCCTCCAAATGAGAAAGGAAAGTTGTAATTGGATGTCATCTTTGCCAGTTATTTTGGCTGTAAAATAGACAGAGGCAGTTCATTGCAAGAGTGAAGCAGTTGCCAGTTTGTAGTCACAGATTATAACTGTGGAGAATCTCTTTCTCCCTGCTCCTTCTGAGGTAATGCAGGACTCTGCTGAAAAAACTTATGTCTACTTCTTGGAATTGAATGTTTCACTAATTTATAAAAGGAGACTCTTCATTTTAGGGGGAGCAAGACTAAAGGGAATTCCTGAGTTTGGGGATTTAGTTTTACACAATGGAATGCTGTTGTATCCTGAAGTGTTCGCCTAAAATTGTAAAGGTCACTTTATATTCCTATGCTGTTAAATTGTTTTTGAAAATACGGTTACAAATTAAAGCACAATATTTCCTTATCTGTGGGAGCAATTCAGTTTCTGTATTATAAGATATTTAGCGTGTTTCCATTTTGCGGGGAGACGGGCTGGTGTAAATAACACTGAAATGGATTATCAGGATACATAAATGTTTGTGTCAGCATATGTTGATACGTCTTTTTGAGAGATTTCCAGAAGTGAAATAAGTGGGTGAAAGGGAGCAAATATCTTGTAGAGTTTGATATGTGCTGGAAAATCGCTTTCCAATTTATACTACCACCAGCAATGAGTGAAGATGGCAATTTTATCACACCTGTTCATCACTATCAAAACAAAATATCACAAAAGGCTTGCTTTATTAAAAATGGTATTATTTGCTTTTTGCAGACAAATTCCCTCAAAGATAGATATAGGCCAAGCTCTTCTCAGTAATTAAAATCTTTCTGTTAGACTCTTTCTTTAGGTCAGGAGAGAATCACTTTGAAAGTACATTTGGGGAGGCAGGAAACGGAAGCTATGTCCACTGATAGACAAGCCCTTGAAACCTGGAAAAATCAGGAGAGCATTGGTTATGCAATAAGCCCATAAAAGAGAAAGATAAGTATTAAATAGAAAATGGGAGAACACTGAAGATAATATTTACTTCTGTTGCATGTTTGTGTATAGCTGCAATCTAACTTTGGAAATTACCAATTGCATTAGTTTTCTAGAGCTGTCATAACAGCATATCTGTTGAACTTGCTCCTGAAATTGGGTCATACATCAGTAGGGAAATGAAAATGGAGTGAAAATTTTCTCCGAGATAGGTTGAAAAATTAAGTCATTTTAAGGACCTAACATTTAAATAAGGTAATGAGGAGTAACTCTGCCGCACAATTTTTTGTTGTTGTTGTTGCGGTATGCGGGCCTCTCACTCCGAGCACAGGCTCGGGACGCGGAGGCCCAGCGGCCATGGCTCACAGGCCCAGCCGCTCCATGGCATGTGGGATCTTCCTGGACCGGGGCACGAACCCGTGTCCCCTGCATCTGCAGGCGGACTCTCAACCACTGAGCCACCAGGGAAGCCCCACATGATTGGTATTTTAAGCTGAAAAATTTTTTCTATGGAGGCCTGTCCTGTGAATTGTCGGCTGTTTAGCAGCGTCCATGGCCTCTAACCACTATATGCCTATAGCACCCTACACCGAGCTGTGACCAAAAATGTCTCCAGGGATTGCCAAATGTTCCAGGCCACGGAAGTGGCAGGAGGAAATTAGCCTTGGGAGAAAATGCCTGAGTTAAAACAGTTAAATGATGTCAATGAAATGATGATACACCACCTCCCCTTCACCACCATCAGCAGATCTAAAAAAGAGCTGCTGGTCGAAACATAGTTTTCCAAATATATTGTCTATCAGGTTTGATATTTAGAATTTTCCTTATTGAGTCTATAGGTGTTGTATTCTTGTCTTTTTTATTCTTCCTTTTTTTTTCCATTTTCTCATCTCAAGTCTTTTTTTCCCTCCTAATTCTAGCCTATGCTAAGTTCATTTAAACCACTATTTTAAAATGTCTCCTCCCTTTCCTCCTGAAACTTATTTCCATTTATAGGAGTATATGTTCCTATCAGAAAAATCAGAGCAAACACCCTTAATCCTATCTTTAAAACCCCAATTATTCCTACTGGCCAGAGGAATGGAGATTTTAGAATTTGGGGATTGTTTTTGCTGTGAATCCAGCCCTGACTTTGTTGATACCATGTTTTTCTGTGATAAATTCATTAGAGTCTGGCTGTAATGCTGACTGTCCAGAGTTTCGTACTTTCTCTTCACCCTATGCTTCTACTCCCATGGATGTTAGACAACTGGATCCTTGCTTGGCTGGGGAAAACTTTAAGTGCCTCCCTGTCATTTACCAAGGTTTTCTGTTCCTCTAGTCATGCCAGACCATAAGTAAAACACAGAACATGGAATGATAGCTTTTAAATACCACTTAAAATACCTCATTCCCCTGCCAAAACAAAACAAAAGACAAAAAGAATGCCACTTTTACTTTGATTTCTCTGAATTTCTTTCATGAATAAAGTTTCATTTTTTTTATGTGTTTCTCAGTTATTTTGTACTTAATTATAATTGTGTGAATATAAATATAATTGTATTAAAATAGAAGAAATATTGGGCTGGCCAAAATGTCTGTTTGGGTTTTTCCATAGCATGGTACCAAAAACCCAAATGAACTTTTTGGCCAACCCAATACAAACTTTTTCATACTGAGAGATGAATAGACTAGAAAGCATGAGTTAAAATATTTTTTAGATATTTAAATAATTTAATATATTTGAACTATTTTTACTTTTCAAACATTTGATAGTTTTTAATAGCTAATGTGTTTTGGCCACGTCCTATGCTCTAGGAAGGGTTCTAAGCAATTTATTTGTATTAACTCATTTAATCTTTACAACTTCATTGAAAGTGATAAACTGAGGCTAAGATAAGGTTATGTACATTGTCTAAATCCAAACTGGTTAGTAATCCAAGGACCAAAGTTCAGCTCCCGAAAGTGTGAAATTCTAGTTTGGGTCATAAAATTTAAAAGATAGCCTAAATTTGTGTGTGTGTGTGTGTGTGTGTGTGTGTGTGTGTGTGTGTATTTTTTTAAGCAACAAAATCCTGTCACTAAGCATTACCTTATGTAGACCTTTCAAGTGAGAGAGGAAAAGTGTGTACGAATGTGTATGTGTTTGTGTATGCACTTGTACATGGCTACTTGGCTTGAATAATGGCTGAAGGAATGTTATAGGCAATGTGGAGTCTTGGTTTCTTCCCATCGGCCAGAAATTCCTGAGGCATTACCATATAAAAATGAGAACTTTGTAATTCAGAGTTTGAATCCAGTTTACTGGATTACCACTCCAGTGCCTTCTAGAACTAAATTCATTTAGGTTAGTGATCTTTACATATGGAAGAAAACATTATATTTATTTCTATTTTATAGGTGCTATTTATTATTCATGGTTAAATTTTTATCCCAACATACTGGTAGAGGTCACAAAGGAAGTTTTTTTCTCTGTTTTTTTTTCCCCCACATCTGGAAATTTCAGGCAGATAGAATGTCAAAAACCATGAATGAAGTAAGTGGTTCTTTCATTTTGCATTTAATTGAAGTCCTTGTAATTAGTATTATCACATTTGCAACAAGGGTTCTTAGATTTAGATCTGTCCTTTTATGTGGGTGAGTCTCTGGACATATTTGGAAATGTGTCACTGCATCTAATAGAATAATAAAATACAAATGATGGAAATATTGGGCTTTAGCACAGCAATATGTGATTCTGTTTCCTCTTTCGATTTCTAAAGTACTCCAGTTCATTTGAACATATTTACATCTATTATCTGCACATATTTTAGTCTCACTACCTGAAAGTTTGAAACATTATTACTGTGAAAATGATTCTCTGTTAACTTTAATTGGTACACTGATGCCACTTTTTGATCAACAAATATTCTAAGGTTTTTATTATTATAAAACCTGTTTAACCTGCCTCTTCATCTTCCTGTTTTGAACATAGTAATTCATTTAGGATTTTTGAAAAGTGGTGTCTGAATTTTTGCCTAAATTTGACTTTTATGTATCAGGAGCTAAATTTGCTTCTATATTTCTTTCTGGGAAAAAAAAATATCTTAAGACATAAAGGAATAGAGCTCCTTTGGAGATTCAGATTGAGAGATATATCAGAGTATTTATCTCTAGTCCTTTTTTTCTTAATGAACTTCATCTAAAAAAGACAAAAGATAGACCATCTTTTTGAAGTTAATGGGGAGATACCCATTTTGAGCAATGGTTGAGGTTTAAACCATGTCTTGTTTTATGTATTGGTATTTCTCAATCTGTTTGTAATACTAAATATATTAATAAAAATATATATATTTTTTACAATAGGTTCCTGTCCTGAGACCACAGCAGGATGTGCCTTGGACAAAGGTATGCACATTTAAAATATATTTCAAATTTTCTTCATGAGTAAAGTATAAAAATGTTATAATAATTACATTATTGTCTCAGACTTAGATATATGGAATTATAATACATGTTTATGTATATGATATATACTCTTTCATCTGGCAAAATATGATTCTAATGGTAAAGTATCAGAATAAAATATCTGATTATTAAATACATAGCATTGCCTGGCCACAGAATGCCTTAATCCACACAACCTATATTCAAAGGACTATTGTCGCTAATGCTCTTGCAAGTAAAACAGTGGAACTATTCTAAGGCTGATGGAAGGTATTTAACACAGTCTTTAATGACGCTGATGAGTAAATTACTGAAATAGGATATAGGTCAGTTAAATTACCAGTCAAGAATTACCTAAGAGTGTCTAGGTTTTGGTGAATCAAATGGTGAAATTAGTTTAAAATTACAAATCAGTGTGAAAATAGGAAGCAAACAGGAAAATAAACACACACGCACAGCTAAATAAGTATATAAATGTGCTATATGAAAGATAAGGTGGCCAGTATAAGGCTGATACAGGATGCCTATGATTTCCTACCATGGGTAAAACTGATAGCTAGTGGGAACCTGCTCTGTAGCACAGGGAGCTCAGCTAGGTGCTCTGTGATGACCTAGATGGGTGGGATGGGCGGAGGGTGGGAGAGAGGGGATGTATGTATACATATAGCTGATTCACTTCATTGTACAGCAGAAACTAACACAACATTGTAAAGCAATTCTACTCCAATTAAAAAAAAAATGGAACAAAGAACATTATAAAGATCAAGAACTGCAATAGCCTTGAATCCTAAGAGGGAGCTGAAAAGAAAGTGTATATAATGAATAAAAAGTACTTGGTGGGAGCTCTGAGTTAAGACCAAAGGAACTAAGATTGTCAGGGACTGTAATGGAGAAAGGCGAAGACAGATGAAAGTGAAAATGAAACTCACAAATAGAAGCTATTAAAACTCACTATGGAGAAAGCATGAGAAGACTTGCTTGAATTAACACGTGAGGAATTTAAGTGATAAAGTATCGATAGAAGGTTTGATGTTGTTTATTTAGAAGTATTTAAGTATCAAATGGATTCACAAATGTCTGATTATAATTTCTCTAAAGCTTCTCTAGATCATTTCCTCTACCTGGGGGTCCTTCCAACCCCACACAGAAACTGGCAAGGCAGTTCTTTTTATTTTTCTGCATGATAAAGTAATTTTATATTGAAAGAAAAGTTGTAAGTTGGTTTGTGGTTATAAGAAAAATGTGGCTATATGCACTAACATGAATAATAATTGATGTCTGTATGCATAGTTTTGGGGGAAATATTCTTATATACACATTTATATTTTAAATTTGGCTCTAAATATATGGTGTGTGTTCCACATTACCCTTATATGAAAGAATAAGCTATTCATCTGCATATATGGATAATTTTCTGAGATTTTAATATTGAAATACACTTAGTTTTTTTCTTGACTCTTTTTCATATGTTTTTCCTCTTAGTCATTTTCAGTCCCTATTCAGAGATGGGTATGACTTTAGAATATGCAAGGAAAATATGCCAGCCGATGTGCTCTGCCAGACAGGGAATGAATGTCTCCAGGCACAAATCTCTGTTGTGTCAAGGCTTTGGCATGACATTTGGCAGGGAACTAAATCAAACATAGCACAATGCAAATAATCTCGGTTTCCCATAGATGTACAGCCTCAACCTCGAGCTGGCTGTTAGTCATTTCTCCTCTTTCCCCTGATATTCCAGGGAGCAACATTTCTGGTAATGAACTGAAAACTAGGGCATTTCCTAGGTGTTCTCATAGTGTGAGGAAGTGGGAGGATTGTGGCTTTGGAATTGGACCTTCCTGAGTGTGAAATGCCACTTTGTCATTTACTAGCTGTGGAATTCTTGGAAGGTTCCTTCAGATATAAAATGAATTTAGTAATAATTATCACAGGGGTTGTGTGGCTATTAAAATGAGGTAACTGTCCTAAAGCACCTCTTATACACGCTACATAATAGACACTTAATAAATGTCCTTTACTCCTTCCCATTTCTGTAATGAGTTCAGTTTTGTGTTAAATTTGTAAATAACCATCTCCATCATTCTGTGAAGAGAAGAGAAATGATTCTGTATTGTAAGCTTGAGGTTATGTAAGCATTTGCAGTGTAATATTTGTCTTTATCTTTGTGCACTCTTTTTGGTGAAGGAAGTGTTGTGAACTTCTTGATCATTTTTTATATCAGTTCTTTTTTTTTAAAAGATTGCATTTGAGGGAGTTCTGTGGCAGTCTAGAGTTTGGACTCGGTGCTTTCAATACTGGGGCCTGGGTTCCACCCCTGGTTAGGGAACTAAGATCCCATAAGCCATGCAGCGGGGCCAAAAAAAAAAAAAAAAGATTCATTTGATACAAAGGGTCTTTATATTGTACAAGAGCAGGTTGCAGGTCTTTGATTTAATTTTAGGCCTTGTTAGTGTGCTCAAGGATGAAAAACCACATTGTAAAATGTAGACAGGGGCTTAGAAAAATTGCATTTCCATAGCACACTCAAACTATCTTAGTTTAATAGTTCACTTCAGCTTCCTTATTAAGAAATTACTGTGTGTCATGTACTGTGTTAGGTGCTAAGGGTGCAAAGAAGAAAAAGATAGAGGTTCTCTGCCTTCAGGGGAATTATAATCTTAGAAGGAAGGAGACTTGGAAACATGTCATTTTAAAAATGATGTGTGTAACATAATACAGGCGTGAGGTGCCAATGAGGGGGCCCTATGGAAAAATCATTCCAATCAGTCTGGTTCCCTGGAGGGTTTGACACTCAGGTATCTTGAAAGGTGATGATGAATTGGTTGGTTATCAGTTGAATGTAGAGGCATAAGGAATGGGAAGATGTCAAGAAGAAAGACAGGAAAATCAGTTAGGAATCTGTTGTCTGAACTAAAAGAGAGAGATGGTGGTAATAAAGGTATAGACTTGGAATTGGGAAGTGAAGTCCTCCCACTTTGTTCTTGAAAGTATAGATTTAAGATATATTTGAAAGTTATTTTTATAGGAGTAAGATGTTTCATAGTGTTTTTAATAACATGATAATAGGAACCAAATTATTAAATCATAGGGAAACTGTCAAATAAATATTAATATTTAAGACATTTTACAGCTTCTAAAATTCATTATTTTGAAGATTATTTAAGGATGCTGTGTTCTTAAAAATCAGGCCAAACTCTGCAACAGTATTATAATACCATGCCTCTTCTATACATGTGCTTTTATACACATATTTATATAAAACACAGAAACACAGAGATACTCAAATGATTATATATATGATGTGCTTTTGTTAGGGGATAGGGTTCAAGGAAAGCACACAGAAAAAGACTGGAAAGAAACACATCCAGCATGATTAATGGTGATTATTTCTGTGTGGTAGGTATATGTGTGACTTTTATTTTTCTTGAAATTTTATGTTTTACGTTTTATATAATGAACATGTTGAACACATTTTATGTGACTCCCATGAGTCCTGCCTTTGTGTAATTCCCTCCCATTGAGTGTGGGCAGAACCTCTGACTTTCTTCTAACCATTGAAATACGGAGAAGGGGACAGGATACCCACTCCTGTGATTATGTTGTATGACAAGGGTGATGAGATGACAGTCCTACATGTACATTACATTATATAAGAATACATTTTGTTAGAAGACTGGTTCTTTCTCTCCTGGTGGCCTTGAAGTAAGCTGCCATGGTGGGAGAGGGTCTAAGGAGAGGGCAACATGGCAAGAAACTGAAAGCCTCTATAGCTGGCAGTGGCCTCTGGCTGGCAGCCAGCAAGAAGTCAAGGATGCAGTTCCTACAGTCATCAGCTAAATTCTGCCAACAACCTGAATATACTTGTGTTATATAAAATATATATCTGCCCCCAGTTCCTGGCTCAGAACTCCTAAAACTGTTGTCATTTCCTAAGAGCACTAGGAGTATCTTTTGTTCTAATATTTGGTCTTTGACCCCAGTTTCTGATGCAGAGCTCCTAAAATCCTTTGGAATTTCCTGGGAGACAGGAGTGTTTTTTTATTCCAGTGAAGTGACTCTTGGTGGGCTCCGAGATGGCTTCATGATGGGGGCTGGTCACCAAAAAGACCAAGCCTCAATTAGAAGCTTAGAACTTTCGGTCTCTTCTCCCATTTTTCAAGAAGGGGGAGAGAGGCTAGAGATTGAGTTATGATTGATCATACCTATATGATGAAGGCTCCAAAAAATCCCCCAAATAAAGGGTTTGGAGAGCTTATGGGCTGGTGAATACATCCATATGCTGGGACGGTGACACACCCCAACTCCATGGGGACAGAGGCTCCTGCCCTCAGGACTCTTTCAGACCTCACTCTGTATATCTCTTCATCTTGCTGTTCATTCACACCCTTTAATATACTTGTAATAAACCAGTAATCTAGTAAGTAAACTTCTTTCCTGAATTCTGTATGCCACTCTAGCAAGTTAATCAAACCCGAGGATGAGGGTCATGGGAACCTCTGATTTATAGCCAGTTGGTTGGAAGCACGGGTAACAACTTGGACTTGAGATTGGCATCTCAAGTATATGGGGGGAGGAGGCAGTCTAATGAAACAGCCCTTAGTCTATAGGATTTTTGCTAAGCTAACTCTGTGCATAGGTCCAAGTCATGCCTGGACCTATGCACAGAAACTGCGAGATAATAAATGTGTGTTTTGAGCTGCTAAATTTGTGGTAATTTGTTATACAGCAGAGGAAACTAATTGCTACAGACTCAGCTGTGTCCTCTCCAAATTCATATGTTGAAGATCTCACCCCCAATGTGACTGTATTTAGAGATAGAGCTTTTAGGAGGTAATTAAGGTTCTATGACCTGAGGGTGGGGTCTTGACCCAATAGTATTGGTGGTCTTAGAAGAAGAAATCCTACCTTTCCTCTCTGCATCCCTGCCAACATTTGGTGTTGTCACCGTTTTTACTTTAGTCATAGGTGTGCAGCAATATCTCATGGTAGTATTAATTTTCATTTCTCTAATTGCTAATGAGTTTGAACATCTTTTCATGTGCTTATGTGGCATCTGTATATCCTTTCAATGAAATACCTGTTCACGTGGTTTTCCTGGCTCATAAATGGAGTGCTGCTTTTAAACAGTTGAGGTTTAAGAGTTCTTATGGTTAGTGTGTTGAGTAATATGTGTATGATGGCTGAGAAGAGATGGTGGAGAAGATGAAGAGCTATTATTTAGAAGTCCAGATAGGGAAACAGTCGGAAAGTAGTTTTATATATAAGAAGGAAGCCCTGGCAAAATGTCAAGAATAGAAATGGATTATAAGGATATGATAGTCAAAGATATGGGAGTAGATCTTGGAGGACAGCTTCAAGCTCTTGTGTTTTCCTGAAACACAGACTGTCCCTTACGCTCAAAAATTTCACCGTATGTTAATAAAGAAAGGCGCTTCCATTCCCTGGACTTGAAATTTTATATAAAACACTGTTTTCTCATTTACCATTGACCTTCAATACTACTAGTATTTGAGTGATTTCAATAAGATCTATGAATTTTCTTCAGTGGGAAAATTAAATTTATGTTTGGTGTGTGGCAAAGACAGGGATACAGGAAAGGCTTGGTAGGGCTACAATCTGGAACTCATGTTACCCATAGAAGTAGGGTAGATATTCTGTAAGGAGCTCTTTCTCAAGACACTGTAAGAAATTTCAGTTCAGAGGGCAAATCCATTATCTGGGAAGGCTGTTGATACAGCCATGGCAGTTCATTAAAGCAGTAAATATAGGGACTTTAACATGAACAAATACACAACATCAGGTGGGAGGAGAAGGAAAGAAAGCAATATCTTAAAGTGTAGAAAGACTAGAGCATGTTTGTCTGTAGAGGTATCCATTGGCAAGGTAACAATTCATCTGAGAGAGACATTGATGGTTCAAAGATATCTACCTCATCTTCTGATCTTTCTGCAAAATTTAAAATATGGTACTGGTGCAAACCAAACAGAAGTCCACTTAAGGGAACAGGGACCAAGAGGCTCCCCTGCTGTACTAATACTAACCCTATAGTTGCTGGGTTTTGGGGACTCCTGGAGGGGAGGCCAAGTCTGCAAAGACAGTGGGAGAAAGGGGGTTTGAATCAGTGCCTATTTACCAACTCTATATAAGTACTTTGATATTTTAATAACCAGTGTAGCCAATACCAATACCAAATTGGCCAAATACTAGCATGGACTATATGTCTATTACTAGTGGGTCTCAGTGGAACTGGCTAGGAATGGAATGACTAAGCAGAATCAAAAGGCCTGCTTGGTCACAGATAAAAATTGGGAGAAGAACAGTAAGGACCTACTGTATAGCAAAGGAAATATACTCAGTATCTTCTAATAAACTACACTGGAAAGGAATCTGAAAAAAATATATATATATACACACACCCACACGCACATACTCGTATATATGTATGTATAACTCAATCACTTTGCTGTACACTTGAAACTAATAGAACATTGTAAATCAACTATACTTCAATTTAAAAAAAAATCAGGAGAAGGATTATTTTTGACAAGTATCTTACTGTTGAGATTAACAAAATTGTTTTGGTAGAAGAGTCTGAAATACTGAAGATATAAATATCTATCTTTCTATCCATATTTTTTACATTAAACAGTACCTGCTGTCCTCTGGCAAACCCACTTTCCTGCTGGATGATGTCATTGCTACCTTAATCACAGTTGGAGACCCCATAGCATTTCAGTCCCTTTTTGTTGTTAAAATGTCTTATTTTTGTTGTTATGCAATTGTTTGGATTATCTCAAAGTTTCAGCCTAATATTTGATTCAGAGATCTTCCCCTTGCCTGGGAACAGGCTAGGCTTGATGTCCTATTGGTTCTGTATGTTTTAGGGGTTGTGGGTAGTGGTGGAGGTGAGTGGCAATGAAGGAATAGCCAAAGGGTGCCAGAGCACCCTGGTTTCTCAAATCCCTTCCTCCTTCCCTGTTGTTATTTGTTTGGGTTGGGGCAGAGGAGGAAGAATTGAATATTTCCATGTGTGACTACCCTTGGCAGGTGGCTATCCACCCTCTTTTGGTTGTCACTGCTGCTGTATTTCTGGCATTCAGTGCTTTCTACAAACCTGGAGCTCACATGCTCCCAAATAATGCTTTTGGTGGTTCTCCAAGGTACCTCTTGAGAGCACTCTGATATAGTTGCCTAGTGTGTCAGACCTGGCTGAGATTTGGTCTCTTTCTACCTCTCCTCACCCCTCATCAGCCTCCATCATACATAGGTGGTCACATTACAGACCACCTGTGAGAACATACCTTGGTTCCCTGTTGCTCTCAGATGAGAATTGCCTTAAACTAAAAGGAAACATTAACACAGAAGTTAATTCTGTGGAAGTAAAAGAGCCTGTTTTCTTAAAATAAATGGTGTTATTTTCTTTCAATAGGAGAAATTAAGTCTGATATGGGAGACTATGATATATTGAGATACACACACACACACACACACACACACACACACACACACACACACACACATATATGGAGAGAGAGAGAGAGAGAGAGAGAGGTAGATATAGATATATACCATTTTTATTCTTGAGATATGAGAGCTGAGTAGTTCAAATGCAGCATGAGGATATTAGGCTGTGTTTGTAGTGCACCCAGTCAGGATTATTTGGTGACTTTTCCCCAGCAGTGCCAGATGTTCACCAGAGGAAGAGTGCTATTAAAATCATCCAGGAAATGGCTTCACATGGACTACAGACTGTGTTAGGAGGGAAGTGAAACCAAAGTAATGATGATGGTCTTGTGGAAAATGGAGAAGTCAGGTTTCTCAGTTATGATGAGTGGGATGGTCAAGTGTATATACATGTTTTTGGAAGGATAGATTACCATCTATATCCTATGTAGTTTTTATAAAAATTCTACAAGGTAGGACTATCCATATTTAGATGGGGAAATTGAGTTATAAAGTTTGGCAGGTGAATTCACTTTTGACTGATTGTACATCCCATATTCTTTCTATGAAATGATAATGGTTAATATCGAAAAAGGGAATGGGATTGGGATATAAGTTGGTTATGATTAAAGAGTAATTATTTTATAATATGTCATTGCTCTTAATTTCTAACTCCTTTAACTTTTGCTGAAATTGTCTTCCTTACTGAGAATAATAACTGACAAAACCCCACAAAATCTATATAAAAATATCTTTTTTCAAGTGCATAAAGTTTGTGTTTTCAGTTGCTTATGAAAGATTTATTTAGCCTAGAAGCTGCTGTGTTAAAAATCAAAGGATATCAAATTTATACTTCCCTACATATTTTGTTTTATCATAAAATTTAAATAGTTTTGTGTGCACATAGCAGAGCTACCATTTGCATGAAACTTAACTAAAAAGTAAATATTAAATGTTTTCAAATATAATATAAAGCTGTAATCGCTTGGTTTTCTTTGCTCTTTTACTCTTTCTATTATGAATAAGTGCTAAGGAAATGATCATAAAGGGAATTCCAGTAAACTGCTCTGTCTTTATTATATTGTCTGAATTCCTATGAAGTTTGCTGATACACTAACTAGACTATCCAAGTGAAAATAATTCTGTAATAAACATTTTTTCCAGAGCTTTGAAGAAAACAGTGATTCCGTAATGGTGTTTTATGAAACACATTCTTATAGAAATGCCCCAGATAAGGTGGATTCCATGGAAAAAGGAATTTGAGAAACACTGTTTACCACGCTCCCGTATACCACATCACCCTATGGGAGGTTTAGCTTGTTTATCAGCATGATAAAGACATTGAAAATTTCTGCAGTGAGAAGTTAATAATTTTGTGCTATAAAAGCTTGGGGCCAATATAGCCACACAGCAGGCAGTAGTTTTTAATGCTTAAGAGTGTGTCTTTGGAGTCAGACTGAGTTTGATCCCCTGCTCTACTATTTGTTTTTATAATTGAGGTAAAATTCACATAATATAAAATTAACCATTTAACATGAACAATTCAGTGACATTTAGTACATTAGCAGTCTCTACTCACAACGTCTGTCTAGTTCCAAAACGTTTTTATCACCCCAGAAGGAACTCAGTACCCTCTGAGTAGTTGTTCCCCATCCCTCCTTCTCCTACCTGCTCCATGATGACAAATTGGGTGGACTTTTTTACTTACCCTCCTTGAGAATCAGTTTTCCTCTTTATTCCTATAAACACAGGAACGGGGGGCTTCCCTGGTGGTGCAGTGGTTGAGAGTCCGCCTGCCGATGCAGGGGACATGGGTTCGTGCCCCGGTCCGGGAGGATCCCACATGCCGCGGAGCAGCTGGGCCCGTGAGCCATGGCCGCTGAGCCTGTGCGTCCAAAAATCTTAAACACAGGAACGGCTTTCACCTTATATGGTGGTTCTAAGTAGTCAGTAAAATAACCCTTACACTGCACGTAGAACACTGTATGTATTAAATACGTGTTAAATAAAATGTTAAACTTATTGGATTCTATTCAGCAACCAAGGGAACAAGTGGTAAAAAAGCACTCTCAAAGAAATGCTGATACAAGTCAGCAGAACAGGAAAAGACTGAGAGGAGCTGTAGACCTTGGATTACTTAGATCTCACTGATAACCTGGTGCTCCAGAAAACTGACAATTAGCACCCATGTTATCTCTCTTTACATATAAAGGTTTAGAGGTAGAAGTTAGGGTAGAGAGCTGCTGAGGGAAAGAGGGAATTTCCCAGGAACCCCTGATCTGAAAATTAGAGGAATATAGAGGGATTTTTGATAAGGGAATCCTTTTCTTCAAGAAATGAATGAAGGAGATGGAACAGCTAACAGCAGCTCTAACCTAGGCCTAATTATTTTCCAGTTAATACTGTAAGTATTCATGATGATGAGATTTTTTAAAGTGTCAATGGCATGAAAAAAACAATGTGTAAAAATATAATATAAAATTACATATAAGGTATATTTATATATGCAAATAGGTGTAAATTTAATTATAGTTGTATATAATGGAATCATATTCTACAGTCACCACATAGCTCCAGAAGAATTTTCACCAAAACGAGAGCAGTAATTGCCGCACACTGTATCAGAACTTCAGGTGTTTTTCATTTGCTTCTGTATTATTTTCTGTAATTGTTGAAATTGTCTATACCACTATGTGCTAACTTACAAACAGAAACAAAATAATAAATTTGTATCTACTTGATAATAGTCACGTTACAGCCTTACTTTGTTTTGATATTTTTACCCAATTTGTCTTGATAGTTGCTGGGAGAGCAAACTCTTCAAAAAATGTATCAAAATGTTTCAGAACCTGAAGCAGGTTGGCTTGCTTTCAGGACCCTACAGAGGAAAGAATGAAAGAATCTGTGGAGTCCTCCTTTTTCCCCATAAGTATAAGGTACCTGTGGACCCTAATAACATACAGCAAACCGGAGTTGTCAATTCTTCCTTCCCCTTTTTTGTTTAGTCTATCCAAGTTTTCCTCCAATTTTTTCCCCCTAAAACAGGATTATACGGTTAATTTCTAATTTGTTTACAAATTCCACAAAAGATAACATACTCAGTGATTTTTATTTTATTTATTTATTTATTTTTATTTTTTTGCGGTACGCGGGCCTCTCACTTTCGTAGCCTCTCCCGTTGCGGAGCACAGGCTCCGGACGCGCAGCCTCAGCAGCCATGGCTCACGGGCCCAGCCGCTCCGCAGCACGTGGGATCTTCCCAGACCGGGACACGAACCCGCGTCCCGTGCATCGGCAGGCGGGCTCTCAACCACTGCGCCACCAGGGAGGCCCCTCAGTGATTTTTAAAGGGGAAAGAGTTTATCACTTTTTGCTACACAGTAAAGTTTAGCTTCCTGTTCCTGATCTTCTGCAGTCTGTACTTTTCTTCATTTGCCTCCTGGACCGGAGTGTAAGCTCTTGTAGTTGTTCTCAAACCTGCCTATCTTCATAGAAATCATCTGGGGACCTTGTTCAACGTACAGATTCTTCGATTCCACCCCAAACTTTATTTTTCTTTACGTATAGAATGAGGTTTGGCCATTTCTAGATCGTACTAAGGCGTATGATTCATGGATTACACTTTGAGAAACACTGGAAGGTTTATAGCCCTCAATGTTTAATCTGTTTGCAAACCTGTGACTTAAAAAACAAAACAAAAATTTCTTAGAATCATTTTACTTATGCAAGTTATCTGTAATTCTATTTAGCTCCTCTCCTTGAAAATGTGTTTGGTGATTCAGGTAGAACATGACAGTTTATGCATCATCGAAATCACGTGGACCATCCCCAAATGCAGAAAAAATCGAACAATCTACTTTACATTCTACTTCTTTATAGAATGGATACAGTCCAACTGCTCATGACATGTGGAAGAATAAAATCTTCCAGTTATATTTTGTGATTAGGTTAATGTGATTTCACCAGACAGTCTTGTTTGCAATAAATTAGTATTTAGTACATAGTATGCAATAGCAATGTAATGATATTTAATATATGTAGTTGAGGTTTTTTCTTTAAACTGTCTCAGATGTACTAACATATTTTTCCCCAAACATCCCTGAGAAGCAGACAAGAACTGCTATTTATCACCATTTGCAGATAGACTGAATCACTGAGCTATTAAGTAACTTGAAGAGTCACAGTCAGTGACTAAGTCAGGACAGACACTTCATCTGCTAGTTCCTTGTTCAGTAATTCTCTTAACAAATCCTGTTGCATATATTTCTTCCTATAAGGATTTACAAATAATTCAGTTTTCTGGGAGATTCTTTATCATGGGGTGTGTGAGAATTTGTACCCTTTGGAAAGTCAAAGACTGGAAGTGGGAAATCATATTAAAGACAGTTCTTTTCAAAAATAACTTTCTCCTTCAATTTTCACTATTTCTATTTCATAGAAAATTTACTCCATTTATTCATTCAGTAATGTAACATTTACTAAGCATATTTAATATGTCTGGTGCTCTGCAAATAAATAGGACATAATCCTTATTCTCAATTTGTGCAGTCTGATAAGGAAACAGAAAGACAGAAATGGTATCATGTGATAACAGCTATAATAATAACAGCTATATTAGAGCTAGGTGTTATGTGCAAAGGGGCTTATAGGAAGAATCCCTGAGTCTGTCTGAGGGAGTTGGGGAAGTCTTCTCAGAAATTAGAAAATTTGAGCTGGGTTTTGAAGGAAGGTGGGGGGGTAAGAATTTGCAAAGATTCAAGGTAAGGATAGGAGCATGGAAAGGTGAGAATAGAGGAAAACCCTAAACATAAGTCCTAGCCAGTCCAAGATATAAATAGAGATGCCTGGATTTAAAATTTAGAGGCCTAATAAATACACCTGTAATTTGTGGAGGGCATTTTCACCACCCTGGAATCCTCAGTTTTGGAGCCTTGGCATTCTCCACGGAGAACAATGTGGATCACACCCAGAAATGAGACCTTTAGTGAGACCCATGAAACCATCATCATTCTGGCACCCATGCTGATTTAGAAAATCAGACCTCTCATTATAAAATGTATAGAAGCAAACATAAAAGAGAGCTAGTGTTTTTAAATGGTAAAACTAAACAAAGGGAACGAACGCTCACTTGCTAGGCTGGCCTTGTATGCTTCAGCCCGAAGGGCATTTTTGCAGCCAAGTAAGAAGCCCACAAAACATAGTAGAAACACTGATACTTAACTGTACCAGCTCTGGTGGGTACAGCCATAATTCCCTTCATAATACAAATTAATATGTTGTCCAGAGGGGTCCCTGCATTTGTGTTGAGTGTCTTTTGAAAAGTTCCCGTTCTGTGCTATGAAGCCACAAAGTAAAACTGGATGATTGTCTCTGGAATAGATTCTGAACTGGGCCCCTTAATTATAGTACTGATATCCTTGGGGAAGGCAAAATGGAAATGTCCTGTAAAGTCTGGAAATATAAAATAATAAACCAAAGAGAAAAAAGCAAACAATGAAACAAACTTTATTATTAAAAGTCTGATATTTCTTCAGACAAGGTCTACTTAAAAGCTTAGGATGCCAGAGGTGAGAGAGGGCAGCTTGCTTTAATTTAAGTGGGGTTAGTTGTTAAGCAGGTTATAAGTACACTCTGTATTTGCAGAATCATGTGGTGGGGCAAAGTTCAGCCATCCCAGTGATCTTGATGACCAAAGTGTCCTACATGTTTTCTAATCTAATGCAAATGATTTCAATCTTAGGTAGCCGTATTTCCAAATACCATTTAGAGCTTTAGTGACTTGTCCTAGAAAGGT
This sequence comes from Aethalodelphis obliquidens, assembly GCF_003676395.1. Classification (NCBI taxonomy): domain Eukaryota; kingdom Metazoa; phylum Chordata; class Mammalia; order Artiodactyla; family Delphinidae; genus Aethalodelphis; species Aethalodelphis obliquidens. The sequence goes on along the minus strand of NW_020837951.1, from coordinate 59,264,839 downwards.
CCTATAAAGCCACATTTAATGGGTTTTCTAAACAATGTAAAAAAAGATTTCTTTAAATGTGTTGTGCAGTTTGTGATTTTAGCGTAAAAATCATTGTCCTCTGTGCCCACTACTGCTCCCTTCACCTAATGCAATTTTGAGGCTTCTTTACTGAAAATGTTGCAATGTCACTTTCTTCTCTCTGGATCTGAATGCTCCCAATCATGGTCTTAAGATTCCACGTGCAGAGCTGGGGTTCTGACAATTAGAAAAGCTCCATAGAATTTGGAAAATAATACTCAGAGAATCCTGAAAGGCACAATTTTCAACAGAAAATTAGGAAACAAAGATTGTTGTGTCAGCTTTTCCAATGTAAACTATATAATCTTGAGTTCATTATAACCTCTGTGGGCCCTGATTTGCTCGTCTCTAAAATGAAGGTCACAGACTGCCTCTTACGTCCTTTAATGTTGTTCCATGGCACCATTTAAGCCTGCTAATGAATTACTTAAATATTGAAGTCCACATTAAGCCTTATGGAAAAGCATAACTGTCAAGATTTTTCTCTCAGTTACTTGTGCTAATAGGGGCCAAAATGGTATGGATACTTTAAATTCAGGGATAATCCCCAAACTTCAATTTAGCTAAGTGTTCCAACCTCCTCTCCTGGCAAACCATTTACAGGGGATTCAAACAATTAGCACACACTGGCATGAGATTTATCTTCTTCGTAATTTCTGCTTTCCTTAATGCCTTCCTACCAGAATATTTTAATATCTAAATTTCCAAAAATAGAAGTGAAGAATAAATCAAGAATAGCTGTTGCATAGTCTTCTAATGGTAGTGTTGCAAAAATATTCCAACACTGTTATTATTCATAATAATTTATCAAGGGCTTATGCCAGGTGCTTTACAAGTCATTTAAATATCATAATCACTTTGTTGGGTAGTATGTTGGTTTCCTAGGGCTACCATAACCAGGTACCACAAACTGAGTGGCTTAAACAACAGAAATTTATTGTCTCACAGTTCTGGAGGCTACAAGTCTGAAATCAAGGTGTCAGCAGGGCTGGTTCCTTCTGAGGGCTGTGGTGGAGAATTAATTTCATGCTTTTTTCTTAGCTTCAGTTTTTTTGTTTTTCTTGTCTTGGCAATTTTGGCACTCCTCAACTTGCAGATGTGTTATTCCAATCTCCACCTTCATCCTCACGTGATGTTCTTTCTGGGTGTCTGTCTTTTTACGTGGTGTTCTTTTCATAAGGACATGAGTCATGTTGGATTAGAGGCCCATCCTAATTCAATATAATTTCATTTTGGCTCGATTATTTCTATAAAAGACTCTATTTCCAAATATAGTTACATTCTGAGGTACTGGGGGTTAATACTTCAATTTAATTCAGTTCATTAGAGGTGGGTGGTATTCCCATTTTACAGATGGGTTAAGTAAGGTTACAATGTTGAGTTAATTTTCCTAAGGTCATAAAGCTAGTCAATGGCAGACCTGGGATTCACATCCACATTTGATGACTTCATTCATAATTTAGCTAATAATCTTGGTATTCAAAAAGAAAACCGGCTGTATCAGTGTCCCAGGACTAAGAATACTGAACATAAACTTTCTGGTAACTTTAGTGATGTAGAGGATTCAGCAACACTGACCAACATCGAGGTTTCATTGGTGGCACCAGGGCTAAATCTGTGTTTGTCAAAACTGATCCTTCAGTTCTCCAAGCCTGGGCAGGGATTTGAAAAAAGCCTGAATCTCAAGTCATCTTGAAGGAGCTCTATATACATAATAACCCTGAGAAGTTTTATATTCAAGTATGGCTGCAGGAGAGTAACAAAGAACATTCTACAGTTATATGAAGAGTTGCATTAGAAGATCAAAATTAACCAGCATCACATTTCCAGTTCTTTTTCCCCAATTATGCTTTAATGTTTTTAAACAATTGGTGTTTGTGAAACTGACTGGCTGCCCGTTAATCTGTCTCTGCCTTGAGCACCTCTATTTAGTATCCCATACAGATACTAAATGAATAAGGCAGAATCTTGGCCCTTTGGAGGAAGCAGATGGGCTTCAGGATGGGAGGGAGGATCTAAATTTGGAAACTGGGGTAAATAGGAAATTTTCCATTAGGTCATTGAGTTCCTGGAATATCTGGGTTCTTCCAATGAATAACCTTTATTATCCCAGTAGTTTCATAAAAATGATACTTCCTCACAAGATATCCTGGCAGTGGTTGGAAATGTCAGTTTTTCATGATGCCCAATATTATGTTAAAGGGGGAATTAGTTACATTAATAAACATAGATTTTTTAAAAAATACAATTCTCTGTGGGAAGTTAAGGGACATTAGCCATTTACAGTTTAATGAAATCTATAATGTTCACTCTGCTTTAAAGAACACTCCAATTGGTTACTGTGAAACAAGTGGAAATCTTGATGTAGGTCTGGGACAAAAAAAGGAATAAGTAGTTCTCAGCAAAGAGAAGTTATGGTAGAGCCATCTTGGTTTGTGAATTTGTTAGCCAGGGAGTCTATTTTCCTTTGCATTGGTACTATAAAAGTTTAATCTGTTTATTTCCGGCCATATTAAATGTTTGCTTTAAAATTGAAGAAGAGCAAAACGAGTTTTTTTCTGAGTGCCATTAATATTATTTTGTTTATGAGCATTTCAGTGATAGATACTTGGAATATATAATTGTTAGAATCAATTTAAACATCTAAATAATTATCACCTTTGATCACATTTAGGATATGCATTGGGGACACGAATAAAGAAGTTGATATAATGGTAAAACGTTTGCAATTTGTATTAGTAATGGTTGATAAACCAGGGGTAAGGTTAAGTAAAACAGATTTACATTAATCACACAAAAGTTAATGTTTTCAGTTGTTATCAGTTGAAATACTCTTTTCCAAAATCATGTATCTATTTCTTATGAAGTGCTGTATAAGTAATTTCACAAACATCAATTAACATATGAGCATCCCTTATTTTATTTAGGTACTAAGAAAAGATTGCTGGTTATTTGAAGTGAGTTTGGCTGCATCCAACTTTAAGTGAATTCAACTTCTTTTTCTTTTCTTTTCTTTTTTTTTTTTTTTTTTTTTTTTTTTT